>NC_083286.1:20556769-20867993 GCF_963506605.1 Zootoca vivipara
AACCCAAGGATTTTATGTGGGCAGGAGGAAAAAAGGCATGGTAGCTGCCACAATACGGAAAGAATGGGTGGGATACTCACATAGAGATGCAACCTTTCTTTATGGGCATATTTCCTGTGGACAAATGCCGGCTCCCTCGGCCTGAAGCAAGATGAGCGCCGCACCCCATAGTTGCCTTTGCCTGGACTTAACCATCCAGGGGTCCTTTTACCTTTACCTTTTACCTGTTTCCTGATGGGTGTCCATCATCCGTAGAGTATTTTTGCTAGCTAAGTATATCACACAGGAGAATTTGTACAAATTATAGGCTGATGTAATATCAACAGTTATTACTAAGATGACCCCCCCACCCCCAGATTTTCTATTTCAGTGTTTCGCATGAGAAAGACAACCTGCTAAGCACAAAAGCTGGAACTCTGAAGAGAAGCAGCCACAGCAGCAGTTCCTGTTAACAAAGTAAAAATACAAACAAAAGTTTATGGATTATTACTATTACTACTGGCTTATTTATTAACCAGTAACATTTTGTTTCATTTTCTTTTCTTTTGTTTCTCTAATTATTTTGCACATGGCCTCATCTTGTCAGAGCCGTTTCATGTTTGTTTGTAGAGATGGAAAACAGAAGTCTGAAAGAGATACTGTATGTGTTTCAGCTTCTGTGAACTGACCCTTTCAGTAAAAAAAAAGTTCTGAGGGTGAGAAAGTCTTAGAAAAGAGGCACCGGGGAAAATGTGCCAAAGGGGCACTGCCTTCAGAGTCAAAGAGCAATGCTGGAACACAATTATACAATTTCAAGTCAGCTATGAAAAATGGCAGATAGCAAAAACAAAAAGCCTTAAACAGGTTTCTGTCTAATCCTGATCCAGGATACTCTTTGGAGAAGATTTAGTAACTTACAAGTAGAATATGATGTGCCACCAGCCTGGGACCTGGTTCAAAGGGGAGTGGCAGAGAACCCCCAGGTGAATGAAGGCAAAGACCAAAACATGTTCAAAACCAACAACTGTGATGTTCTGCCCCCAAAGTGGGGTAGGACTGACATAGGGGAAAGCCAACACCCAATCAAATAGATGTTTGCCTTTTTCAGATTCAGCACATACAGAGGAATGGCATTACATAGCTGACTCCACAGAAGAAGAATACAGTGGTACCTCTACTTACAAATAACTCTACTTACGAATGTTTCTACTTACAAATGGAGCTCCGTCCGCCATCTTGGATGCGGTTTAGATAGGATTTTTTCTACTTACCAATTTTTAGATAGGGTTGCTTCGACTTACGAATTTTTTCTCCCAATGCATTCCTATGGGATTCGACTTACAATTTTTTTCGGCTTACAAATGTGTGTTCAGAACGCATTAAATTCGTAAGTAGAGGTACCTCTGTGTATATGTATACACACACACACACACACACACACACACACACACTTTTAGAAATCTCTCTCATCTTCCTTGCTGGACAGGAGGCAAAAACAAAGTTTTGTTCAGTTAGGCAAAGAACAGCTCAATGCTGTGGGGATCATGGATAAGAAGAGTATTTGGGAAGAAATGGGAATTCTTTTTTTATCTCAGCATGTATCATTTCCCCAAATACCCTCGCTTTCTTGCAAATCTACCACACATGTGGTGGAAGTTCAACTATTTTTAGTGGAAATGCCTGAAAAGGATTTTGCAAGCTGCCTAAGACCTTTCCCCCTCTCCTAACTGTGATGATGCCCTCTTTCAATGGTGTTTACCCTGAATATCATTCACTGGAAACAACTGCAGAGAAGAAATGTCATTTTCCGTATTTTTAAAAACTACCTCACTGCCTGAACACTCAGCAACGATCACTGCTTTGTGTTTTGAGATTAGGTGCTTGAGAAGCACATCACAACATGTACTTGGTTGCTGTATTATTCTATTCCACCTTTCTTGCAAAAATAGCATACTTCATTTAGCCAAGCCTTTTCTTTAATTTCATTACTGCAAAGAGAGGAAAAACAACATTTCCCTGCAATTTAGCAATAATACATTGGGAAGAGTTGTCGGCAGTAAATAGACAGGATGCTGTGTTTCTTTACAAGTTGACGTAATCTTGCCTGAAATTGTGTTGACATGTCTTTTTTTAATGTCTGCCATTGAGAAAGATTTCCTGCAAGTGGCAAAAACAAACAAACAAACAAACAAACAAACAAACATCACTGTCCAACAATCATTTTCTGAATTAACTGTTCCTTTTACACCGCACCAGGTAGCCAAAACATTTCCCAACATTTTAATTGTTTCCCCACCAGGGCATGGCTGCTAATTGGCAATCGTCGTGTTTTTCAGTCCTTGCTGTTATTGCTAAAGTGCCTTTTGTCTTGGAATCTTAATTGAGAGCTCTGCCGGTTTCTCTGCATGCAAAATGGTACCAACAATGCAGGGCTCTAAAGGGTTTGTGTGTTTCCAAGTAGAAGTTTTAAAAGCCAGGTCTGGTAAGAGTTCAGAAGCGAGACTGAAAAGAAAAATCAAGAACAAGTGGGTAGAGGGCAAGTGAACATTGGAAGTTGCTTCAGAAAATGAATAGAGAAAACAACAGGTAGCAAAAAACAAACAAACAAACAAACAAACAAACCAAAAAGACATAAACAAAAGTTTATGGACCAGGATACTCTTTGGAGAAAATTTAGTAACTTATAAGCAAAATATGATGTGCCATCAGCATGGTACCCGATTCAAAGGGGAGTAAGGTAGAAGGTAAAGGACCTCTGGATGGTTAAGTACCATCAAAGGCAACTATGGGGTTGCGACGCTCACCTTGCTTGCAGGCCAAGGGAGCCCTCGTTTGTCCACAGACAGCTTTCCGGGTCATGTGGCCAGCATGACTAAACCACTTCTGGTGCAACGGAACACTGTGACAGAAACCAGAGTGCACGAAAACGCTGTTTACTTTCCCACCTACCCTGTTTCTCCGAAAATAAGACTGACCCATAAAATAAGCCATAGCAGGATTTCTAAGCATTTGCGCAATATAAGCCATACCCCGAAAATAAGACATAGTGATAGGTGCAGTTCTGGAGGGCGCCAAGGAAGAGCCTAGGCTGGACATGTAATAAAAATAAGACATCCCCTGAAAATATGTTATGTTGTGTCCCAATCTCACCAACCCAAAAGAAGATTTCATTGCATTCCTAACTATGGAGATTACTCCTGGATCTGCAAAGCTGTCATGTCTGAGACCGCCCTGATTTCTGAGAATAAATGTGGTGTCTGAACTGCAGAATTTCAAGAGTACAACAGTATGAACATCTCAAACCCTCTCTCCCTATCCTGAATGTTTCTTTTCCACCATGCTGTACTTATGCAGCTCAACTCTTACACATGCCCAATCAGGCTATGGAAGACAAGTGCCTTGTTAGGGAATAAAGGAAGGACGCACGCACGCACATACACATAGAGGTCTGTCACATGACAGAGTGTAGGTGATTAGCAAGTACTGAAGAATCTCAAGGACAGGCGCTCACAATAGTTCTGTACAAATGCACAATGCAGCCACTGACACCAGAAGCCAAATGAGTCATGCTGTTCAGAGCTCTGCTGGGAGATGCTAGAGCCATAGCTGCCAAGTTTTCCCTTTTCTCACGAGGAAGCCTATTCAGCATAAGGGAAAATCCTTTAAAAAAAGGGATAACTTGGCAGCTATGGCTAGAGCTGGTGTGTCCCACCTGTGTAGAAAACAAGATATGGTGTGGGATCCATAGCAGGGCTGAGGAGGAGAAAGCTAGGATGAGAGAATGGGGATCTGGTCTATCTTTCCATAAAGGTGCAGGAGACATGCTGTTGCTTAGAGCATGGAAAGGCATTGGCTAATGGCCGAAAGCAGGTGATTCATGCATCTGTTCAGATCCGATGCTGATGTTTGCAACATTCCAAATGGTTTGTGTTCTGCTCAAGGGTAGAAAAGTCACTGAATGAGGCAGAAGGACCTTCACAGCAATGTGGCCTGAACTGCAATGTTACTTCCAGTAGCACCTTAGAGACCAACTAAGCTTTTCATTGGTATGTATGAGCTTCCGTGTGCTTCCACCCCAGTATCTGAAGAAGTGTGCATGCACACGAAAGGTCAAACCAATGACAAACTTAGTTGGTCTCTAAGGTGCTACTGGAAGGAATTTTTTATTTTGTTTCAACTACGGGAGACCAACATGGCAACCTACCTGTAACTAGTGCAGTGTCACTATTAAAGATGGTGCAATAAGGGGCAAGTCATTTAGCAACAGAGTTTTTAATTAAAATAATGTTTCTGGATGATATTAAGAAATGGAAAGAAAATTTCAATGAGAACATGTCAGTCTGGTTTTCTTAAAAACAAAACAAAACAAATTCTCTGTGCCTATGATATAATTGTATTACATTTTTATCTTACCCTCACACTGGTGTACATGGTCCCTGCATTTTATCCACAAAGCAATCCTAGGATGTAAATTAGGTTGAAAGAGAGTGATCTACATTGGTTCCCAGTATGTTTCTGAGCACAATTCAAAGTGCTGGTGCTGACCTTTAAAGCCCTGAACTGCCTTGGCCCAGTATAACTGAAGGAGCGTCTCCACCCCCAACCTTCACTGAGGTCCAGCTCCGAGGGCTTTCTGGCGGTTCCCTCACTGCGAGAACTGAGGTTACAGTGAACCAGGCAGAGGGCCTTCTTGGTATTGGTGCCCGCCCTGTGGAACGCCCTCCCATCAGATGTCAACGAAATAAACAACTGACTTTTAGAAGACACCTGAAGGCAGCCCTGTTTAGGGAAGTTTTTAATGTTTGATGTTTAATCACATTTTTAATATTTTGTTGGGAACTGCCCAGAGTGGTTGTGGAAACCCAGCCAGATGGGCAGGGTATGTATGTATGTATGGACGCGGGTGGCGCTGTGGTCTAAATCACAGAGCCTAGGGTTTACCGATCAGAAGGTTGGTGGTTCGAATCCCCATGATGGGGTGAGCTCCTGTTGCTCGGTCCCTGCTCCTGCCAACCTAGCAGTTCAAAAGCACGTCAAAGTGCAAGTAGATAAATAGGTACCGCTACAGTGGGGAGGTAAATGGTGTTTCCATGCGCTGCTCTGGTTTCGCCAGAAGTGGCTTAGTCTGCAGACAAACGCTGGCTCCCTCGGCCAGTAAAGTGAGATGAGCGCTGCAACCCCAGAGTCGTCTGTGACTGGACTTAATGGTCAGGGGTCCCTTTACCTGTATGTATGTATGTATGTATGTATGTATGTATGTATGTATGTATAAATAAATATTATTTCTGGCTCCAGGTCACCTAATGAGCTTCAAAGGTGATTGGTGACATAACCTTGGTCTGTCAGGTTTTGTCTGGATTTTAGCCATAAATAAACAGTAAATTGCAAGAACTCGGGCCAAGAGGAAGATGAATTTCAAGTAAGTCTTCAAAAGGTTTTATTTATGTAATGATAAGATGAATTCAAATAGGAATCAATTCCAGTATGATAGTGAGGCAAATAAAAACAAATTCCACTGAAAAAAAATCCCAGGACAAGGCCCTGTTTCACCAATTCTTCATCAGCAATGTTTTAATGGTCAGAGTGTACCAAGTATGTTTGCAAGTATGAATTGGCGAAACAGGGCCTTGTCCTGGGATTTTTTCACTGGAATTTATTTTCATTTGCCTCACTATCATACTGGAATTGATTCCTATTTGAATTCATCTTATCATTACATAAATAAAACCTTTTGAAGACTTACTTGAAATTCATTTTCCTCCTGGCCCGAGTCCTTGCAATTTACTGTTTATTTCTGGATTTTAGCCATGCCATCTGTTGCCCATTTGGACTATTAAATGCCCCATATTCATACTTTTTAAAATAAAATAAAAGTCTCGAGCCCCTAGAGAACAAGAGACAATGCAAAATTATATTTGGGAAATAGTGATAGTCAAGAGAGGCAAAAGAAGGCTAGAATGACACACCCATTGTCTAAAGAAAATATTTCATGGTTCATTTTTAAACCATATTTGGGGGTATTCCCTGGGGCTCAGATGACAGGTGCCCATGAAAATAATAGAGAGAGCCAAGATTTTAGCGTAGATTACCTCATAGTTCCAATCTAGCACCTGACTGCATACAGAGGCCTGACCTTCAATTAACAGGTGCAGCAATTATATTTTTGTTCTCAAAAATCAGAGTAAAATTTGAATTAGCAAACCATTTGCATAATATATAAATTAGGCTATCTCGATTTGAGCAACTGGAATTTGACATGCTTAACTAAATCTGCCACTCTAACCACCACACTGCATTGGCTATAGCTAATGAGATTCTCAGAATTCATTAGTTCCTTTGTTTTGGAGAAAGAACATTGCTCTTAGGCTTCAAGACTTGAATATAAAAATATTTTCAAAGGATAAACATTAGCAAAATGGAAGCCTCTAGGATTGTTCCTTGTAGGAGAAAATGAAGTGCAGAACTTGTTGGTTTTCCGTGAAAAGATGATGTACATAACTCAGGCAATATATATGAGAAAGAGGGAACACTATTTTAACTGTCATGAGTCCCGGGATGTCTTAAAGATAAAATAATTATCATGGCATCAATTTTGTGGACTATTACTAAAATGAAGTCACCCTGTGAAAAAGTGTTGTTCCACACAACTCAAAAGATATTGACAGTGCCATCCTTTACCATACCTAACTACAGTGGGACCTTGACTTACGGATTTAATCCGTTCCGAATGCACACTCGTAGGTCGAAAACTTCGTAAGTCGAGTTTCCCATAGGAAAAGCGGTTTCCCATAGGAATGCATTGGAAACGGAAAAATTCATAAGCCGAGGAAACCACATCTAAAAATCCGTAAGTCGAGGAAACCGCATCTAGCCGCGAACGGGTTTTCCATTCGGATGTCAAAAAAATCGTAAGCGCGCGGCCACTTTTTCCGCTCATAAGTCAGAAATGTCGGGTGTCGAGTAGCTCGTAAGTTGAGGTCCCACTGTACTAAATTCAGTAGGCTTACTTCCAGGTAAATCAGCAGTGGGGAGCCTGTAGCTCTTCATGTGTTGTTGGATTCCAACCAGTGCCATTTTTCTAGATAAAGAGATGCCAGAACTCACCATGAACACCACCCTCGTTCTCTTAGAATGATAATGGCGCCCACCTGAGAGGTGCCGGAACTGAGTTCTGGTGAGTTCTGGCTGAAAAAAAGCCATGAGTCCAACTCCCATCAGTCTCAGTCAGCAGGAGTTAGGGATGATGGGAGTTCCAGCATCTCAAGGGCCACCGTTTCCCCACCTTCGTGGTAGATAGTTAGCTGCACTCTGAGTCTGTTTCTAGAAATAAAGGGTTCAGCCCTGTCCATGCTTACCTGGAAGTATGTCCTACTGAGTAAAAGTCACCATTGCTTCTTTCCTGCTGATTGCTGCTGCTTTTGACTCCCTCCCTGGTGTTTCGCTGGCATCAAAGTGCAAATACTGTGCAAATTATGCAGCTGCATTTAATTCTCCATAGCAGTGTGCATGGAGGAGAAGACTGGGAAAGCCCAGAGATCTTCTCCTCCACATGGACTTCATGAACATCTCTCCCAGCCCATGAAATAACTTAAGCACCATGCAAATCAGCTCTTATTCTGAAGCAGCTGGTAACTTTAATGGGATTGCATCAGTGTGACTTGGGGATTAAGGCCTTTGAGCCTTAAGGCTGGGTTTGCAACCCATGGCTATGTTCATGCTGTCATGGTATGATTTGTTCCACAACAGAACAGAACTGTCTCAAAGCTTAGTCACTGCTCTTAATGCTGAACCAACCCCACAACTGTTCGGGTGTTATTGCAGTTGTTTGCGATATGTGAACCACCTTTTAAATTCACACCTATCTGAATTTTGCAATGCAGTTCTCCAACCAATGTTTACAAAATGCAGATATTAGGGGAAAGTGTGCATAAAAAGGTTTATATTACTGAAAATAACATACCAAATATGCTTTATATTGGGGTAAATTGCATGCAGAAAGGGAGTGCCAGGATGAAGTCACACAAAAATGCTGGTAAATTTTCATCAGGATTTTAAAATAAAAAATTGCTGCAGGTACTGTATGTGGAGAGCTGAATTTAAGATTGGAAAAAATGAGAAACTGAGAACCAAACCTGACTGATCCTTCTTTCCCTATCACCCAAACTTAGCAGCAAAGCTCCAGCTTTAGCCATGAGAGGAACCAAAGAACGCAGCAATGGAAAGAATGCAGTGGCAATGTAACAGAGTTGACCCCACACCTTCTCTTGCAAACAAAGCACAAACATACCACCATGACTAGCTGACAACATGCAGAACCTAGAAACAAGCTCCCCGGGAGAAGGGTTGAGTCCCATTGCGGTACCAGTGTGTTCCCACAGGCAATGCTTGTAACACAACATGTTTATACTGTTGTCTATGTAAGCGGAACAAGCAAAAGCAGGGGAGCCATATGGACAACAGCAAGGTCACAGGAGAGACCAATATTAGGTGCTCATTTGGAAAGAACAATGTCACGGGAAACTGGAGCGGTAGGCTTCATTCCCGTCCCTGTAAGATGCTGATAGGGCCTCTGCTCAAATGGAAAAGGGTGACGCAGTGGGATTAGACTTCAGGTCTCCTGCTTCAGCAACCAACAACAAAGCTACAGAGTCCCAGAAGAGACACACACAACCGGGCCTTCATAGTCTCCCAAGGGGTCTGACTGATAAATGATTCATTGCTTCCAAATCCCCATGAATAAGAAATGGGAATCTCGACAGTGTAAGGGTCCTTCTTGGAATCATGAGCTCGGTGGGAGGGCATGAGCTTAGCATGTAAGGCTCAACCACTGACTACTGGATCACAGGAAAAGACAATACACAACATGCATGACCTGAAAAAGTGCAGTGCAGTAGTCAATCAAATGTCCCACTGAAGTCATGGTCTAATCCAGGATTTCCCAACCTGCTGTCTTACAGTTGGACTTTGATTCCCATCACCCCTGAACATTGGCCACGCTGGAGGACACCAAGCTGGGAATCCATCGCAGTACCCCAGGATACCTTTGATATTGACCAGCCTCCTTCATCCCTCCAAGTTATGCTCCCCCCATTTTCATCAGGTTGATATCCTGGGTCTGCTGATTTACTCAACAGACCTTGTTATTTACTGCTCCCCACCCTGCACACTTCATGCAGATTTCGGCTTTATCGCTAGCAGTATGGGGGCATTCAGGAGACCATTGGGCTTGGGGGGGGGCTTCCACCCCACCTTTGCTTGGTGCTCCAAAGATGCACTCTATCAGACCTTGAATGGTGTGACAATGAAGAACCTCCTGATCCACGCAACGCTGCCACTGTGAGTCCTCTCAGGTGAGCAGTCGGGGGGGGGGAGGATTTCAATCTGCTAACCACTAGAATAAGAGACACAGCTGAAACACTGGGGTTGGTTTTTTTTATTGAACTGTCAGTTGTGGAGCAAGTCCTGGATGTCAATCTTTTTTCTTCTCGCAGAGTCACTGTGTCCTTTGAAGCTGTGTAACAGGACAGGAGTGTGCCATCTTCCCCTGTGATGTGCATGGATGTAACTGTTTGCCATGCATTTCTTGAGGGGCACCATGACCCCCTGGGAAGAAAACAGCAGCAGCCCCACATACGAACATCTGACTTCTTGCTAGCCACCGCTTCTGCTGCATCACTTGTGGTCTTCCTGGCACTGGCGAGGGAACATCATTTCCTGTGGAAAGATGAGAAAGGCCTGGTAAGTTTAGATATAATGGGGTAGGAGCTGAAACCAGGGGTTTGTTGAAAATGCATAACTGAGAAAGGATGTCCTCACACCGAGTGCCTTTCTATTGCCTCAGTCAAACTCACTACTCTTCCATTGCCTGGGCATTCACCTAGTTGTAGGAATAGCTGAAGTACAGCATTTTGTGTTCAGAATAATAATAATCTTTATTTGCATCAGCCACTAGCCATAGAAATAAAATGAAATAAAATGTACTGAAGAAAGAGGTAAAAACTTAACTATGCAAAATACATTTTGGAGGTTTACATCAGTAATCAAACAACAGATCTTATTCTATTTTTTTAAAAAATATATTTATTAAAGATTTTCAAACATACAGAAATACAAAACACACAGAACACAAAAAATACAAAATACAAAAAACACAAAAATACAAAAACAAAAATTCTTACTTATAACCCTTATTTCTAATCTATTGACTTCCTCTTCCTCCTCCTGCTGCGCTTCTTTACATTTCATATTTAGTAAATTCTAAATCTTATATAAACTCTAAATTTACTTCAATATTACCATTTTACTATATCTATTGTATCTTATCCTTTAAACACTCAATCTATATCTTACTTCTTAATTAAAATATCCTTATCTTCTAACAATACTTATTTTCAAACCCTTATATTATCCACAACTTCCTTGTATCTCCCTCACTACCCTTAAATCAATCTATTACATGCTTATTTTTCAAATAAGTTTTAAATTTCTTCCAACAGATCTTATTCTAATTGCCCCTGCTAAAGTTTTGCAGAAGAAGAATCTTTATTTGCACCAGCCATTAGCCATAGCAATAAAATAAAATAAATGTACTGAAGATAGAGGTAAAAACTTAACAGAAAATATATTTTGGGGCTTTACATCAATAAACAAATAATAGATTTTATTCTAATTGGCCCTGCTAAAAACCTTGCAGCTTTTGCTATCATCTGATCATCTTTATCTGCTAAAAGAAAGGACACAGTAGCAACGGCTGAGCAACCCAGCATGGACAATAATAGAGGGGTAATAACTTCACTCCTCAAATCTTTACTGACTTTATACAGTGGTACCTCGACTTACGAATGGGACAAATGGCCACACACTTACGAATTCCTCGACATCCGAACGGAAACCGCGGCGGTTTCAGATAGGGTTTTTTTGACTTACGAATTTTTAGATGGGGTTGCTTCAACTTACAATTTTTTCCGTTTCCAATGCATTCCTATGGGAAATTGCGTTTCCAATGGCGCTTTTCGAATTACGAATTTTTCGACCTACGAAGGTGCCTTTGTAACGGATTAAATTCGTAAGTTGAGGCACCACTGTAGTGTCATCTCCACAGGGACATAACCATTTTTCCAGTGGAATTTTTAGCATTTTGTGTTCATCCACAGGGGTGTATCTCGCTGCCTTTCTCATTCTGTGGCAGAAGCTTAGGGAGTTGTGGTGGCGGCAGCCCTTTTTTCAGGAATCACTGCTGCTGATTGCTGCGTAAGGGAGAGATTTCTGGATTTCTGGAAGGACTTGGCAAGATACCAGCGTGTGAGGAGACAGTGCTAAATTTATAAAAGGGAATTATGGCAAAAATTCACACAGAATCATATATGGTTTGATTAATCTTGCTTGCCGGAAGAACTCAGTGACTTGAAAAAAGAAGAAAGATAATAATAGATTATGGAATAAGATCTGGACTATATTGAAAAGAATTGCAGTGACTATAAGAGGACTAGGCCTTCTGAGTCTGAAGCATGGGGAGTCGATAAATTTGTATAATTTGGCAGAGGATTTGGATTGTTTAATTGATATTTGCATAATTTGTATAATTTGAAAATGGATTAGATATTTAAATTGGAAAATCTAATTAAAATGTTTATTAAAAAAGAAGAAGTCATGCTTGGAAGCATGATGAGCCCTTCTTGCTTACCCGTATGGCTATGTTGTTCTTGCAGCGGCGCCTTTGGTGAGCTGATGTTCCAGGGGGATGTTTAATCACGGATTTCTGAGGAAGAGTTCTCAAAAGGAAGTCTTCGGGTTAGGTCAGGTTCCGGCAGTGTCTCCTTCCCCTCTGCCCTTTTCCACTGTGGATCGTCTCGTTTAGCTCCATGTGCTGGGGGGTGCTCCATTTTCTCTGACTGCATGCCAAGACTCCTATGCAGGACCACTGCGTGAGGCAAGTGTAACAGAGTCAGAAATGAGAAAACTCTGCCCTTACCCACTGACTACTTTCCCCAGTCCTTCCTTACCTTTGACGGTCCAGATCTAATGTAACTCTGGACACCAATACAGATTTTCGATTCTCATACTGTCAGGATTCTGTGCACCTTGTCAATTCGTAACGGGCGATCTTTGCCTATAAACCTGTGCCTTTTCATTTACTTAAGACATCAAGGATCAAAGGAGAAAAGGGCAGTAAAACATTGTTTTCCCACCAATCTGCTTGTCATTTAGATATAGCTTATTGTATAAATGTCATGGAAACAAGCTGTTCCCTGCTTTTTTTTAAAAAAAAATGAAACTTGCTTTGCAGTTTTCTTCCTCTTGATAAAAAGGCTAAACAAAGCAAATGTGTTTACCAGGTAAAAGCTCTTTGCGATTCCCCTCCCCTACTACTCAGTGAGTATGCATGATTCATTTCCACAACAGGATCCTTGAGCCTCCCAAATTAAATATTAGCATAGATTAAGGGCCAATATAGATGTGGCATTAAACATGTCCTTGCATTTAATGTGCTCATTAAAAAAAAATGTAAATAGCAGTCACTGGATTTGATAATTATTAGGAACGCAGCAGGTGGGGAGGGAGAGTTTAATTCTTCTTTTTTTTTCTGCGCTGCAAATGAAAATTGCTCCTCCAAAGTTAATAGCCATTGACAGGCACGTGCCCCTTCCAGGAATTTGTATAACGCCCCCTTAAAATGGTCTAATCCAGAGGCCATCAGTATGAAATCTTGCAGCAGTCGTTGAAATGAGCAGTTTAATGCAGGACAGGAATCTGAAATGCAGCAACGTCTGAGATTACGGATGCCAGAAGAGCATCAGAGATCACAGGAAAGTGGTGCTGCCATTGAGGGAGGGACTGCCAGTGCCCAGTATAAATGCAAATAGCAGCTTCACAGGTTTTCAGGACATGAGAATACACAGGGAGGCTATAGGTTCCTGTACAGGTGCTTTGAAGGATGGAAGAGAGGCCACTCACAAAAAACCCTTGCACCCTTGTTAACTATCCTTTAATATATATTTTTAAAAGAAACGAAAACAGTGGTAAAAAGTAAAGTAGACCCACAACAAAAACCCCTACACTCCACCCCTGAGAATTTCATAAACCTTTTTTCCCTCCCCTTTTATAATTTTCAAGTGCAGTTTGTTTTCTCATTGATTGATGGAAAATGGCAAAAGAAAAAAAAGAAAAAACACAGTAAAGAAATTGCCAGTTAGGTGTAGGGAAGACAGGCACAAATGACAGTGTTTAGGTAAATAGTCAAATGGGTTTGGGGAGAATGAGGAAAATGCTACATATGCCGCAGATGGATTTAGCAGAGCATGACATATGGCTGCTTAAATGATTCTTGAATGCTTTATAAAACTCTGTCCTTTAACTGCGCCAATGAAGAATGACTGAAAAGCATGCTGCTGACAGGCCCTTAAATGTTAAGGTGCTGAGAGAACATGGCAGCCCAAATTTTGGATGTTTCAATATTCCCTGGCTTCACCTTAGACATCCTGTGCAGAAGTACTGAGTGTGGCTATCAGGTGCCGGTCATTCATGAACGCTCGCCATTTCCAGAAGCTCAACCTAAAGCATAGCTATTCAAAGAGGTTGTTTTAAGTCCAACCAATGCAAATGTGCTGGCATTTAAAAATCTGAAAGCTTGGGGGGGGGCGAGATAGTGACAATTCTCCAACACAACAACGCAGATTCTGTACCATAAAAACCTGAATTCTGAGACGTTAAGGAATTATGCTAACTAAGCACGTTTATTTAATTGTACCTCCTCTGTAGCTTGCAGCATTTCATCAAGCTTTGCCAAGACATTTAAAGCCTATTTGTTTACCATTATGTGGAAGAATTTTGCTTTTTAGAAATGAGAATTCTACATTTCTCAGGATACTAATTCTGAGCTAGATAGTAATCCACATGCTTACATGGTGTAATCACAGAATGCACCTGTCGTTCAGAATTAACACAGCATCCACATTTGGTGAATTCATTTACTTTCATACAGTAGATGGGTTACTTTTTCCACAATGGACAATCATCACTTCCTGTCATGACTACTAGCCATTGGCAGACACACACCCCTTCCAGGAAGTTGCAGAACTCCCCTTTAAACCACCTAAGCTAGTGACCATTACGACATCTTGCAGCACCCACTCAAATGAGCAGCTTAATGCAGGTCAGGTATCTGAAGTGCAGAAACACCTGAGATTTCTGATGTCAAAGAAGCATCAGTGACCACAGGAAATTGATGCAGCCAAGAGCTTATTTCTGGAGAAAGAGGAAAGTTTTTCAAGTAATGAGTGGAAAGAGAAAAGTCTCCCAATTAATTGTTGGGACAAAATGTTACCTGTCGTCGTCCAGTTTAAGCGATGCTATACAAGCAGTAGAAGTAAAAGTGTAATATACTTACATGTTTCCAGATCCTGTTGGAGTAAAGGGAATAAAGGTTAGTCCAGAAATCAAGACATGTGCAAGTTTCCATCAGCAAATGTAATTCAGTTTAGGTTCACATTGCAAGGAGGAGTAAGGACTGACTTTGGGTTTGGCCACATTTCCGCTATTCCTGCCACTTCCCCTTGCTGTTTACCACTGAATCACAACAAATGTCAATTGGTTTTTTTCTGCAGATTGTCATTTGTTCCAACTCAGGATAAACAGTGGGTTTTCCTGGGGAAAGTGGTGGAACGAATGAAAAACCAATCGGACTCATGGTTTCAAGGCACAGGACAAGCAGTATGGGCAAGCCCTTATTACAGCACATTATAAAAAATATTAACAGATTTGGTGTTTTAATTATGATGGATGATAAGAGGGAAAGATCCAATCTGGAAGCTTTAGGTTACAAAGCCTCGCAGTAATTTGGAGCACTGGATCAAATCTAGAATGTGCCCTGGAACCAGCTTCTATTTGAGCATCACCCAACATTTGCATGGAAATTGTCACCTGGATCCTGTTAATACCCATAGATGTTCAGAAGTAAACATTTGTATTTAACTCTGGATGGGCATGCGTTAGTGCGCACTCTTACTGAATCCTGTTTAACAATTGAAAACCTGCCCATCAACTGCTTGGGAAAGGGATAATCAGGCTGAATCTGGTCATAGAAATATAGAATCATAGAACTGTAGAGTTGGAAGGGATCTCAAGGGTCATCTAATCCAATCCCCTGCAGTGCAGGAATCTCAACTAAAGCATCCATGACAGATGGCCACTCAACTTCTGCATGAAAAGTGAAGGAGAGTCCACAACCTTCCGAGGGAGTCTGTTCCACTGTCAAACAGCTCTTATTGTCAGAAGGTTCTTCCCGATGTCTAGTTGGAATCTTCTTTCTTGTAACTTCAATCCATTGGTTTGAGTCATACCCTCCTGTTGCTTCTTCCACCTTTTGTGAAATGAAATTGTCAGCGAGGCAATTGAGGAATTTGTTGAACTTTACATTCTTGGCAGAGTTTGAGTTCCAACAGATAGCAGAATAGTTGAAGTCTCCCATGGCTACTACATCTCTCCTTATTGAATGCTTGGTAATCTGCTCTAGGAAGTCATCAACCGAGCCTTTAAGTTTGGCTTGGAGATCTATAGCAGACACTCCCAGTAAGGTTACTGCTGTTTCGCTCTCCTACAATTTTTACCAATCTACTCTGAAACTACCTTCCATTCTCCAAGTTTTGGATCTCTTCACAAGTGTACATATCCTTTACATATGATGCTACTCTTCCTCCCTTACTGTTTGATCTATTTGTTTTGAGCAGGTTGTAGCCCTCAATTTCTACATTCCAATTGAGTCACATTCCATTGGCTTTCAGTAATGGTCTGATTTGTTTCTGACCCCAAACACACAATGCATGCACATGTAAATGGCAACCCACTAACTGCAGTGCAATAGTGCTAGAAATACTTACTTCACTCATTGATGTAGATTTATACTTCACTTTGTGATCCACTCTGTGCTTAGGTGGCATGAATTTACAGATGAAAATGAGACTTGGAGTATTTTCTCAAACAGACCTCAAAAGATGATTGCATGATGCTTTGACTAGGGCTGGAGTGAGTGTTCCAAGCAGCAGTACCCAGTGACGGTGACTACTTTTGCCCAAGTTAGTGACCAGAATAGATGTGGGCACAGCTCACCTGAAGCATGGCCCTCATTTCAATTCTGTCCACTAATATCCTGCCCACTTCTGCATGCTATCACCTCTCCCTCCTCTAATGTAAATAATGCCTCACCTTGGGGAAGAGGGAATGGTTAGCATCCTTTACAAGACATGCAGTAAGATAACCTGTGGTTTTTATCTGTGTAGAGTAGCTGTTTTTGCTACCTCAACATAGGGCTTCTCTGTACAAGGAAAAGACCTTAGCTATATAGAAGAGACCTCCAAAAAGAGGTAAATAAAATTCAGTTTAATAAAATACCCCAAAATTACTGAAAAGGGAATTCAGTTTCTCATCTGGAAATGCATGTACCACAGCCAGAAAGTACTTTTTATAAATGATTATTTTTTATTAATTGTGTTCCCCCCTCCCTTGCTGCATTTTATGTTCTGCATTTGATAAGCTGTTTGCATGTGTATGCTTGGCCAAATGCTCAGGTGGGGAAAATGGCCAAATGCAATAAATTGTTTTACTGCACTTGGGTCTTTCTAGAGCTGCACAGATGGACACATGGTGATTTGCTCCAGGTCAATCCAGTAATTCATTATTTGCATTCCTTTTTATCAAGAAAAATGTCCTAAGAGAGACATGCTATTGTCTATGCACGTTCAGGTACATCCATTTTTAGGATTTGCTTGTAATGCTATAGGCTAGTCCCAAATATGGTTGTAACTGGGGCCAGACAAAACTAGAAACACTTGCTTGGGAGTGGGAGGCGGGGATTTGTCTTTCATTACATCATTACATGCCTAAAGACAGCAGGCATTTCTAAGAAATAGAGGTGTTCAAATTCATCACCCTGTTTACCTGAATAGAACACTGTGAACAGATTCGGATAACTTTTGCTAAATGGGAAGATTTACAGAGGATCCCACTGACACACAAGAGACACACAAGATTTTGAGATGCCAATACATTTTGGTCAATGGAGACTTTCTCTTACATGAACACACACACATACATACATACACACACACACACACACGCCAACCCCACCTGCTTTCATTTAAACACATTTGAAGACTTCTTAAATGGTTTGGAGTAGTATATGAACAGCCCTTTCCCCAGTTTTTAGTAAACAACTATTTGTCATATATAATCTAGAAGAGCATATAGCATGCAATCCTATGGGATTTGGGAATGGGGGAGGGCATTGGACAGTTGCTCTCACAGACGTTCTTCAAAGCCATTGCTTTAACAAGTGACTTGGCCAGTTCTTCAGCTGGCATAATGAAAAATGGACATGCAGATTTGGTATAAGTGTTCTAGGGGGTGTGCAAACAGTCTGGAATCCTGCACCAATCACAGACATGTGACCCTGCTTTGTCAATTAGATTAACCGGCATGTAAACTAGCACAGGATTACAGTCAAGGAAAATTAAACTTCAATACAATTTGTTAAATTAACATGTCATACACTTTCCCCCCTCTTTTTGCTGCATAGATAGCATGTGAAATTAGAGCTTATTGGATTGACAATACAAAATGAGCTCTGTTTTCTAACAACTGAAGCATTTTCAGCATTGGGATAAAAAAAAGTATTAAGAATTAGGAATGTTAACATCAAAGTGATCAAGCAACTATGTGCAGAAATTAACCCTTTTATTATATTGTATATTGTAGTAGTAAAGTTTGTTGGAAGTGCATGAATAAAAAGTTAGTGAAATTACAGGAGGAACAATCTATATAGCAATAATAGGTGCATTCACTGTGCATCTGAAAGGAAAAAAGAGAGAGAGAGTTTTCACTCATTTTGGCCTAAAACTTTGTGTTCAGGTTTCCAGAATTCTGACATCAGAACCCAGATAACACTGATTAGAACCATAAGGCTTTACAATAAAAGCTAAAATATTGACCATATGATGGCAAAAAGTCTTTATTTTGTGGTTATATTATTCTCTTCTAGCTACTCTCTGATGAAGTGGGTGGTGCTGTGGAGGACGACCTCCTTCTCCGAGACAAGGACCTCGATCGTTCTGCACTGTAGGTAACATGCTTATCATAGTTTTGTATCTGAGCTTCAAGGAAATCCCTTTGTTGTTGGCTGATTGTTTGGCTAATCAGTCCAGGGAGAGCTTGAATGCTACCAATTAATGTTTCCAATTTTGTTTCCAGAGTAACAATCCTCTTCTCAAAGTCTTCACTTCTTTCGTTTAAGTCAGAAATCATATCATACATGATGTTTTGAGTCTGAAAGAAAAAGGGAAAGGTAGACGCATTTGAGCAAGCAAGGTTGTTCTGCAGCATTTCAAACACTCATTGCTTACATACTGTGACTTCATAAGCCAGCAGCTTTACAAACAACTAGCACAAACCAGCTTCAGAATGTATTTTATTCCAAGCTTTATTGCACAGGTGCAATTCAGCTGAAGCTTGTGATTCCTTAGTGGCGCACTTTTGAGATTTCAAGCAAACAATGATGTGGGTTGGAAAACTCTTTAGAAATCCGGAGACGCAGAAATGTGTCTGAGTTCAACAAATACTCTTTGTAGCAGAAGCTGAAAAGCTTCTCTATCTGCAAATGGGTTCTGTTAGACTGGCTATGCTTTCAATTCCCCTCAACATTTACAGTAAAGAGAGTTTCATCTTTCTAAGGAGCACTGCACACATTATGTAGTGGCAAATGTGCTTCGCGCACTGTGTGTAAATCTAGTGTCGAGCTGAGGCATATCCCAGGTCCCTGAGTCACTTAAATCAGGAGTTATGCGGCTGAAAATGTACATAGCCTTTCTGGTGCATAGGCAGAACATTTTAGTTGCAAACCACACAACTTTAATGTGTAAAGTGGCCCTGAGACTCCACTTCATTTTGGCAATTTGGATGGGAACAAGGAAGCCAGCATTCAAAAGCCACTTATAAAATCTAGTCCCATTTATTTGTACATTCTGGTCTGTTCTGCTCAAAGAGCATCTCCTGCCCCAAGGCCGTGAGAGTAGTTTCCCACAACTAGTCTGAGCTTTTGCTTTCCTCAAAGAAGCTAAACCATTTGTGAATGTTGACTTGTCTCCTATGATAACAGAAGGAAGTTCACTGGAATAGGCTTATAGAGCTCGAATTGGCTTTTTACCTTAAAGCTTAGCGAAACGATGAATGCCAGTATACAAAAGCAAAAGGCCAGTACAGTATACAAAAGCAAAAGCTGATGTCCGATGTTGTTGCACTTACACTGACCTTTGCCAAGTCCACCAAAGTGTTTGCCTGATCGTTCAATTTCCTCTGTTCCATTTTAACACTTCTTAATCTAAAAGATTGAAAATCCAAGTCAGATAACAGATTTTTTTTTGCCAGCTCCTCAAACTTGAATACAGCATGCATCTAAACAGATAACTGCATGGACAATGTCTTGAATACTTTGTGTACAGTCATAACTGGTTATGTGTCTGGTACAATGAAAAAAGCATGCTTCCTTAACACCGCAAAAAAGAAAGAAGAGAGCAAGAAAATGTGATGTCCCCGAGACTACTAATTGCCATGGTTAACGCTGAATTCAAAGTGGGAGGTAAGGATTTATTCATAGTGTATGAAAGAAAGCCAAAACATTCCTTAAAGCTCCAGTATCCTGGCAAGTAGGCATAGGAAGTAATGAACGACAATTCAATCTCCTTATTATTGCCTAAGTAATCATTCGGCCTCTTCCATATGCCTACATGATTAGATACAGGTATAAGCCCTCTTCAGTCTGAAATGGATTTGGTTAGGAGGTGTTTGAACCTGATGAAAATACAGTGATAAGTGAGTTCCTTGTTAATTTTTAAAAGCTTTTATCTGACCAGCAGCTAAATAAAGAGCACCATTGTTAATATATTAGTTTCACAGATCTCAGTGTCGCTGACTTGGAAATACTTTTGTTTTTAATGTGCATAGCAATTTTCCTAGTAGGTTTGGTTGGCCAGTTTATCTGTCCGTGATTAAACTAGAACACTATGAAGTATTGTATCTGCATAGAAGAGTCTCATGGGTATAGTTTTTCCCTTGATGCCCAAGTAATTCCATTCATGTTAATTAGCTGAGCACCGTCAGAAAGAGAAAAACAAGATGTATTATTCTGAACTGTAGTATGAAAATGTGTGTTTGTTTAAGAGTATATGACCAGTGAGTTTGACAAAGACTATTAATCTTCCCCCCCCCCTCCAAATATATGAGAACAGAAAAGTTTTAAATCTGTAGTACTATCCATGGGGGGGGGGGAATGGGGATGTCTGAATGCAAATTGTGAATTGGCTGTATTGGTATAAGTGGCTTCCTTCCTCTTCTTCTTTTCGAAGGGTTATATGCTTCAAGGAATAAAACAGTCCAACGCAGAATTCTCTATTTATACCAAAGGACACACCCACACCAAGAGCTCCACAATAGTTTTCCCATTCATTTCAAGGGAGGAGGCAGCTCTACATGCTTTTTCTTTTGTACAGGTGAATCTGCTTTGCTGAGCTAAATGTAGAGGCATTACAGGCAGGGGTTGCTCTCTGTGTATTTTGGACATGGACGTAGGATGTAGGCTTGTCTCCTTTATAAAGGCAGTCTATCATCATCAAGTTACAAAGGCAATGAAGGCCTTATGTGCCTAAGCCAGCAGGGCGTTGTGTGGCCAACACCTGATAAGTGTGTGAGAATGTTTTTCAGTCCACAACGTGCCCATGATCTCATTCAAGAAATGAAGCTACCCTGAACTTAGTCATTAATCTCATGTGGTTCCTCTTTCCAGGTCATTGTCCTAAACCTCATTAATAATTGGAATCCGTTTATTTATTTAATTTTATTGAGTTTGTCCTGTATCAGCGCCATCGCACCCATTGTTTTATTCACCATTGATAACTCGTGGATTTATTCCCTTAGTTTATTTTAAAAGAAGCTAAAGCTGGCTTCTTCACAATCCCAGCATTCATTTGTTTCAGGATTCCCTCTTAAAGCCCACCCCCTTCAGCACTGTGCATTCAATTTGATGGGGTGAATGAGAATGAATGGGCTTACAGCTGCAGTCACACAAATTCAGCATTGTTGTGGGAGGTATGAGGGGCACTCAAGCTCACATTTTCAAGAGGAGGAATAATGTATGTCCAGAAACACATAAAATTATTAAGTGACACTGTGACCCAGTTCTTTTAGCCAAACCATGACTAGGTGTAAATGAGCTGTCCTGTTGCTGTTCCATTATCCAGAGCTATTGTAAGCCATGGTTTGGCTAAGCATTATGCCAGAAATCTGGGCTCATGGTTTTGCTCAATCACACAAACTATGATTTGTAGCCAAGGTTTATATTTGACTTATCATTAGTGCTGGATTTAGGACAGTGAGGGCAGTTCCCCTGCACAAGTCGCCAAGCCATGGGGGTGAATAATAATAATAATAATAATAATAATAATAATAATAATAATAATTCCTATATTTATACAGGTATCTACTGAGAAGATTGATTTAAAAAAGGAACTGTACCAAAAGGAATTATTGTGAAAATAAGAAAAAAAAATGGGGGAGGGGGTGCCAAATCTTGTCCTTGCTCGGGGCACCATGTTACCAAAGTTTGCCCCTGCATTCCTAGTTTGTCTTGGAAGCAAACCTTGAGCCTAGCTTTGGATGTACTGCTAAGCCAATCAATGGCATAATGTTTGCTAGCATGGCAGCAGCAAGATAAGGCAGGCACCCCCAAACTTCGGCCCTCCAGATGTTTTGGACTCCAATTCCCATCTTCCCCGACCACTGGTCCTGTTAGATAGGGATCATGGGAGTTGTAGGCCAAAACATCTGGAGGGCCGCAGTTTGGGGATGCCTGCTCTAAGGACACACATGATCACTCATTCATGCTTAGCCATGTCTTGGCTTACTGTTATGTGTAAACAGGGTCTATAAGGGACAACATTGAAAGAAAGCAAACAAGAGTGTTGGTCTGTATACATTAGACGTGTAGATTTGTCTGTATAAACTTTTGAAAGTATATTTTAAGTCATCAGTTATCTTTGGAAGAGGGAAAGCCAATTAGCGACATTTTAGGTTGAGCTTTCTATCCTCCTTTCCCTCCCTATATGAACATTTGGAGAAATATGATAAATAAATGGTATAATTTTTATACTGATTATTTACCTCACTTGCAAATGTATGTTGGTAAAGAGAGATTTGCATCTTCAAGGTGTGTATATCAGCCTTGGTTGTGACTTAGGAGGAGCAAACCTTTTTTATAAACTGATCATTTCTTAGCTGCGACAGTCAGATTAAAAATGATACTAGCCAGATCTTTCTCTGAAAATTAAGAAATATTGATACTCTGATTCCTTCCTTCTGAACTTCACTTATCACAGAAGAAATTCATGACTTTGGATTGCAGTTCCACAGTAGCAACCAGACTATTGAAATTCACAAATAAAGTATCCATTTGTTGCATGCAGACAGTGGTAAATTCTGCAAATTTGAAAGGAACAGCTCACACAACTTACTTCCGAGCTCTATTTTCATTGTTGAAATAAAAAGACAAAACAAAAGAAAAGAAACTGTAAAATTGACTAAAACAAATTAACACAAGGGATGGTCTTCATGTGAGCGCAATGTGCTCTGTTATGGAGCTTGTAGTTCATACATTTTCTCCGTAGCACTCTCTGGGTCAGCAATTAACAACTCAAATGCAGGACAGTGTTATACTCTCAGTTTCTATGCCACATTTCACCATGTTCTGAAAATAAGCAGTGACTTTTCATACATTGTGGTACAAGCAGACTTAAGCTGCCTTCACACATCACATTAAACCATGCTTAATTTTTAACTATGGCTTAATGCGAACAAGCAGCATGCTGGTGAAAGTCCTTGCTTAACTCCTCCCCTGCTCTTGGGTGCGCTATATTCCGGGGAATAAAAAGCCGAGCCTTGGCTAATCATATTATCCAAACCTGGGCTTGTGTTTTTTTTCTCCCAAACAAACCACTAGCAGTAAGCCAAGAACAAACTTTGGCTACCACTTGTGGTTTGTTTAGAGCCGCATACCTTGACCTGACACATGTTCTGAATTCAGACACATGTGCTGAGTCAAGGTTTGTGGCTTGTTGCTCCTGGCACAGTGGGGCCAAGAGCGGGGGAGAAGTGACGCATGGACCTTTGAGCACTGTGCACTAGAATGCTGCTTGTTTACGTTAAACATTTAACTTCACATTTCTTCCTGGCTGGAGCGATATCAGTGGCAACTAAACACTTCAGCCCCCTTCCCACATGCCATCCATACATGGGAAGAATTGATAGCTGAAATATTACCAGGATTCTCAAAAGTTAAGAGACCTAGTATATGCATGTTTTATTTCTATCTTCCCTCTCAACATCAAGCGTTGAGTAGGCTAGATTTAACCTTTAAATAGGGTAAATAAGGGGAGTTAAAGGAAAACGTATGAATATGTGAATGAAGACTATCACCATGAATCAAAAAGGAGAACGACACAGTTCAGCTAGAAATAGAAAATCAAACTTATCATTCTGAATGTTAACATCCAACAGGATATGACTGGTTCCAGTGTAGGGCCATTTCCCTATTTTGCTAGAATTCAATTTAACCCCCTTTGTTTGACCTGGGAGGTCAAATGATGCAGGACAAATGAAAATTCAGAAGTAAAACAGAAACCTGGCTCTGCATAACAAGGAAAGGTGGCCACTATGGGAATGACTTCATTTAGTTTCTTACTCAATAGGAGGTGATGAACAAATATTTTCAGTTCTTTTTGAGACTAAAGGGATGCATCACTTCCTTTGAGAATAAAGCTCTACCACATCAGTAGGCAAATTCACACATAATTTTGAAAGTCTGAATACTTCTAGCAAGGGACACATAGAAAGTAAGGTCAGAAGACAAAGCTAAATCACATATTAAATTAAAATGAAGACAAGCACCTGGCAGATAATAGCTACCTTGCCCCATGCTTATTAGAAGCCATATTGATGTGAAAAAAAGGAATATTCCATGAAGACTGATCTGATGCCAGTAGGGCAGGGTGGGAAACCTGTGGCATTCTAGGAACTTTTGGATTCTAATTCTCATCAGCCACAGTGAGCATGGCCAATGGTCAAAGGGTATGGGAGTTGTAGTCCATAGGCTCCCTATCCATGTTGCAGGGGTTGCAGTCCAATCCTGAACATGTACACTCAGAAGTAAGAATCCCACTAAATCACAATATTGTAATACCTGGTTTCAGCTCATTTTGTAATTCACTATCTCAGGAACCCACCCTATGAACAGTACACTGCCTTTTTTCTCTTTTTTTTTGTAGAAAAAGCGTTTCCCACAGGTGTTTTTCTAACATGTGCTTTTCTATAGACAGCAGCATTTAACCTCACATCTTTGCTAAACTGAACTAATACTCATTGTGTATATTTTATTTTACAACTTAAGCACACTGTGTAACCATTAATGAGTTAACCCTTTTCAGATCCCTCCTCTGAAGCAGAAATAACATTACTGCCATTTAATGCGTTCAAATCAACAGCGAAAGAAGAGAAGCACTGTTAAGTTATGAAACTTATTTCCTCCTCACTTTTGGTGTAATGGGTGACTACAGACTCTATGAAATGAAATTCATGACTTGGGCTCTGTACACAGACCTCTGTGCAGGGAACAACCAGAGATCCCACGTCTTGTGTTAACGTCAGGTATGGAAAAGAAGAAAGTAGGAAGAAAAACGAATTGCTCACAAATGAGCCTTGTTTGGACATGACACTAAACCATGGTTGAATGAGCTGCAGTGAACTTTGGGACTGTTATCCCTCTTTCTCTTTCACTTCTAGCTCTTTGAAATGTTGGAATTCAGATGAGACAAACTGTTAATCTAACCATGGTTTGTTGAAACAAGCCTACTTCAAACCACAGTTCACAAAGTTCACTTGTTTTAACTAACCATGGTTAAGATTAACCTAAGTTTGGGGTTAATATAAAATGAAAGCAGAGATTTTTTAATATACTCCCTGCATCTGTGCTGGAGTGGAGAGCACACAAGTCAGATGCTTGCTGCGGTTCACAATGCTAAGCCATATTTATTTTGCGACTTCTTGGAACTGGCACTGAAGTCTTTTTCTTGTTATTATAGTATTGGGTCAGTCAAGATGATCTAACTTTACTGATTCCCCACTGTAGAATGATTAAAAGCAATATACATCATGTGTATTTCAACTCAGATTCTGAGGTTCTGATCTACATTTCTGAGAAAGGACCTCTTTCACAGAAGTGGACCTCTGCTCCCATTTTCATTACCCTGTATCTCTACTGCTAGTTCACCAAGCTCCATACTCTTACCTTTGGCCATTTCCTCCTCCCAACAACTCTCTATGTGCTGCAGAGGAAGGGCGTGAAGAGGAGAAACTTGCAGCAATTAACATCTGCCACTAGCTTTATGTAGCCCAAATTGTGGCAAGCTCTTCCTACTCTGGCATAACAGTGACTGAGCACTTTCCAAAGTCAGGTATGAATGAGGAATCAGAGATGCTTCCATTATATCTGCAAGGAGCCTGTGGTTTCCAAAGATTAGCTCGTTTCAGGAACTAATTCCCCCACATACCCTAAATGAATAGACCATAAGGTGGCTAATTTCTGGGATGCGAAAATGTAGACAACTATTCCACCATTATTTTTTTCACCAATATTTGCTGCAGCAATAACATTGATTTTAAAATGAACCAATCATTTCAATATGAAATGATTACTTTCTTTACCCATTACCTAAAACTGACACAGTAGTAGAACCTACTGGTTGCAATAATTTAAAAAAATGGTAAAACAAATTCTATTAAACTTATATATCACATAATAAAATAAGGGGCTATTGACTGATGGTGACTATAGTAAAAGATTCTTTTGTCAGCTGTTAGCACCTGCCAGAAAAACCACAAGAGGATGTTATTGATATTCAAATCTATTTTGCAATACGTACTAGATTCATTCTTATTCCAAAATATCATGTGTAGGAAGCTTTAGCAAAGAAAATCTGTATTCAAGTAAGGGTGGTTGGATCACACATGAAGAGTCAGGGATGTGAAAAACTTGTTCATTGATTTCCACAACGTCTCTGCTTTGTCTTCCCCTGGCCTTTGAAATCCACAGAAACTTCATGAAGGGTCTCAGATATCTTTCCTTCTAAAAACTGTATGTATAATCTGTATGTGAATTAGATTGTACATCTCATTTCACATCCATCTTGAATGCTATTGTTTCCCATCAATAAGATGCAGATTCAGAGACACTGAGATACATACAATGTTTTCCTCCCACACCCTTGAGATAAAGTGAACAGAATCAGACAGAAGGTGGATTTGGGATAGCTGCTTGTATCAGCAGAACAGCAACATCCACACTAGAAACTGAACCTGCCAGATTACCACAACATCCTGGATAAGGGAAATATAGACAAGCCAAAATGGTACTTACTGGTGAATAGCTTGCAAGAATTTGCGCTGATGTTTCCTTACTTTCGCATGGTCTATCTTTTTCACCAGCTTTGTATTTTTATAAATTAACCATGTTTCCCTGAGTACATTGGCAGCTGCATTTTTCACCTGTTTTAAAAGAAGAAAACACCAGGCTAACTGAAACAGCATCACACGTCCCTTTGAGTCTTCCCTAGCACATGTTATCTATCATAAATATTTACAGGAACGTCTCCTTCTGAGACCAGGTGCTGTAGAGAGCTAATGTAATAAGAGCACAACTGTCTAAATTCTGTGCCTCTGCTTGGCACTTCCATTAGCGACTACCCCACCCAGCATCTTGGGAATTCTGCTTTATGATGCTGACCCCCCTTTCCTTCCCTACTGCCCATGCAGGAATTTCCCTTCTCTCCTGTGTTGTCATGGAACATCTTTTTCATAGACAAGAAGAGGAAACATACTTGACATTTTGGACCATGGCTTTATACAGCAGGGTTGTTAAGCTTTTTTGCTAAATCTAAAAAATAAAAAGGTGAAGTTTTTGAGCTATCTTTAAGGAAATTCGCAAAAATCTTGCCATACGGACAGATTTCCCCAGATGTATATAATAATTTATTTATTTTTAAAGCATGTGGCTAAGATATAACTAGAATGCCAAATAGACAAGCATTGCTTCTCACAAGCTTCTTTATAAGAAATATCATTTTATCTGATCAGCACTCCGAGAGTACATTTCCACCAGAACATCAGGAATTGTTAGACACTGAATGCCAATCATGTTTTGTATTGTTTTAAGTAGATGAGAAGTTGTGTTGAAGGACTAAACTGGCTACCAGTTTGTCACTACAATCATATCTCATTTTTGTTCCATAATGGAATCAAGGCAGAAAACATAACATTTCCTTGGAAGTTTCACTTCCAGGCACTGATCAGTCCCATACCTACTTAGATTTCCTAAGATTGGTTTATCATGTGGCTTGAGCTCATGTTCCAGGACCTATTCCACATGTTTGCTTCTGTTTTGCTATTCCTTAAGAGAGACTTCACATCTACCAACAGTGGATGAAACACTCAAAGCTGACATGAAACTTGAAGATTCAATAATTCAGCAGCATCTTTCAAGATCTATCCCTAGAACTTTCTGTGATCCTAGCGAAAAACGAAGCAAAACATTTGCTTTTTATTGCACATACAAAAACAAACAAAAAGCACATTATGACTTACTCTTTTAGTTAGCTGGGTATCCATCATGAAATTATGCACATGTTTTTCAGCTTTGGTAAGTTCTAATTTCCTTGCTACCACAGCTACCACCAGTGCAGTGCAACCAGCACCCTGGAAATAGCAATAAAACAAAATCCAAAGAGTTGCAATACCTTATTCAATAATGGTCACACTATTGACGAAACAGGAAAAGAAAACAGTATGGTTACACAAAAGAAGTACATTTGTTTAGTGCCAAATGATATAATTTGATTTTATCAGTGTCTCTGTAGTTGGGAAGAAATTCAGCGTCGTGTTAAGGCGATCATTCAGTCAATGCGATTTCAGTTTCCCAGATGGAATTATCCCCTCTCTCCTCCTTCCACATGCTATTCTGAGGGTTCTCTCAACCCCCCCCCCCCGAGGCACAGGGGGTAGCCGGAGGGAGAAAAGCTGTGTTGCACAAACAAAATTCCAGACAAGACTCATCAGGTGAATCCCACTCACAGTAATATTACACTTTAAGTGTTACTTTAATGGCACGCCCAACCTCTTCCAGATCATCTGCAATACTTCTCCCTCCTTCCCCCCACAATGGCCTGATTTGCATATTACATTAAGTGAAACCTTGGTTAAGCGTGAATGCACAGACTCCCAGAGAGGAGCTTGCAGCTACTTCGCTCTTCCCCATCTCTTTTTGCTGCCATGCTATGCCTTAGTATGTCATCCCAACCTGTCTGGTTAACTTCTATCCAGACTAGCCATGAGTTGTAACTAAGAACAAACCATGGTTTGTTGGAGCCTGTAATATGTTCACGCTTTTGCACTAAGCCAAGGTTTGATGTGCAAACCAGGCCACTTGGTCTCACAGGAAGAGAATCTTCTTGCTCCAGTGATTCTGCACATCATTTGTGTCTCTGTTGTTTTCTCCCCCTGCCACAATGAGAAGTAACAAAGGAGGAAAAAGCTGAAGGTACTGGCAATATGTTAAACAGCTGCCCACTAGTTCTCCACAGGCATTAATATTCTTTAGTTGGGAAACTAAGGACTGTAAGTTACAGATATCCTGTTGAGGGCAAAAGAAGTTGGGACTTTATGGGCCATAGACAAAGGAATGCCATAGACAAATCTAAGAGATGTGATTCTTCAAGCAGCTGATACATGCAATGGGGTTTGGGCACTGACACATAAACATTAGTTGCTCATTTGATATTAGCAGTTTTCAGTTTTCTCTCCTAGTTATGAAAACAAACTAGGGAGAATTAAACAAGCTGCACCATTAATATCAGTGTTAAAACATTTAACATAAAACATTTACATTATAGCAATAATGAGCTTAACTAAACCAATTTATAGTGAACTGATCACTGTGTCTATTAAGGAGGAAAGTATAATTATATTAGGAACAAATCTAATAAAAACAGAAGCCTGTTTAAACTTTATCTTTGGACTTTAATAAAAGTCTTACCTAAAATCTAATTAACCCATGGAAAGTGAAATATTGTACAATCTGCCCTTTGCACTACCCACAAGGGGGAAAGGCTGACATTCCATTAGTAACAGTTTATAGGGATTCTATACATTAAACATTTATTGACATTAATATTTTATCTGTATTGAAATACATTGCAATTCTACAAATCCTTGTAAAGATGAGTATTTGGGATGCTCTTCACAAGACTTTAATGAACTTTTCCTCTATAAGGTAAATTTATCTCGTGCACACCCTCACAAATACATTTTTAAAAATGTTGAACAGCAGAGAGCCCAGGATAGAACCTGTGGCACCCCACTTGAGAACTCCCTCAAGGCTGACACAGAGTCATTACTGAGCACCCAATGGGTATGGTTATTCAACCAGTTGTAGATCCACCTAACTGGAGTAGCATCCAGCCCACTTTTTACCACCTTGTCAGCAAGGAAGACTGTCAACTGCCGAAATCAAGATATATTATGTCCACAATATATTATGTCTTACCCCTTTTCAGAGCCTGAATGAAACCATGTTAAATAAAACAGCCTAGAACATCTAGGAGAGTCCGTCATGGGAAGAAGATGTGCATAACAAAATCTGTAAGTTTTCTGTCAGGAAGATGTAATTGCACCAAGGGATTCTCAGCATCTGCAGTACCAGAGATTTCAGCCTTTGGATTCTCTCTCTCTCTCTCTCTCTCTCTCTCTCTCTCTCTCTCTCTCTCTCTCTCTCTCTCTCACACACACACACACACACACACACACACACAGGTTTTTCTAGAAACCACCTACTTTTATTTCAGGGACTGAATCCATCTCCTGTTTCCTGGCTGAACAATGTTGCATAGAAACTAGTTTGGGAAAAGAAGGGATTGGCACGGAGCATTATGTAGCTCTTTTTTTAAAGACAAATGAATAGCTGCACTTTTGCTTCCTGAACTATTGTGTTCCCATTTCCCCAACAATACAAGCTCTATTCTGTCTTCCCTATACTCTGGCTTTCCTTTTCAAGTCTACCCTCTCATTTTTAATAGGGGGAATCATACCTGTTGGTACTGGATCAGAATCGGGGCAAGTATAAATCCATTTTTTCCTGGAAAAGCTTAGAACAAACTGTGATTCATGATACAAAGAGGTTTCTTTTTTAAAAAAAACAATAATGTCGGGCCTCCATAAATGTACAAAGGAGCTTCAAAAAGACGTAAATTATTTTTGAACTCCACTGCTCCTCCCTGCCATACACGGGTCTGTGCAGCGTATTCTCCAGAAGCTTAACCATTTCCAACAAATGATTATATGCTACAGCTGGTACTTCAATGACTAATTAACCTTTGGAGAAAGAAAGCCTTTGTTAAAATGTCACCAAGCTCACAATGAATAGAGGGAACATCTTGAGATGTCTAGGCAAAGACCAATAGCTACCGGTAGGAGTCCTTTAACAAAACTCCCTCCCTCCCTCTCTCTCTCTCTCTCTCTCTCTCTCTCTCTCTCTCTCTCTCTCTCTCTCTCTCTCTCTATATATATATATATATATATATACATACCAAGGTACAAGATTTGTTTAAGCATGGAGATTTGGCTTAAGATGATTCATTTGTCCACATGGCTAGTGTAAGACAAATCAGGGAGCCACAATGCTTAGATCCAGAACTAAAAAGTACAGCCAACTGAATTCAAAGCAGGAGGAAAACAATTACAACTGTCTGCAGAAAATCTCACACTTCTTTAGCAGTTTGGTTCTACAGCTGTTCTCATGATGCTGCTTCCACAGCACATTGTGCAAGAAGCAGAGCCTATCCGAATCTAGTTGCGCTTTCCTCGTGAAATGACACAAAACACCCCTGCTTCTGTGGCTTCTAACTGTGGAAGGGCACTGCTGCATCCAACTCAGAATTTGGATTCAGAGTTGTGGTTCAGTTTCATCTTTATGTGAGGCACAGAATAGTTCTGATATTTACTAAATCCTAATTTCCCCCTTGGAAATCCAACACAGGGATTATCTACATAAGTACACATATGCTCACAGGCATTCCCTGGTTCCCGCAGGGTAAACCCCCATCTCACACACACTGAAGTTTGACTTGACAGACGTATTATGTTGCACCCAATAGAACAACGTCTGCTTGGTTGTGTGTGTGGAGGGGCAACAGTTTCTCCAGTTTGCAGATGGGCCCAGGGGCCCAAAATGGTTGGCAACCCCTGATCTAACGGAACATATAAAATACAGGGACAGGAGTTAGCCACTTGCACAGAATTTAAGACACAACAAAGGAAGACAGAACTAGTTTAACTGAGAGAATATATCTGACTGATATACATGAACATGACCCCTTAATCCTAGTTGTGATCTGGAATTGCCATTCAAACAGAGTGCTGGTGAATAGCATTGGCTATTCTTCTACAGTTCTTCACGTCAAATTGTTGTGAGCAGGGATTTTCAACCTGACGAATATGAAAGAAAAGAGAGAGGCTTCTTTGTGTTTATGAAGAGTTTGTTTGTCTCAGATTAGTTCTGCCCTATGTTATAAATCAAGCACTGCTCGGAGGTGTTTCTTTTTGTTCTGCAATGTATTTCTTATCAATAAAAACTTTGGTGTGGCGTGAGCATATTTTTATTCTGAAGGTGTGGCCCAGAGAACAGAGTTTGAGAACCACGGCCATAATACAAGCGACAGACCTGATTCTTTGGCTTGGCTTGCATGTCTCATTTATGTATGGTTCTTTGCCACTGTATATTGCTCATTTACATATATAAAATCAATGCATGCATTTCAATGTATGCAACTTGAGAATGAGTAACATGAAATACCAATTTCCATTTCCTGAATAAAAAAAGCAGCTTGGGTTTTCAATAACTCTGCCCAGCAAACTTCTTAAGACTGCAACAATATGGACAAATTTTAATTCTTAGATACTTCTTTTAATGCATTTTTAAATTACCGGCCAACACAGCTAGCTTTCCTTTTTGAATGAGTCTTGGAGAGTATTGAATTCAGCCATTCAAAAACAGTATCCTAACTGGAGGAAGAGGATTTGATAGCATAGGGAGATGGGGCTTTATTTTCTGAAGGTTATTCCCTTCCAGCCACTAGGAAAAGCTACTTAATTTGACTTCAGTTTACTCTTTTTTAACCTAGTACACCACCTAAAATTAATCTCCAGCTCTGCAAATATAAAAATTACCATATTTCCCTATGTGTATTTTCCTTAAGGCTACAGAACTGCTGGATTTTATGTCTGTTAAAAAATTGGGAATTGGCCAATGTCTATTTCTTCCTCTTAGGATCCCTAGGTACAGTCTAAAAACTCCAAAGCACCTAGGAGAGCCTTATATGATAAATCTGCTATCTTGTCCCACACTAGAGCTGAAGACCAATACCAATGTCAACTTTATTGTTTCAACACAAAGCAGCCTTCCTTCCCCCCAAATTTTGCTTAACACCTAAGCCTGATAAAGGGCTTTGAAGAACTCAGAAGTTTGACCACTAATTTGTGGCACTTTGCTGAGGTAATAAAGGTAAAGGTAAAGGGACCCCTGACCATTAGGTCCAGTCACAGACGACTCTGGGGTTGCGGCGCTCATCTCACTTTACTGGCCAAGGGAGCCGACCTGCAGCTTCCGGGTCATGTGGCCAGCATGACTAAGCCGCTTCTGGCAAACCAGAGCAATGCATGGAAACACCGTTTACCTTCCCGCTGGAGGAGTACCTATTTATCTACTTGCACTTTGACGTGCTTTCTGCTAGGTTGGCAGGAGCAGGGACCGAGCAGCGGGAGCTCACCCCTTTGCGGGGATTTGAACCGCCGACCTTCTGATCAGCAAGCCCTAGGCTCAGTGGTTTAGACCACAGAGCCACCCGCATCCCTCAGAATAAAGGTATTTCCCTACTATGATTTGTTTTTCTTATGGCCCAACACAGCTGCCTTTGCTTCTCTTCTTCCTGATAGTTTTTTTAATCCCCCAAAAGATATCTGTTTTTCAAAAGTTTTGCTTTTACTGTAGTCCCCATCCTCTTCCTATATTTATATGATAATTTTAAAAATCTTAATAAATTAGCGATAAGGAGGAAATACATTTTTTTGCAAACATCTGTTGCCTATCAATAAGACACACACTTCCAGAGAGCAAAATGAGAGAGTAGTCAAGTTTGAAAGTCAACTGGCTATGCGCTATGTAATCTCCTTTATGACTCTCAGAAAAACATCACTGAACTCTCCCGCTCCTTGTAGAATCTAGATATCTCAAGCAGCTTTGAGTTCGGCCAAATAAGAGGCAGATTGCTGTCTTTGCCCACAAAATACTCTTCTATACTTGCCTGTGCCTGGGAGAAGGTAGCTGACCCATTTCTTGCTCATTTCCCTTGGGATCCAAAGAAGAAGAAAGTAGGTCCGCTTTACAGACAATGATGGGAAATTTAGCTCTCACCAGAAAATGCACAACAATCCTCCTTCTCCTCTGAATAAAATGAAAGGCCTGTAAGAATTTAAATAGACATTCCATTCATTCTGGGATCCCTAGGTGGAGAGCCAACCGAATGGGCCAGTTAAAAAAAGCGTTGTGACTATTAATTTCCCCCCCAAAAGAAGCAATTATTGGAGGAATGAGAGCAAAATCCATCCCTGAGATAGATTTTAAGACAAGTGAGACCTCCTGCAACAAAAAGCTGCAGCCTGGAAGTAACAAACAGAAATGCATTCCATTAGGGGGAAATGTGTCACAAAAAATGTGTACAGTGGTGCCTCGCTAGATGAATGCCCTGTAAGACGAATTTTTCGCTTAACGATGAGATTTTTCGAGCGGAGGTTGCCTCGCAAGACGAATTTTGTTTTGTGAAAAAATTGTCTAGCGAATCGCGGTTTCCCCTAGGAATGCATTGAAATTCAATTAATGCGTTCCTATGAACAAAAAATAATAATAATAAAATTCAATGCATTCCTTTGGGATTCGCTAGACGAATTTTTCACAAAACGAATTGACTCACAGAACGAATTAAATTCATCTAGCGAGGCACCACTGTATATTAGACAGAACTGGATACAAAAAAAACCCGGGCATTTTAGGTGCGGGAGCATGCAATATCTAAATGGGCTTGGGTCTTGCTGACTTGCTGTTCCACAGGCAGAGGTGTCACGGTAACAAAGGTACCACTACAGCAGATAGAAATCTGAAATCCGGTATACAACATGTGTGTAATGCAGTGCAAACTACTTTTTAATTCTCTTGCTTAGGGAAGCCTGTGGCATGACAATGACTAGCACAAGTTGTGCTTTAGTTTGCTCAGAGGTTGTTGTGCTGCACAATCACCCATGAGCAAGGAAGGCATAGACAGGGCAGAATGTTGGGGAATTCCCCGCTCCCATGCTCAAAGCGGCCTCCGACTGAGAGTGAGAGAGACTTTCAAAATCATCTTTGACTGGAATATTTCTATCTACGATCTTTTTAAGACTTCTAAGGCAGTGGAAATACTGTTACACTGGTACCTCTACTTACGAATAACTCTACTTACGAATGTTTCTACTTACGAATGGAGCTCCGTCCGCCATCTTGGATGCGGTTTAGATAGGATTTTTTCTACTTACGAATTTTTAGATAGGGTTGCTTCTACTTACGATTTTTTTCTCCCAATGCATTCCTATGGGATTCGACTTACAATTTTTTTCGACTTACAAATGTGTGTTCGGAACGCATTAAATTCGTAAGTAGAGGTACCACTGTATATTGTTTATCTTTCACTGGTATCTACTATTTTCCCTTTCCCTTATTAATTATTCAAGTTTTTATTACATCAGCAATTTTCAATTGGCCTTTTCTGAACCCTCCTAAAAGAAACAAATAATTCAATCCCTTATTAGCAAAGCGAATTACCTTGTTGATACCAAAATAATTTACATAGCTCTAAGATTTGAACATCCCCCCCCCCGGCAGTCATTAAGCATTTTTCCTCAATCGTCAAAAAACCACAAAGGTATATATATAATAAGTTCCTAATTTCTCCACAATGCAGAACTTGGTCGAAGTCACTGAAGCTTCAATCCTACAGTCCCTGGGAGAAAGTCTCAGGGACACAGGATACATTGGGTCCCACTCTGACACTGGAGGCAGAGCTGTCCCAAACAACATCAGAACTCCAATGTCAGCGTAGGGCATGTTGGGAGGATGTTCAGGGACAGCTCTGGGGCAGTAGGGGGCATGTGGTGAAGGGCATTTATGCAGAGGCACCAGCTTCTCTGGAGGATTGGGGCCCCAACATAATGCCACGCAACATTCTCTGAATATTGAGGGGGCCCATCCCCTTCAAAAAAATATTTCGAGGGCCAAAACTGCCTCGGCCCCTAGGAGTTGGTGTGCTTGCACTTATGGAAAGGAGCCAAATTGTCTGGGTTTCCCAGCACCCCCAAAGTAGGAAAAGATTTAGGCCATCTGTGTGTGGAAGACTGCAAGATTAAAACACTATCATTTGCAGGAAGAAGTCAGCGCATCGCATGACAATGCAGCCACATCAGTTCACCATAAGGCATGTGTGTGTATACTAAGGGTGGGTGAGTCTGTCAATTTCTGTTTCTTTCCATTTTTCCAGTCTTGAGTTCAGTTTTCCACATCAGTTTGCAATTTATTGATTTTTTAAAAAAGGCCTCATGAATATTCACCAGCATTTTCATGTGAATGTCTCCTAACAGGCACGTTTGTGTATGCAATTTTGCTTTATACACACATTTTGCAAAGCAAACTCTCCCTAATGTAGTGCATTTGATATGCTCTTTTTTTCACCAACACCTGCATTTTCTTGTACACTTTGAACCAAAATATGCATTTTGGGGGACATTTCTCACCTTCAGAATTGCACTGCGAAATTCCGAAAAGTGTGGATTTTCAGAAGCTGTGTTTTGGTCTGCAGATTGTTTTGGAAAATGAAAATTGCGTAGCCTCACTTTTAAATGTCAAGTGAATCAAACTGCTCCCCCATCCCTGGTATGTACCAAGGGCATGTACAAGATTCAGCCTGGATAAAATTTTGGCATACTTTTCAGCCACTTTCATGACTGCATCAAAGACCACTCAGGCACAATCTTGCATCTGCTATTTGTGTGGCATCTATGTGACTGTCTCATTATATGTCAAATGGGCAGGATTCAACCAGTGAGTTCTGTCAGTGAAAGCCCCGCACAAGGACATCCACTTCTGGGTGGTGAGAGAACTCCAGGAACATTGTGCAGGGAGAGAACAGGGATTGTTCTGTCTGGCAAGCCAAAATGCTTGCCCTGACGTAACAATTGCCTCTGGGTGACGCTTAATTTCTCCCAGTGTTTTCCTGTGGCTACAATGGATGGGGTCGTCAAGAGAAGAGACCCTCACTTTGAGCTACAGTTAAGATAAAATATTCAGACATTAAGGGGACTGTGACCTGCCAGTGACAATTTGTCTTATGCTATCTATATAAAATTCTTCAATGAACATCAGAATGTTGAATCTACTTCTCTGGAACGCTACAAGCAAGAGAAAATCAAGTCTACCATCCACTGCTGTATTTGATATCTCATAATCAAAGATATATGATCCCTGAAGGTGGAAGTTGTATTCCAAGTTATGACATTTAAGCTATGAATAGGCCAATTATCTGTGAAACGGGGAACGTTCATTCGAAAGCCACTTATATTAGAGGCTATGACAATAGCATGTTGATATATTGGACCCAGGTGGCGCTGTGGTTAAACCACTGAGCCTAGGGCTTGCTGATCAGAAGGTCGGCGGTTTGAATCCCTGTGACGGGGTGAGCTCCCGTTGCTTGGCCCCAGCTCCTGCCAACCTAGCAGTTTGAAAGCACGTCAAAATGCAAGTAGATAAATAGGAACCGCTACAGCGGGAAGGTAAATGGCGTTTCCATGTGCTGCTCTGGTTTGCCAGAAGCGGCTTTGTCATGCTGGCCACATGACCTGGAAGCCATACGCCGGCTCCCTCGGCCAATAATGTGAGATGAGCGCGCAACCCCAGAGTCGGTCACGACTGGACCTAATGGTCAGGGGTCCCTTTACCTTTACCTATAAACTTATTATGCATTGCACAAATCATTGCTTCCATTTGTTTATGTCAAGGTCATCTGAGCTGAACTACCCACATAATGGTAACATTTACGCATGCCTTCTCCTCAGGATTTGGTAAATCTTGCTTCCTCTCCATATGCCATTGTTCAGTACTGAATACAGCTCTTTTGTTCCCCTTGGTACTTATCCCTCCGGGAGCAGCCAGCAGGGAGCGCTGTTTGCACACACCTCGCCTCCTGGCAATAGCATCTTAGGAGGGGGAGAGGCAAAGGGGCAGGGAGGTTGGTGCTGTGTGGATGCACCAAAAGCAGTGCTGGACGGCCTCCACCATAGTGCCCGCATATGCCTGACTTTCTCACCACCTGGCCCTCACCTTCCAGGTATGCCACATTGTTGGGAGTATTGGGAAGTGTGTTATATACTGTCAGCCCTCCGCGCAAGCTGACCCGGATCCCGTTTATTTCGCATTAATGGAAGATGTGCCCGTGGTGTTGTGATCATCATCATCATCATCATATGCTGCCCGCCTGACTGGGTTGCCTCAGCTACTCTTGGTAGCTTTAATGCTCAAGTAGGACTGCAGAAAGTACTGTAAGGAAAGGTAGCAGGTACCCTTTTTCTTCCACAGGAAGTGAACCATGTAAAGAGCATAGCGCAAGATGATCCTTATGAGCTCCGCTGAATGCCCCCCGTCAGCATGGTTTGAAGTACCTCACATTCATGGATAATTCAGAATGCTGAAGCGATCCAATCCCCAAAGTTAATGCCATCTCAGAATGCCCTTTGTCTTGAGCCTATCCAGGGAATCATCACCCCCCCAGTGCAGAAAATACATGACCGTATTACATCACCCAAAATAATAAGGGTGGTAAATATAAAGCTACGATATTTTCCATGGAACATGTTTAGAAGTGGGAGGGTGCACTGACCACAAGATTCGGTTCAGCATTTTGGAAAACAGCCAGCATCAGTCTGAAGTGCTTTGTACATTGGTTGGTTTGCCTCAAGCTCCATCCGAATCTGTTTCATTTCCCCCCTCCCCCCCCATTACTGGAAAAACAAAACAACCCTTTATCACTTCTGGCAGAAGTAGATGGTATTTGCAAGCATGCTAACCTCTACAGCAGGCATCCCCAAACTGCGGCCCTCCAGATGTTTTGGCCTATAACTCCCATGATCCCTAGCTAACAGGACCAGCGGTCAGGGATGATGGGACTTGTAGTCCAAAACACCTGGAGGGCCGAAGTTTGGGGATGCCTGCTCTACAGAGTGGATAAAGTCTGTCAAACGACAAATAGACGCAGGCAAGTTCTGCCAGGTAACTTTTTAAAAACGTTTTGATTTTAGCAGATACTTCTCTGCAACCTTTTTTTTTTTTTTGACATCTGGATTGCTAAGGCGCCCCAGGGACTCTGATTTGTGCTACCTCATACAGTTCCTGCTTTGCCTCTGACAAGCACAACATTCCTTTGAGACACTCCACTTTGGCTCAGGATTCACCCACATCTCACGCACACCTCTATTTACAATACTAGCTAACCCATAAAGTACACTAGAGACATGATACAATTGAAGAGTAGTATTCCTTACCAGGACCGGCTCTAGGTAGACCCCTGGTGGCGCAGGGCACCACGGCGCCGGCCCGCCCACTGGCCGGCCGGTCCACCGGTTCGACGCGCAGCTGCGCCCGCCCGCCCACCGCGCTGGGAAATGGGGCGGGGGGGGGCCGCCGGAGGGATCCATCGTTCCATGGCGCCAGGAGCGCTTAAGACGGCCCTGTTCCTTACTCCTGAGCATTTTTAAGCTTCAGGGTTTCAGATGGATATATTTCAGTATGCGTGTAACTCTCCCACTAAAAATAAATGGGGCCTAAAGTGCTTATGTTTCCTTGGATCATGTGCAATATTACCATTATTACTATAGTATTTACTCATGCTCTAGTGTAATTGCTCCATAACTTCTCTTCACAGTATTCAGTCCTCAACAGCTGTGTTCTGATACATCCTGTGTGTTAGCCCTACATCACAGAGATAGAGAAAGAAAGAAACATGGCAAAAATGTATAGGACAAGTACAAATATGTGCTGAAAATGTAAAGAAAAAGAAGGTACCTTTTATCATATGTGGTGGACTTGTAAGCTAATAAAAGCTTTCTGGGAGATGATATATAATGAAATAAAAAAAAATGTTTAAAATAACCTTTGTTTAAAAAAAAACCCAGAAGCTTTCTTATTAGGAATTATAGGTACCGACATTCCAAAGGCACAGAAAAGACTTTTTATGTATGGAACAACAGCCGCCCGGATGCTTCTAGCCCAGAGATGGAAAGAACACAAAGTCCCTACCAGAGAGGAATGGCAAACCAAGCTGATGGTCTATGTTGAAATGGCAAAACTGGAAAACTCAGAAACCAAGAGGACAAAAACTTTATAAAAGAATGGAAAAAAATTATAAGTTATTTAGGAGACCACTGTAAGCAGATGGAAACACTGGCAGGATTTTGATTTCACTTGCAGTGTAACAAATACCATGGACAATATGGATTGATATAAAAGTTAGTGTATAGAAGAATATGCAGTTGTAAATCTAAATAGGATCCTATGGAGGGGGTGGGAGGAAGTCACAAGTCAGAGGAATCTCTGTAGATGGATATATATTTGGATCTTTATAACTTTGTAGTTGTAAAACCAAATAAAAATGATTTCAAAAAAAAGAGAGAAAGAAAGAGAAAGATAGATATATTACATTCCCCACTTCACTATATTTTGATGATCTGGACAGTTTATGACTGATTCAGACATCTTGGTTTTATGGATGTGGGAATTACTGTAGTGTTCTCAGGATTCTACAGTGGGGTTATCACATTATCTACCGTGTCAGGTCCTTCTGAGTTTTTGTATAATGCTTTTTCAATCATTTAAGGAAATTGTCAACAGGCCAGAACAAACCCTCTTCAAACAGGGGCAAGAAGTCCTGTGAGGGGTTCCTAGAGGCTCCATGTAGAGAGGTGGGTACAATTTGCCACATAGAGAAATATATGTGTAGTTAAACAGAAAGTAGCTGTAGCCACTTGTTTGTATGAATCAGCTAACACTGGCAGGCTTTCCATCCACCCACCCATTTGGTGGCCAGTAGAAGACCAGCTTAACCAGTAGAAGAAAGTGGAGGGACACCTAAGATCAATCCAATGCCCCTCACCCAGCCCAGCAGAAGGGGGTCTGGAATGCAGCCTAAGTCTTCCTCCATAAGGTAGGCCACTATATCAAATCACTATTTCAGCTGGCCTTTCCTTTCCTTTATTCAGTTCCACTATATTCATTGAGAAAATTAGGGCCCCCAAATGGAGAGGGCATTATTCAGGATTCCCTTTACACAATTTTCTGGGGTGCCCCTTCCAGGCAAAGTCAGCCCTCGCCATGGTCAGTCACATCCTAATGCTCCCTAGGCAAAACTACCATTATGTACTCCATGTGTGACAGCTCTTTAAAAGTGTTCAGAAACTACAGCTACCGCTGGAGTATATGAAAGTCTATTAAAGGCCACTTTCTTCCATATATGCCCCCCACGTGCCCTCTATTCGACATCCAAGGCCTTGCTCTGGATGCCACTGCCAAAAAAGTTCAGTAGATGTGAACTTATAACAGAAACTTCTTGGTAGTGCAGCCAGCCATTGTTGAACGCCCTCCCCAGAGAGGTCTGCCATTTTCAGGCTCTTCAGAAAGCTTTTATAATGTATCTTATGCATACAAATTATTTTTATTGGGATTGCAATGTTTTTCTTTTCATTTTAAATCATCGCATTGCATTATCACTGATAAAGAAAAAACAGGATACAAATTATATAAAAATATAACATTAGGAGAACCAAAGATAGATATAATTTTATTATTATGCTTGGCTTAAAAAAAAAACCCAACCCCTTTCTTATTACTGCATTTGCCCTTTTCACTGTCACTGCATATAGCAATGAAGTATATAGTAATAATAGATGCATTCAGTGATTTTTTCCCCTAATAAAATGTTTAGGGGTACTCTCATTTTCCTACCCATATTGAAAAACTGCCCCACAATGAGGCCAAACTTAGATTCACAAAATGTTTAGGGGTATGTGTACCCCTGCGTCCCCCCCCAGAGAAAAAAGCACTGGATGTATTAATGCAAATATGTGAAACCACTATGGCAGTTTCATAAAAGCAAGATCACTCAGTCTATTGTAAGACATATTTAGAAACTATTAGGTCTGACATTATAATTCATTGGAAGCAAAAAAGAAGAGGCAGAAATGTGGTGATTGCCATATAGGACATGACTGGTAGCTGAAATATTTGATGCTGAGAATATCAACTTGTTTAGCTCAGTTTGTAAACATTTCCTAAGAAAAGCAGGAAGTGAATTCCTGAAGACAGTGCCCAGGAGTGTCATGCTGTAATCCTATACATACTGGGTTGGAGTCATGTTTTATCATGCTTAGAACAGACCCATTGAAATCAATGGAATCAATCATTTCAATCGGTATACTCTAACCATGATGGGAAGCCAGGGTGCAACCTACTTACCTGGGAATAAGTCCCACAGAACTCAATAGGACACCTGTATAGATATGTACCAGATTATACATGTTGTTAAACCAGTGAAGTTGTTCTGAGAACGATTCACCCAAGAAACTCACAAGAAATGTGGAAATTAAAACTAGGGGCACTCACCATTATTCCAGTAAGCAAGCAGACTCCTTTCCCACAGTATGTATTAGGTACCATATCACCATATCCAATGGAGAGAAAAGTTATTGAAATCAACCACATTGCTCCAAGGAAGTTGCTAGTAACATCCTGTTGGTCATGATACCTGAAAAAGAAAATTATAATCTCTTTAACCACAAATTCTTCAACAGTGCATTTCTTTTTTGGCTATGAAAAGAACTTTGGCAGCTCGTTCCTTCTCAAGAATAGTTTTGTTACTTGAAACATATGCTTAAGATGCATGTTTTGTCCCCTATGGGGCTGGTCCACAAATACATGCATGAAGCAGCATATTCAGTACATGCCTGCCAGTATATGGGTTTTTGTTACCAACGTTGACAATACTAATCTCCTCTTAGAGGAGAAAAGCACTTGGATCTTGAGTTCAATGTACAATCAAAAAAGAAAAATTTTCTGATAATCCTTTCCATCTGTCCTTATCCTTATCCTTGTTGTTATCTTCTTCATCGTCTTGCTTTTCTGCTCTCCCAGACACCGAGAGCAGCTTATATGTGAGAAAGTACAATAAATATTTGATTTGATTTATTTCTAAAATTTCAAAACTACTTAACATTAAAAACTATTTATACAGTTAAACAGGTGTTGGGAACAGGAGTAGGTTGAATCAGGAACTCCTTGACCCTTCACAAACCAGTTGGACAGGTGAGTGAACCAGTCATAGGATATCAGATGATTTAAATTTACTTGTAGCTATGCAGGCAGAATTTGGAGCACGCTCTAAGTGCACTCCTGATTCTTCCTTTCCACCTTGAATCCAGTGCCTTTTGAATTGGCACCTCTTTTGGTCACTATGCAAGGCAACAGAAAAAGTCACTAAATTCAACAAGCACCAAATTGAAGCATTCACTAGAAAGGAAGGACCAGAAACATGCTTACAGATAGGCAAATCTCAATTTTAGTTTCCCTTCATTTCTCATTTCCCTCTGTCTTAAGTTTAATTTTACACTCCACTTTGCATTTTTTAAAAACATTCATCAGCTTCCTAATGCAAATTTCTCTTAATATAGACACCTGTGTTTGCAATTTTCTTAATATACACTTGGTTGCAAAGCAATTTCCCCTGATATAATACATTTTGCATGTCGTTTTTTTTAAATACAAATGTATGCATTTTAATACACAGTTCACCCTAGTAGTAAATGCATTTTTTAATACTCATTAGTTGTCTGGACACTTCAACTGCAAAATCAGAAGTGTGGATTTTGAGGAATAGCTGTGTTTTGGTTCTCATATTGTTTTGGAAACTGCAAATTAGATAGATTCGCCTTTAAATGTGAACTGGATCAAATCTCTTCCCCAGCCCTACTTATATAGTGCACCCCCAGTTCTTCCTTTGGAATGTGGCACCATGGCTTCCCAAGTCCAGCGCATGATGTCACATGATGACACGGGATGGCCAAATAGGATTGCTTTTCTCAAAACTATCTCATAGGCCAAATGGAGAGGCCTGGCGGGCATAATTAGGCCTGGAGGTTCCCCACTGCTGAAATAAAACATAATGTAACAACATAATATGAAACCATTAAACACAAGAACACAACAAAAATTAAAAACAGAAACAGTGAAATACAGTAAAGATAGAGAATCCCTGGGCAGTTAAGTTCCAGTAAAATTTGACTATGGGGTGCGGCACTCATCTTGCCTCAGGCCAAGGAAGCTGGCGTTTGTCTGCAGACAACTTTCTGGATCATGTGGCAAGCATAACTAAACTGATTCTGATGCATCAGGGCACTGTGACGAGTACCAGAGCACATGGAAATGCTGTACACCTTTCCACCACAGTGGTACCTATTTATCTACTGGTATGGGACAGAGCAACGGGAGCTCACCCCTTCGTGTGGACTCGAACTGCCAACCTTCTGATTGGCAAGCCCAAGAGGCTTAGTGGTTTAGAGCACAGCGCCACTTGCTCCCTAGTGAAATACAAGAGAGGCAAGCTGAAACACTTCTGAAATGACATTGTATTCCACCTGATACATTTTCAGGAGGCACCTAAAACAGATTACCTTGAGATTTGCAGAGGGAAAAGTATTCTAGATTACATTGCCACCCACAGAAAATGCCTCTTTCTGGGTCATTGCCCCATACCAATCTGATGGGCACAGTGCCATAATAATAAATCCTAACATTTCAAAAACACAGATCTATAATCAGTATCACAATAAGCCACCAAGTTAAAAGCATACAAGCTCAGATATTAAAAGAAAACAAGTTGTAGAAGACAAAGTTCAGATAGGTTAGGAGAATTAACAAAGAATATCACATAGCAAACCGTCTCTTAACAATATCCGAGGTGAACCTTCCTGAATCCCAAAATGGTTTTCGGTCTTCTAGAGGGACAGTGGACATGATTTTCACCACTTGCCAGCTTCAAGAAAAATGCAGAGAGCAAAACCAACCCCTGTATATGGCATTTATTGACCTGACTAAGGCTTTTGACACTGTAAATCGTAATGCCCTGTGGACTGCCCTTCTGAAAATTGGCTGCCCAGATAATTTTGTAAACATCACCCGGCTCCTCTATGATAATATGATAGCAACAATCGCAGATAACAATGCTCTCAAAGTGAACCATTCTCAGTGGGAACAGTGTTAAACAGGGTTGTGTTATTGTCCCAACTCCATTATTTTCATTGCTATGATCCTACACTTTGTTGAAGGGAAACTCCCCACCGGAGTAGAAATCATATATTGAACAAATGGAAAGCTCTTCAATCTGAGCAGGCTGAAAGCAAATAGTAAGGTTACCGTAACTTCTGTCATAGAGCTTCAGTATGCTGATGACAACATAGTGTGTGCACACTCAGAGGATGACCTCCAAACCATCCTAAATATCTTTGTAGAAGCTTACGAAAAGCTTGGCCTATCACTCAACATCCCAAAAACCAAAGTGCTGCACCAAAAAGTACAAAATAACCGCTCTGCAGTGCCACAAATCCAACTCAATGGTGTAACGTTGGAAAATGTTGATCACTTCTCCTACCTACATTGATGCCAACATTGATGCCAAAATCCACCATCACCTGAGCTCTGTGAGTGTGGCTTTCTCCCGATTGAAGTGCAGAGTGTTTGAGGACCGGGACATTTGCAGGGAAACCAAAATGCTTGTTTACAAAGCTACCAACCTTACTGTATGCCTGTGAAACACGGAGCACGTATAAACGCCATCTCCAACTCCTCGAAAGATTCCATCAAAGGTGTCTCTGAAAATTTTTACACATCACTTGGGAAGACAGGCAAACTAATATCAGTGTACTGGAGGAAGCAAAGATCACCAGTGTTGAAGCAATGATTCTTCAACATAAACTTCATTGGACTGGTCATGTTGTGCAGATGCCTGATCATTGTCTTCCAAAGCAACTACTCTATTCCGAACTTTAAAATGGAAAGCGTAATGCTGGTGGTCAACAAAAGAGGTTTAAAGACTGTCTAAAGGCAAATCTTAAAAAATGTAGTATAACACTGACAACTGGGAAACACTGGCCTGCGAGTGCTCCAGTTGGATAACAGCCTTTACCAAAGGTATCATGGGCTTTGAAGACACATGAACTCAGGACGCAAGGGAGAAACGTGCTAAGAGGAAGGCACGCTTGGCAAATTCACACCGTGATCAACTCCCGCCTGGAAACCAATGTCCCCACTGTGGCAGGACGTGTGGATCCAGAATTGGCCTCCACAGTCACTTATGGACTCATTGTTAAAACCGTGTTTATGAAAGACAATCTTACTCAGATACGAGTGATCGCCAAAGAAGAAAGAAGGTATTACCAATCCAGACATTGCTAATCACTACAATGCTTAGCAGTGCTATGCTATATTTTAACAGCAGAATTAACCGAAGCAGTTTCACAGGTTTCGCTTGAGAGAAGAATCTTAATTATCAATGTCCTTCAGATGACTTTCCTACCATGTATGTATCCCTATTTAGTAACACACTGCTCTGTGGTGTTGATCAAACGTTTTCTCAGTTTTAAGCTATGCAAGAAACAACCCAGTGTGAATGGTATTATACAGCTATGATTTAACAGAACTTAATTTACTGTATTAGTAGTCCCATCCCCCCCCCAGCAAAGCCATTAGGTTCATAATAAACAATTCTAAAGCCACTGACTTGCAAGCGATATCCCTGGTGTCATGAAAAGAATCCCTTAAGGACTGCTGCAACAGACATCATGATCTTATAATCACCGATTCAACAGTGCACAGACTGACTTGCAGCAATGTAGCTGTTTCTGTATCATGGGGAAATTAAGTATAGAGCAGGTGAGTCTTGGCTTGCAATTTGCTGTGCAACCTCAGTCTGGAATGTGCAATAAAAAATTTAAGATACATGAGCAAAAAAAGCCTCTGTAGTAGGTGGTCTTCAGAAATAATTTTCCTGTAATCCTACACTGTTTCATTCATTCGTTTGTTTTATTTGCAAGCTACTTTTCCACACACACAAAATCATTCTCAAATTGGCTTACAAGCAAGAAAACAATACATTTTGTAACCAAACACTGCAAAAATAATTTTCATAATAACATAGCAAAACAACACAATAGCAAGCATAACAACATGCAAAAACCAAACAATTCAGAACTATAAAAATAAAAAGGCTGCTATCAAGTAGGGATTGTGGGGGAATTGAGTTTAGTTCACATTCAATGGTGAAGTTCACTTTCTGGAACAATACGAGAACGAAATGCACAACCGCCCTTCAAAATTTGCACAACTGAATTTTGCAATGCAGTTTCCCAACCAATGTTTACAAAAATGTTTATATAAGATAAATGTACACATGCAAAGGATAAATTAGTAAAAATAACATACAAAATGCATTATATTAGGAGAAATTGCATGCAAAATTATGTATGTTAGCCACAACTGCATATAAAAGGAGACATCCACACAAAAATGCTTAAATAATTTTATGAGGTTTTTTTTTTTTTGCAGAAATGTGGAGAACTAAATTTCAGATTGGAAAAATGAGAAATTAGCCACATCCCTTTCCCATCCCTACTGCTGAACATGTCAAAGCTCCAGGTGGGGTTTAAGATTGCGAATAAAAAATAAATGCTTGGACAACATTGTACATTACTGTAAATAAAGAGGGAAAATAACCCTGTCTCAAAGTCATTCAACTTTATTTTGAGTGTTTTGGTGGAAGAAGTGAACAGGGTAGAATATTAATTTGGGAATATAAAGTAATTTTAGAGGAATTTATTTAGAGGGATGGGGTAATGAAGAATTGTGGGGGGGATTAGTTGAAGGGGCATTTATTTGGAGTAGAATCTGGGTGGAAATTGACTAAAGATGAATTGACGGGGTGTGCTGGGCAGGTTTATCAATTTGGGATGGGGTGCAAATAAATCAACATATTTTGAGGCATGCTCCAGGTGGATACTTGAAGTAAATTTATTGAAGGAGTAACTGTAGATGAGAAATTAATTGGTTTACTTTCTGTGAAAGGGGTGTTCTGCTGCAGCAGAGAAACGTGGGATCAAACAAATAGTTTGATATTTTGGACTCAGATCCCATCACTGTCTTGTACTTAGTTTCTTGGTCAAGTTATTTACCGTATCTCTCACTCTATCCTCTTTACTCTCTCTCTCTCTCTCTCTCTCTCTCTCTCTCTCTCTCTCTCTCTCCCTCCCTCCCTCCCTCCCTCCCTCTCTCTCTCTCTACTTATTTTTGCTTTCAACCACTCTGTTACCATCTTTGGTAATGGACAATATACAAATCTCTTAATAACAATAAACAAATGTGTGGCATGAACTGTAATCTGCCCACTTCCTCAAGCTTTCTGCTCAGTATGTAGGTGATTTGCTGCTTTTCAAGTGTAGCACAGCTGTGGTCTTGATTACATTGATCTATGGAGCTTGGTATCATGTGGGGTGATAGTATTGTTTAATGCAGTGGAATATCTAAAAACATATGCAACAGCTGTGTATAGTCCACCTCGTGACCCACCAGCTCCACTGGCTGGCATTTGACCAGCTGGGTACCAGCTCCTGACCTGTCAGGCTCTCCCTCTTCACTGCCAGCTTTCCTGTAGGTATAGCTTGGCAGAGTGGGCAGATCTTGTAGCATGCCAACAATATTCTTTGGACTTCTACTGTTTGGTTCATTGCCATACCTAAAGTGGAAAATGCTAAACCTCACTATTTGGACTTTATGTTGGCTACATTCATCTGTTGTTGTAGCTTATCCCTTTCGGTTTATTGGCACACAGGAAGTGAAAAGTTTTACCTTCACACTGGATGATAGAGAGAAAGATTTTTGCAAAAGAGAAATGTCAACGTTCTGAAGACAAAGACATAGCAAAGCACTGGAAAGAAAAACAACCATATTAAATGCTTCTCCTAGGGATTTAAATTCCTATGTATATATTTTGCATGTATATTACTATACAGTAGCTGTATGTACAGACTTCCATCTCCTGCCCTGAACAATTCCTGAGAATTCACATTATCTAAGCTTAAGTTAGCATGCATTGTGTATCTTTTGAATACAGAGGAAGGCTACTGACTCGAAAACAGAGAAGAGGAAAATGGAGACATGGTATCTTTCATCATTGCTAGCTTTATGCAAATGCAAACACAGATGAGACAACAGGTTTCATTCAAAGTGCCTACTGTTAAGCTTTAATAGTTAATGAAATGTTATGACAGCTGGAGAGACAGGCTTGGCTTTTATATCCTCTACTGGATCTTCAGAAACACAACACAAAGGCAGGTGTCTCTGTGTGTGAGTGAAATTTACAACAGGAAACACCTTAAAGCAAGCTAGGGGACGGCAGTTGGTAGATCAGCAAGTAATGTCAATGTGGGTTATGCAACAGAGATGAAGAGTTAGCAAAATATGACTCATTTGTAGTGATTTGTTCTGCTGCAAATCCTCCCAATTAGCACCACAAAAACATAGAATCATAGAAATGTAAAGTTGGAAGCAACCAAAGGGGTCACCTAGTCCAAGCCTCTGAAATGCAGAAATCCTTTTGCCCCAATGTGGGACTTGAACCCACAACCCTGAGATTAAGTGTCTCATGCTCATGAGCTATGTGGGTAGACATTGTATCATATCTGGTAAACACATACATATTGGGTTTAAATACTACTATATCACAACAGGTGGGAATTTAAGGGCAAAGGACAGCTCAAATAAACAAGCACTTCAAATATATTTTATACAGGAGAAAAACCAAACAGTGAATAAAAAAGAAGCTTTTAGAAAGAAACTCATGTAACATTGTACTTAACTCCACTCAGGGATACTGATTGCATTAAATAATAGGGTGGAACCTCTAACCCACAGGCAAGCCATGGCTACCTAGCCCACATTTGACATATGATGAAGCAGGTAAAAACATGGGCCAGTGGAGGATCTACAGGCACCAATCAGCAGACTGGCAGCAACTGCAGAGTACAATGCCTTTGTAAGTAGGGTTGCCAGACTCAATAGAGGACAGGACTTCTGTGCCTTTAATTGCCCTGCTCTCTTTTGAGTCTGGAAACCTTAAAGAGAAACCAGCAGACCCTTTGTTTAATTTCCAAGCAAAGGGTCTGCTGGTTTCTCTTTAAGGTTTCCAGACTCAAAAGAGAGCAGGGCATTTAAAGGCACAGAAGTCCTGTCCTCTATTGAGTCTGGCAACCCTATTTGTAAGCACCATCAATCAGCTGATTGTTGGCACTTGCAAAGCCTTGTTCCTTTGCCCAGGCAGTTTTGAACCACGTAGGCAAAGGAAAATGTATTACTTGACAACATTGTGACATCAGGTGATTTTCAAGTGGGAAGCCCCACTCACCTACCAAACATGGCCCATGGGGGATTTAAGGAACCAGCATACTGGATTATTCAAATTCCCCATCCCCGCATTAAACTATGTGTGACAATGTTTTCAATTTGTGGCAATCCTCTGACAAAATATGTTAATTAAAGAAGCAAAATACATTGTTCGAAGCGTGGCAGATGAGCATAAAATAGTTATATGATCTAAGGCTGCATATACCATACATTTAAAGCACATTGCTTTAAAGAATGTGGGAACTGTAATTCGTTATGGGTGCTGGGAATTGTAGCCAAATGTGGGATAAGTTGTAGTTCTCAGGATTCCTAAGGGGAAGCAATATGCTTTAAATATAATGTATGTACACAGTATTAATTAACCATGTTTTGCATTTTAAAAGATGAGCAGATTAACTCTTGGCTAATGATGTTTTTTGCAAAAAAATTCCATTTTGTAACCTATTATCTATATTTTTAGAGACTGGATTAGTACAGTTGGACAGAATAAATTAACCATTTGTTAAGTCTAGTCTACTCCCCTATTATGTTTGAAAGAAAGTACCAAATTACTGGCAGCTGACAATTCTGGAACAAATTGGTCCAAAAATCACCACACACACTGCCCAAATCTCATTCACAACCTGCAGGAAGACATCACCCACCAATTTGTGCTTGTGTTTCCCAGACACATTTGTTTGGCTATTGATGAAGACAGATGACTCAGCCAGATAATTCTCAACTTTACAACGGAGAATTATATAATTTGTGGAATCTAACACTAGCACTTTTGCATTGCCACATCTCTTATCAGGAAAGTATTTGAGGAGAAACCTCTGCAGGACTCTTCAAGCAAACAGGCACTGAGTTTTCCAAGAAGGTGAAAGTAAAATGTGCACTGACAGCAGATTATATTCTGGAGAAGCTGTTCATGTTAAGCGTGAATCCTAGCAGGCCTTAAAAACTATTCACTAGTAACTGAAATCTTCCTGCTCCTTCTCACACTATGCCACTGTCTTTGGCAGGAAAAGAATCACTCATAAAAGTTCTTTCTTTCTTTTTTTAAGGCAATAGTCCAGATTCCTTTACTATCCCAGGTCCATAGTACAAATTGTAATTGTGGAGTCCTCCTTTCCTTTAATATGGCTCGAAATGCACATCATGACTCCCAACTTTATTACTTTTTTGCTCGCAATTGTGTCTGTGGTGAGTGATACATCCCACTTCAATGGTTACAATAGCTGCCTGTTATCTGATCACAATTGCTACCCATCATTCCTCCTTGACAGCTGTTTCACATTCATCTTAATGCCAACAAGTAAAAAAAAAAAGAATTAAACTTTACTTCTCAGCTTATCTGCTACTTCATGCAGAGCTGCCTGCCTGAATTTAGCCTGATCAACACCGATAATCTCATGAATATAGTTCGCGATCCAGCACTTTGCTTTCTTAAACAATAGAACAAAAATTACTGAGAAGATTAATAGACAGAAAGTAAATGTTGTGGGGGGACTGGGGCCTTCCAGATATCCCCCCCAAAAAAATAATCCTGCAAAACACTACTGATCTGAGCAAAGCAGAGACCTGTTAAACGTTATACAGCTAGACTAATTATAGCGAAAACGGTACAGCCCACTAAATCTGAAACTTGTCAATTTGACACTGAGTGGAGTAACTAGCTATTAGACGTCCCCCAAAATAATAAATCTTCTGTCTTTTCATCACTCGTTTAAATAATAGGTGGTTGGAGAGTGGTTTCTTTCTTTTTCTCCTCAATACACTGAAGGATTTATACATATATTCTTCTTTTAATTCATTTACTGGCAGGTGAACTTAGTACAGGGAAGAGGAGCTGTGTGACCTTCCCAGTCCTACAAACCAGATGTCATATGAGATGGAGGTATTCAACATGATGGGAAGCAGGAGTGAGATTGTGCAAATCTTGTGTCTCCTGGATTGGGCATCCACTCAGAGCACCTGCGTCCCATGTGGCGTTATATTCCTGGTAGGGAGAAGCGAGGGCACCTGCTACTTTCCCATGCAAAGACTCTTGTCAGCCCCAGTATGAGTATGTAGTGAGCCTCAATCACATGGACATGAATGAAAAGCAAAACATCAGAAAGGACGCTAAAGAACAGATCCAAAATACAGTCATACCTTGGTTTAAGTACACTTCGGTTTGAGTACTTTCAGTTTTAGTACTCCGCGGACCCGTCTGGAATGGATTAATCCACTTTCCATTACTTTCAATGGGAAAGTTCGCTTCAGGTTAAGTACGCTTCAGGTTAAGTACGGATTTCCAGAACCAATTACACTCATGCCTCGGGTTAAGTACGCTTCAGGTTGAGTACTCTGTGGACCCGTCTGGAACGGATTAATCCACTTTCCATTAATTTCAATGGGAAAGTTCGCTTCAGGTTAAGTACAGACTTCCAGAAACAATTGTGTACTTAAACCAAGGTACCACTGTATACGACATTTCTATGTAAACAGAGAACCCTAAACGGGATGCTTACAAGCATGTTGTGCAGGGTGTCATTTAGGGATTGAACTGGGTACTTTCTTCAACTTCTACCAGTCAGGGGGAAATGTGTTGAAACATTAGTCATAAGTACTAATTGTGGTTTTGCATGCCACACACTAGAAGATTAGCAGTGGCACTCCATAACCTGCTTTGTTCCCATGTCACACTATTCAGATAGCCCATTCAGTTCAAGTTAGGATCAAAAGGAGCTGCCATGATGGGAAAAGTTGTATGAATGAGAGCTCAGCATAGCAAGAATCACTTTCAGTAACCTTTGGTAAGATAAAGAAAGATAGCGGTACCTATTTATCTACTTGCACTCCGTGCTTTTGAACTGCTAGGTTGGCAGGAGCTGGGACCGAACAATGGGAGCTCACCCCGTCGTGGGGATTCGAACCGCTGTATTAGCCTTCTGCATTTGATCAAGAGAGCTCCATTCCCTGAAAACTTGTTAAGCGCCACACAACTTTGTTGTTGTGGCTGCAGAAATGTGACCTAGCCACCCTTTTAGAAGTTGTTGAAGTTGCCAAACAGAGTGAGTGGTCCACTATAGATGTTCACACAAAAGACGGCTTCACACAGTTAAAGGGCAATTAGGTCATATTGCTAGTTCCACCTGTAGAGCAAGTAAGTTAAGCACTGATGCCTGCAGCATGGAAATCTATGCATGCAGACTTCTCTGTGAGTAGCTTTCCTCCTGTTCTGGAATCACAGAATCATAAATTACTCCTTGCAATGCAGGAATCACAGTGGCAGCATCCCTGACAGATGACCACCCAAACTCTGCTTAAAAATCTCTAATGAAGGAGAGTCCAACACCTTCTGGGGGAGTCCGCTCCACTGCTGAACACATCTTACTGTCACAAAGTTCTTCCTAATGTTTAGGCGGAATCTCCTTTCTTGTATCTGGAATCCATTGGTACAGGTCCTGCCCTATGGAGAAAACAAGCTTCTTCCATCTTCATGAGTCTGGCTTGGATTTCCTATCCGCAATTTCAACAATCCACAGTTCTCTGTCATCAAGAACTGTGGCTTGTTTAACACCAGAAATGAAGGTTTCCAATTTCTTCCTTGTGGATGTGAAAGGAGAGGAGAGGATGCATATGAGCCTCAGGGTTGTCATGTCTCATTCATGTAGCAGAAAATCATGGTTTCCCATTACATCTGAACTGGACCAGTGTTTGGTAAACATTATAGTCTGTAAACAAGTGAAATCAACCCCCCCCCCAAATTTTAAAATCCATAAAAATCCAGAACTTCAAGCTTCCTTCACTGTCTGAAGGAACTCGTTATAAGCAACAAACACCCTGCACTGTTATCTGATGCCAGTCTGAGGGTATCCTAATATCAATGACAGAAAAAGGAGAGGTTCAAGTTAGAAATCCTAAAATAGGTAGAGGGTTAAAGCAAGAATTGGGAGCACTTGTGCCCTCCAGATGTTGTGGAATTACAACTTCCATTATTCTTGGCCATTGGCCATGGTGGCTGGGGCTGATGGGAAATAGAGTCCAAAAACATCTGGAGGGCCACAGGATCCCCATCCTTCATTTATGTGCCAAATCCAAGACACATTTCTTTAAGCTTTTGGAGCTGGACACCATTTAAGTATGATCTAATTGTTTATCTTATTCAGAAACTAGTCAATTAAGCAAATGAAATTAGCAGTTTCTAGCCTTGACTGTTTGCTACTCAGTTGCAGCTATCATGAAAAGTTGTTCATTCACACTGACACCACTAAATCAACAACTCCAGAAGGAACCCCAGATATTCCTGGTTAGGTAAACGAGAGCTTTAAAATCATCCTGGTTCATTTCACATTGTTAGTATGTTAAGATATTTAAAATGATAATGTTTGCCAGTATATTTGCTCCTTCGATAATTGGGAATATAAACAGTAGTGTATAGACATAAACAAAGCATTTAGAGCTAAACTGACTTGATGAAAGCATCCCAAATCCAGTATGTCACTTGCTGCAGAACATAAGCCGTCATCTGTTTCAGCGATGCCTGATAAATCATTCATCACATTTCTACAGGAGACTTATTTACTTCCCTGATGTACACAGTGTAACACCTCTTGGTGCTTCACTCATTCTTCAATGACAGTCACCAAGTCATTACGTATATTGGAAAAAAATACCATGAATCCAGCGGCAAAGAGGAAAGCATCCCATACATTTTATTTTATGGATGCTCAGTTTAAGATAATATACTGGGGGAATGAGGATGAAAGGGGAGAACCCAAAGCTTTAATTCAGTTCTGAGGAAATGTTGAGGAATACTTAAATTCTCATGAGGGGGAAGCAAACTTGTTTCATGTTAAATGAACATAAAACAAAAAGCATTCCAAAAAGAGATGTTTATTTTTAAGTACGCAGGACAGAGTCTCAAACAAAGATCATAGAATCGTAGAACTGTAGAGTTGGAAGGAACACCAAGGGTCATCTAGTCCAACTCCCTGCAATGCAGGAATCTCAGCTAAAGCATCCATGGCAGATGGCCATCCAACTTCTGCTTAAAGGAAGCTCCAAGGAAGTAGAGGCCACAACCTCCTGAGATAGACTGTTTCACTGCTGAACAGCCCTTGCTGTCAGAAATTTCCCCCGTATGTTTAGTGAGAATCTCCTTTCTTGTAACTTGGAAGCCAATGGTTCAAGTCTTGCCCTCCAGAGCAGGAGAAAACAAGCTTGTTCCCTCTTCCATGTGGCAGCCCTTCAGATATTTGAAGATGGCTCTAATATCTCCTCTCAGTTTTCTCATTTCCAGGCTAAACATACCCAGCTCCATCAACCACTCCTCATAAGGACGTGCTCTCCCAAGCCCACATTCCCAACATGTTCACATTCCTGTCTCAGCGATGTCTATACCGGCTTGGCCATGTGCATAGAATGGAAGGTGCCAGGATCCCCGAAGGTGGCAGGATCCCCAAGGACATGCTCTGCAGGGACTAGGCCTATAGGCAGACCAACTCTGTGTTAGAAAGATGTCTGTTAGTAAACATGACATGAAGGCTGGCAACATCAATCCTGCTGTATGGGAATCCCTTGCAGGTGATTGCAGTGCCTGGAGACAAACAGTCAGGTTGTGTATCCATAGCAGTGACCAGAGGACAAATGGCTGCTGGGAGGAGCACAGAGATATGAAACACCGGGGTGCACATTTAGCAGCAAAACCGGGCATCTCCATCTGCCCCACCTGCCATAAAACATGTCTCTCCCATATTGGTCTCTACAGCCACAGCAGGCATTGCAGCTCTGCAACAGTTTGACTTTTTACCCACAAAGGCAGACTCTTACATTGTTTCCTGAGGCAGGTGGATGCCAACAAGTACAGATTCAATTCAATCGTGAATTAGATGGTTAAGTACAAAGGTACAGGTACCTTTTAAAAATAGCAATGTTTACAACTAGGGATATTGTATCACTCCTTTCCTTCTACCATAATCCTACAATAATTATTTAAGTGAAGCCTTTCCTGCGGTCCTTGAAATATTGAAAGAGCCAAGTAGGTTTCGCCTGGAAAAGAGGAGAGTGAGAGATGAGAGCCATCTTCAGATATCTCAAGGTCTGTCACATGGAAGAGGGGACAAGCTTGTTTTCTCCTGCTCTGGAGGGTAGGAGCTGAACCAATGACTTCCAGTTATAAGAAAGGAGATTCTGACGAAACATCAGGAAGAACGTTCTGACAGTAAGAGCAGTTCAACAGTAGAACAGGCTCCCTCAAGAGGTTGTGGACTCTCTTCCTTGGGAGGTTTTTAAGCATAGGTTGGATGGCCATATGTCTTGCAGGCTTTAGCCAAGATTCTTGCATTGCAGGCGGTTGGACTCGATGACCCTCAGGATCCCTTGCAACTCTATGATTCTATGATTCATGCATTCGGATGCTGTGAATAATAATCACACAAGGGGTCTCCATAGGAACAAGCATACTAGTTCCTCCCTCTTGCCACTGTTCTCATTGCCTTCCCTGTACAAGTTGGAGGGTGACTGTGTTAAGTGGGAAAGCCTTCTCTACTTGTGGAGGCTTCCTGCATGCTTTATAACCCACTTGACCTCTAACTTGTGGCCAGTGGGTGGAACCAGCATGCCCATTCTTTGTGGGCCATCCTCATGTTACATGATTATTAGACACAGCAACAGAATGCCTAAAGAGGGCTATTTTTTGTGGGGAAATCGTTTCGACTGATTATGGTCCAGAAGACAAATACAACCCCCACACTCCAAGTTTCAATTGTTGTTTAAATTATTATTTTAAAACCATTTTCAAGACAGCGGATTTCCAATCCACAATCTCACCCACTCTAATAATTCTAGGCTACTAGCTGACATACAGAGACACCATATATCTTCCCTGTGCACATGCTGTTATTTCCAAAGAGGCCAAAGATTTAGTTTCTTACACATCATCTCTCTCAAAAACAGAAGAAACTTCAGTGCCCTAGCGTGAGCTACAGAGATAAATAAAACATAGTTCAATTGTTCCTCCTCTGCTCTCTGTGCTCTGGTGCCCTTCTCTATCCACTCTCCGAGAACACTCCTTTCCTTTGCAAGAAAAGCGGGGAAGATGCAAGTGAAATTGCTAGGCTGCTTTTTCTGCAGCAGGGGAAAAAGGCAGGATTAAAAAGGAGACTTCACTGTCACATAGAGATGAGAACGAAGCAATCTCTCTGCTTTTTCCAAAGCACAGCCAGAAATTATTCTGAACTCTTATGAATGAATAAAAACACTTCTCACTGCATTCATGACACAGCAGCACATCTAATCACCCTTGATATATAGAACAAAAAAAAAACCAGTTCAAACATGGATCTGTTCAAGCAGACATTTGCTGGCCTAAGACATTTTGGCATTGAGGCTAACCACAAAATGGTATCCCAATCCCCGCTAGGAAAGAAAGGGGAAGTCAAGATATTCACACCAGGAACGGGGGGGGGGGGGAATACCAGCAGTGTCTCCTATTCACCAAGAGGCCAGTCCAGAGGTCACTGTGGGGTCTGCTCAGGAGGTGGCAGATCTGGCCTCCAAGGAGCATGCCTCAGCCATTGCTGCCACTGCGATACATTCCTTGGAGGCCAGATCTGCTGCTCCTGTGGATCCTGCTGCCTGAGGCAGTCGCCCCACCTTGCCTCCTGCATGGGCTGGCCTTGCCTTCAAGGAACATAGGAAGCTTATCATTTCAATTAAACTTGGGGGTGGGGAATCAACTGCTACTGTCTTACACTGGGCACATGGAGTTTTTTCCGGATGAATAGTCACATTGTTTTCCAGTAAACCTTTCAGGGGTGGAATATGGTATTGGTGAGTGGGGCCGAATGCAAAAGTAGGAAGAGTAATGAATGTAGGTTGTAAAAGTAGATTGTGCAGAGCAGGGGCGTAGCCAGGATCAAAACTAGGGGGGGGGGAGCCATGGTCGTTCAGGGGCGGGGCCATGAAGTGGGAACATGGGCGGGGCTACAGGGCCAGCTGGCCTGATGATATTGTGGCGGCGGCGGCAGCTGCGGCCACCTTGTGCTTCTGTGTCTTTGTGTCTTATTTAAACCTATGCAGGTGGCAGGTTCTCGACTCATAACTCCATACCCTTCAACATTTTTCCAATGAAAATAGGAACGTCCTAAGTAAAAGTGGGACATTCCAGGATCAAATCAGAAACAGAGATGGCTTCTGTAAATCTGGGACTGTCCCTGGAAAATAGGGACGCTTGGGGGATCTGCATGATGTGGCTTGGGTAGAGGTGGGTGGCTTGGGGAGTCATATTATATGTAATAACCACCGATAATTACACTAAAATGAAATAACAGAATTTTACTTCTGTGAATTATGAAACATGATTAAGAAACAATATTTGCATAACAGGTTCCTTCATATGTTCCAGAAATATACAGGGGTTTTTTTGTGGGGTTTTTTTTTTTGTTTAGGGTGTTTGTATTCTGTGTGGAGTAACAGAATATTGAATCAAGCTGAAGCAAAAAGAGAATGTTAGTAGCCATCTGAAGGACAAAGTTTTAAATTCTGAGTTAGCAGCTGAGAAAGTTTATGCAGAAGGTTGACATCTGAGAAGGGAGCTTGTGCCTAATTCAATTTAATAAGAGGTACTGTGGAGCTACACTATAATTTATGAAAATCAAGAAGCTAGAATGGAATAAGGGTTGTCCTAAGAGTCTGTAATGTTCTAAAGTAAGTTAAAAACCATTATAAACATCCATTGCAACTTTACCATGCAGGCTGACTGCAAACTAAGTTGCAGGATAGATCTCAGAAGCCAGGCCAATTCTACCATGGTCTGCTTAGTGATGATCTGTATAAAAAACCCACACATTTGTTGCATAGTTATTGTGTGAGAAATCAAAATCCTGGTATTTGTTTCCCCAGCTGATAAGAAAAATCCCCCTTTTTTTGTCTCCGAAAGTATCATCTCATACATTTTGCTTTGAAATTTCATTAAGTTTCTGTATTTGATCCACCAACCCTTAGCGTGGCTTCAGTCGCATCTGTACCAGCTGTATTTCATATTCCCCCGAGCAACTAAAGCAATTAACACCACATCCTGGCTTCAGTTGCTGCTTAAAGCTCCAATGGCATTAGGAATACCTCAAATAGGTACTTTTGTCATTTGGAGCATTCCACATCATGGAAAGCATTGTCTATCATAGGGCAAAGAACAGAAAACTCAAGTGAGCTTTCCTCTCCCACAAAGAACAGGAGACATGAGGACACATCACAATATAGAACCACTGAACTGGCCCAATATATGTGTGGTCTGATACTGTAGAATAATTGTATGATGTCTGAACACGGCCAGTGGCAGATATGCAAGAGGGGCTGTTGACTACCCACTTCTGTGCTCACAGCGACTTGGACTCCCAGGTGGCAGTGCTGCAATGGCAAGACTCAGGGCCGGCTCTACCGGTAGGCCCGGGTCCGGTGGCGCGGGGCGCCAGGCCACCAGGGGCGCTGCTGCGCCCGCTGCGTGGCGCGATGGAGGCTGCCCCAAGCGCACCTCTCAGCTGTTCAGCGGCTTCAGGCCGCTCTCCGGAGGCGTGCGGCCCTGGGGCCGCCTCCGCCACACACAGGGGTGTCGCAACAGGGGGCGGGCAGCGCCCCTGGCCCAGGGACGGCCCTATGGCTAGGCTGGGTTGCACAGGGCTCTGGCCCTCCAGGCGGCAGCCGCGCAGCGCCCGCCACGCTGGGAAACGGGGTGGGGGCGTCGGAGGGAACCGTCGCACCACGGCACCAGGTATGCTTAAGACGGCCCTGACAAGACTTGCCCTCCCTTTCACATTTACAAAAGAGCTTGGCAGGAAAACTGAATGTGCTTATCTGTCCTCACGCCCTGGCCACTACACCCTAATCAATAAAATTAATAAAGTATTTTTTCATCAACTAAAAAGGTGCCCTTGATTTTCAGGCAGCCCATTTAAAGTACCCTTTCTAATAAAAGAATGTATAAAAACTGAAGACAGCACACACTTAGAACGATATTAGTCTTTCACTTGCTCCCATGGGAGGAATTGCTTCTTCTAAGATGGTTTATGCAACACATATAGAACTATATATATAAAAATGTAGGCGATGCGCGCACGGAGGTCACAGCCTTTCTCCGTAACTGCTGAACCGTAATGTAACAAATTTGGCCACAACGTTCCATGCCCATCAGGGAGGGATCTGGCATAATTTCCCCCCAAAAAAACCACACCTTTCACACCAAAAATAATGATTAAACACAAAAAGTGGTGCCCAAATTAGACGTCACCACCAGAAGCTCTGAAGACTCCAGCAGCTGCGCTGCCAGATGACACCACAAAATTCCACAGCAACCAACTGAAAACAGTCCTTTTGCAGCAACAAGGCCCAGCTATTTCAATAGGCCACAGCATTGCCAAGCAGGGAAAAACAAACAGAATAGGGCCTTTCACAATGGGGGGAGGGCACAGGGATGAGGCACAACAAAGAGAGGGGGGAACACATAGCCATGGGGGGAGGACCCTGAGTTAGCCAAAGCAGTGGAGGGTGGGTTGGGACAGGAAAAAATGAGTAGGCCGACCACCAAAACCACCATTCCACCTCCAAAGCCCAAGCCCAAGCCTCTCCTGGTGGCTGCATTAATAAACGCCTGGCAGCATTAGGCAGTCGTTCATCATTTCCCCTAACACGCACTTGGGGGCACGGCAAGGGGTTTTTGCTTTTTAATTTACTGGGCGTTGTGTCACATGCGAGGCTATGACGGCCATTTTAAGTAAGGGCAGTCATGCCCCTTTTAACCTAGGCTTTATACTATGACTGATTGCCAGCCTCTGTGTCTTTAAAAAAACCAAAAAACCATGCACTTTCTCTCCCCAGTTTAAGTCCTCAAACCAACACCACACCCTACATTCAAAACACCTACTCCAAAATTAGAAAAGCCAAATAACCAAAACAAACAAACCACAAAACAATGCCCAAATCATACAATACTGTACCCACCAAAATAACAACCCCAAAAATAAAATTAAACAATAGTAACTTCTGCTTCTCATGTTCTAAAAATAAATAAATTAATCTATATATATATAAATGTATATATAAATGTTCACGATGCATGCGCAGGGGCCAATGTATGGAGATACAGGGGGGAGGGGACAACAGAGGGCTCAGACAAAAGTAAATATTGGGAAACAGAACCCAGAAGCTGACAGTTCCTTCTCCAAGGGTGGGGGCCAAGGTATGGAGAAACAGGGGGAGGGGCCAACACTCCCCGGAGACAACATGGGGCTCAGACAGGGCGGGTGGGGGAGGAGGGAGCTCGATAGCTCATGAGTCAGGACAGGGTGGGGCCAGTCACAGGGATGTGCCGGAGGGGTGGGGGGAGGAGGGGGCTTGATAGCTCATGAGTCAGGATAGGGTGGGGCCAGTCACATGGATGTGCCACGGGGTGGGAGGGAAGGGGGCTCGATAGCTCATGGGTCGGGACAGGGTGGGGGTAGTCACAGGGATGAACCAGGGGGTGGGGGGAGGAGGAGGGGGCAGGATAAGTCATGTGTCCAGACAGAGTGGGGGGAATCACAGTAAAGAACCACAGCAACGCGTGGCCGGGCCAGCTAGTATAACATAAAAAAGCAAAGTAACCAGAAAGTTTTCTTCAGAGCTAACACAGTCACTTAAGATTTCTTTATTCAGGTGACTGCTCTTTGTACTGTTGCTTTATTTTATTTTTAAAAATTACCATTTAAATTCTGCTGGGGTTTTTTGTTTTGTTTTTTACTGTGGTTTTATATTTTAAGTCCCCCCCCCCAGTTCTGTAACCTAACATGTTTTGAAGGAAGAAGCTTCAAGTTAGCTATACCATCAATATGTTAATATTCACTAGCTTGGTAACTTGGTACAGATAAGATACACCTGTCCACCCCCACAGATATTACTGGACTCTAGCTCACATCACTCCAGCCAGCATTCCTAATGGTCAAGGATTTTGTCAGTGAGCTGTGGCTGTGTTTAGGTCCTGGGTGATAGCCAGGAGGCTGCGAGGGAATGTGCATAAAAAAGAGAAGAGGCTGATACTAGCAATTTTGTATTAATGTAACATTTTATACTGGAGAAGGAACCGGCAAACCACTCCAGTATATTGCCAAGAAAACTCCATGGACATAAAAAAAGGAGAAGCTTTGAGAAGAAAGTGTTTCCAAGGCATGCTCTGGTTCATGGGGTCACGGAGAGTTGAACACGACTAAACAACAACATTTTATATGTAACTGTACATTTCAGCAACATTTGTTGTTTCTGCTTTAGTTTTCTACATACAGCTTAGAGATTTGTAAATATTACATGTGTGTGTATGCACATTTGTACCAAAAAGGCCCCCAGAGTGGTTTACATACACTCAAGTAAAACAAGCCATATATGCTGAACAGTATAGAAGTGGTTTAAATAATTAATAATGGTAATAATAATATTAGGAGGAGGAGACCAGCAATACAGGGAGAGCACCCAGTTTCCATCTCTTATTAAAATAGGGAAACAGATCCATTCTCCTGTGCATGTAAATGCTTTTAAAGAAACAGACAGGAGACAGACAACCAAAGCTAAAATTCTCTTCCAACTAATGTGGCATTTCTTTCCCAATTTCTATGCAAATTTACATCAAATTTTACTCTGGAAATAAACATCCTTCTAAATTCTGCACTAAGGTAAAAATTGATGTAAACATGACTACATCTGCTCCTGCATTCCTAATCAGGTAGTGACAGTAAGCAGTCAGTATATTTCCTGCTTCAATCTGGCTTTACAAATCAGCACTAATTTCCGTAATTTGTAAAAAGTGTTTGAATGATAGAAGCTTCATGCCAGCATTTTCTCATTGTCTGTTGTTTTGTTTTGTAACTGTAAATCCTTCCACATCAAGAGTATCTTAATGAATGTGTAATCTAGGATCTCCGAACCATTCAGAATTGTTTCTAGCAATTAAACAAATTCTTTTACAATGCATTGCATATTCTCTCTCCTCAGTGATGGTATGTCGGCTCCACTAGAGCACCTATTGATGTTCACACAAGGAGGGCTTCACACAATTAAAGAGTGATTAGGTCACATTGCTGGTCCCAGCCAAGCAAGTTAAGCACTGAAGTCTGCAGCATGGAAATCTATGCAGGCAGACCTCTGTGTGGGTAGGTTTCCACATGTGTTGGAATCATAGAATTCCAGAGTTGGAAGAAATTGTGGGGTCATCTAGTCCAACCCCCTGTAATGCAGGAATGTCAACGAAAGCATCCATGACAGATGGCCATCCAACCTCCAAGGAAAGAGTCCACCACCTCCCGAGGGAGTCTGCTCTAATGTCAAATGACTCTTATTGACAATTTAGTTAGAATTTCCTTTATTGTAACTTGAATCCATTGGTTCGGGTCCTACCCTCTGGAGCAGGAGAAAACAAGCTTCCTGCATCTTCCATGTGACAGCCCTTTAGATATTTGAAGATGGCTATCCTATCTCCACTCAATCTCCTCTTTTCCAGGCTAAACATACCCAGCTCCTTCAACCGTTCCTCATAAGGCTTGGCTTCCAGACCCTTGGTCATGTTGGTCACTCTCCTCTGCACAAATTCCAGCTTCTCAATAGCCTTCTTAAATTGTGGTGCCCAGAACTGAACACAGTATTCCAGGTTTGGTCTGACCAAAGAAGCATAGAGTGGTACTATTACTTCCTCTGATCAGAACACTATCTTTCTGTTGATGCAGCATGGAATAGCATTCACTTTCTTTTGCTGCTGCCTCACACTGTTGTCTCATGTGGAGCTTGAAACCCATAACCAGAAACCTGTCTGATCAGGGGTCCAGAATGTGTGGAAGCCTTTGAATGTAGATGTCTACATGTGTGGGCTGCCTTGCTGCAGATATCTGATCTTAACATGAAGATGTTGGGGTCAGGGCTAGAAGAAAGTTCCATTTTACCTTGAGCCTATATAATTTCTTCTGCATGCGCTGAACTTACATTACAGACTCCTTTGGCTATAAAGACTGATACGGGAGAGACATGTTTTGTTGCAGCTGGGGCAAATGAAGGTATCTGGTCGTGCTGATGCAGGTATACCATGGCATATCATATTCAGACACTTGCAGAACTTATGCTGAACATAACTTAGGTGGGGCACCTCTCCAAAAAAAACTGAGCTGCTGGTAGAACAATCTGCTCACTTTGTAAAAGTGTGTGTTTCTATGTAGATTGCAACTGTTGTCCACTATAAAGGCAGCCCCCAGTAAGTGGCAAAGGAGGAAGCCACATTTTATGAAACAGCCATTTTGAACCCCCCAAAATTCAAAAAGCAGATTAGAATAGGGCTTTCTGGAGGTACTAAAATGGCAACTGCTGCTATTCTCTTCCAGCCAAGGAATTTTGAATCGCCTCCAAAACTTGCTGAAACAATACAGCCCATTCAAAGGTGTATGAAACAAGTGTCAATTTGGTCCAGTCATAATCTCTGCTGACATGTGACTATGAAGAAGTCATTAAGGCAAGTTCCTCAGTACCTCAGCCTTAAATTCACTGTTCTGTTCGCCATCAAGAGAGAATAATAGATTTATTTTGAGGATAAATGGCCTAAAGAATGCACATTAAAAGTATCAAATATTGCAAAAATGGATCAAAGACAGGTGCAGAAAACTATTTTTATTGCATTTGGGGCATTGATCTTAATCAGGGACATATTCATTTTAAATCCATTATTTTCACATACCAAGCAGAGACACAGAACACCCATTTATTGGAGGAAGATTGCTTCTGCCATCTTGCAAAACATGTATAGCCTGTTAATGCATTTTACCAGATTGTCAATTAGTAGTCAGGTGTTGTTTTTTTTAATCACTTTAAGAAAATAGAAACATTTATTTTTACTCCAGTTGGCTGTTTCATGAAGCATTTTTCTGTTCTAACCAACTTCTGCAATGATTCCCCCCCCCCTTTCTCTTTATTGGAATGAGGAAACACTTTGTTTACTTTTCTGCTTTTAACAGTTCAGACTGCTAAAACCAGCTTAGAGAAGTGTTGCTGAATATTTGCTAGACAAAGAACACTGTTTACAAACAAGTAATCTGAAAATGTGCTAGACTGTATCAAATGGTTGATTTGATAGTGACAATTAATGCATTTGTTTCCACTATTGATAAGAAACCCCTAATTCATGGTATTAAGAAGTGCAAGCTCTAGTATGGAATGAATCTGAAATACTGCAGGGCTCCCAGAGACGGCTTTGTATGCTCAGAGTCTTTCCCATTCACTTCACTGCACAGGAATGCCCCATGCATGCCAACAGAAGAATCCACCGAGAACATTTACTTCCTGCTGAAATATAAAAATGACATCTGGGGCCGGGGCCAGGGCTGGTGTCAACATTCCACAGTCCAACAGCTGCTGGCTCTCTGTATCTTAGCAGAAGCTGGCAGGACTGATGCTTCTCTTGTGCCAGCTGCAAGAGGCAGATTTCCCACAATGCACTGGAGCTATTCTACATTGGGCACTGCAGAAAATTTAAAATGACAGCATGTAACTACCCACCACAGCCACGAGCTAAGCCCATGGTCAGGGAAACCCATTGACATAGGAGGCGAAGGAGGAGGAGGACAACAAAACAATGACATTTAGCCAACAGAACCCTCACACCCGGGGCCTGCCATTGTTAATTCTTATTCTTAATAGGTCAAGAGGTTGGCACACTTGTATTAGGCCCATCTCTTCTTCACCAGAAAAAAAACATCTGGCACAAGTCAATTCAATAGCAATATCTACACCTGCAGTGCAGTACTGGATCTACATACAGTGGTACCTCGGTTTGCGAACGCAATCCGTTCCGCGGAGGCGTTCGCTCACCGAGGTATTCGCTCGCTGAAGGCACGCTTCTGCGCGTGCGCGAAGTGCCAATAGAGCACTTCTGCACACACACACGCTGTGCAGATCGTGTCTGCGCATGTGCGAGCTGCGCAGATCACATCTGTGCATCCGACACCGCGGAACCCAGATGTAAACACTTCCAGGTCCATGGCGTTCATAAACTGAGGTTTTCGTAAACGGAGGTAGTCATAAACCGAGGTTCTTCTGTATTGCCATGGGGTGGGGAAAGTCTGCACTGCCACCCGCTTCTCCTGCAGACTCAGTGCCAGTTCTGCCCTATGCAGGCTTCCTTCTCACGACAAGAGACATGAAGGGAAGAAAGTCCTTTCTCTACTTCATGTCCCATACAGGCTTTCTTCATGCAGAGCTGGGATGGTGACAAAGGGGAGAAAGAGTTTATTTCCTTTATGTCCATCACCAGCACAACGGACAGAAGGAAGCAGGCAGGTGTCCTGTCCACCTGCTACTGCAGCTTCTCATCTTCCATGCCACTCAATCATCCCGATTTAAGCTGAACATCCTGGAATTCAGAAGCCATCCCAGCTTCTGATAAGATCCCAGAATGGTCCAGTGCTCTGGCATGAGTTAGTTGCCTTGCGACAGAGCACTGGACCAAAAGGTGCTCGTTTTTTGGTCTCATGCTCTGGTATGAGTCAGTTGAGAGAGCTCGGGACCAAAAAAACCCCAAGCACCCCAAGTTGGATCAGCCAGATGTTTGAGGGTATGATGGCGAGTGAGAAGGTGGGAATTTCTACAGGAGCCCATCTCTTCTGATAACAGAGCAAGCAAGCAAAGATGTTTATTCAGCTGTACGTCCATCATAAAACACAACACAACAAAACAAATCAAATAAAAACCGCAGACTCGTACAAACCACAGATAATATAACACAATTCACAGCTCACAAGAACAAATATTAACAATTCAAACAACATATCTTGAAGGTTTAAGATTAAGATTAAAAATTTAGGCGCTAAACTAAAATCAATATCTGATGTCATTTAAAAAAAATTCTTACAACTATCACTAATCAGCTAACATTCCATTCCGTCTCTTGTACAAGAGGACGGCTGTTAGGAATTTAGCAACCTGTAGAGTAATATAAGGGTCCACATCTTGAAGAACCCAGGCTAGCTGAAGGTCAACTGGATTGTCAGCCATAGGCTGGATTATGGAGTTTAATATACTAGCACGAGCCGAACTGTACATAGGGCAGATAAACATAACATGGTGTAAAGATTCAGTTGTTCTGATAACAGAAGTTCCACTTATTAGAAGAGGTGGGTAGTTGCACTGCAGCATAAAGGTACAGGTAAAGGGACCCCTGACTATTAGGTCCAGTCGTGACCGACTCTGGGGTTGCGCGCTCATCTCGCATTATTGGCCGAGGGAGCCGGCGTATAGCTTCCAGGTCATGTGGCCAGCATGACAAAGCCGCTTCTGGCAAACCAGAGCAGCACATGGAAATGCCGTTTACCTTCCCGCTGTAGCGGTTCCTATTTATCTACTTGCATTTTGATGTGCTTTCAAACTGCTAGGTTGGCAGGAGCTGGGACCAAGCAACGGGAGCTCACCCCGTCACAGGGATTCGTACCGCCGACCTTCTGATCAGCAAGCCCTAGGGTCTGTGGTTTAACCCACAGCGCTACCTGGGTTAAACACCTGGCTTCTGCACTGCAGCATAGGTACGTTCATTTCCCTTTCACAGGGACTGGATGGAATGTAAAACCAGTTCCTGCACCCAATGGAATAAATATAGTGTTCGTCTTAGGAATAAAACAGAAATGGAGGAGTTGAACTACCTTAGTATGAAAGCACACAAACACAGCCACCCACTTAGCTGACATTAATGTTACCAGGATGATCACCTTGAGAGTAAGAATTTCCAGGGATGCTTGCCTTTGGTTTTGAAATACTGGCAAAGTAAATTCCTTAACACAAAGTTGGGAAGACAGATGGTAATTTTCTTATGTGTGGGTGTGATGACATATGTGTACTGGTTTGTATATGCAGAATACTGAAAAATAAAGCTGCCTCCCCCCCCCCCCCCCGGCTTGAAATCTGCAGAGAACAAAAGACTAAAGTTCCTGTATAAAGAAAAGGTCCTAGTGCCGGTGAGAGAATAACTGGAAATATGGTTATACTGGAAAGAATCTCAGTCAGGGAAATGTTTTTAAGGTATCTATCATTCCCAAAGTTTGCCAGAACAGTTAGTCAAGAAGATAGGGAACATCTCAGCCTGCCAGTTCTGCTAAGGTTTGTTATCTCTCTGGAAAGAGATACACCCAAATCAAGGCTTCATGTGGCTTGAATGTGAAGGGGATTTTGGCCAGAGTAAATAAAACTCTTGCTTCTATTCACCAGGGAGCTGTGGTGCTGGTAAGAGTGCAAGGTGAAGTCTCCAAGTCCAGGAGACCCTGAAGTTTAAGTAGAAAATGGTAGAGACACTTGTTTAAATAAGGATGAACATGAATTTCTTTTCTCAGGTGAGCTACCAGGGCAACCTCAAACTCCTTCAGACTGCCACTGCTGGTGGTCTAGGTACTGTCACTTTGCAACGGGGAGTACTGCTTGGGAAACGTGGGGACATAAAGTATCTAGATAAATTCTGTCTTTCTGTTCAGAGGAGAAGAAGATATCGACCCCCTTTCCCTCTAGAAAGTTTGAATAATATTTTTTTCCATTCCAAGAGGGCAGAATCATCAGACTAACTGACTTCGTGACTCTGTAAGAAGAGGACTGCCCCCCCCCCATTTCCCTCAAGCATCTTTAAATAAATTATTCCCTGCTTTATCTTTCCACTCCCTCAAAACATTTCCACTTTTTGATAGAATGGCCACATTTTCCCATCTTTAATTCAGCATAACTTTTGGATGTAGAAACCATTATCTGTCTGCTGCAATCATACACTGTTGCTAATAAAAGGGAAAAACGTTTAAATCACAATCTTAAAAGCCAATTAAATATCTCAGCGGGAGAATTTTGTTTCATCTTCCTCATCAGTATACGTAACCCATTGCACTTTTGAAATAAGCTTCTAGTCATAGTTCAGTCTGATGCACTGGGTGTTTGGGGTGTCAGAGTAGGACCAGGGAGGTTCAGTCAAGGTAGACCTCATTCAGCAATGAAGTTTGTGGTGTGACCAACCTACCTCACAGGGTTATTGTGAAAATCAAAGGTGGGGGGGGGGAATCCATGAGTTCATTAAAGGAATTGCATGTGTAAAAATGGAATTAAGTGAATGCAGGAACATAGCCTCCCCCCTCCCCGCATTAGGTATGAAGCCTGAAGTAAAATGCAAACTTGAAAAAGGCAATTCATCTTACTATTCTCATGTTAAAAGTTCTAAATAAGCTTGCATTTAAACCTATTCTGCAGTTTGTTATTGCCCATGAATTAATGCCCAGAAGCAATGCTTTTTATCTTTAAGAGCTGGCATTGCAGTTAGTGTAGGAGGGTGCAGCCTCCCTCTGCCTCCCCCTGCCACAGAAGCACTATGAGTGAGATGCAAGGCGGCAAAGGACAAAGATTATATTGGCCTCCACACAATCCTGAAACCAAGGTTCGCATTGCCAGGCTTTGCATATGCATAGTCCTATTAGAGGACTCTGCATGGATACAAAGTCTGTCAAAGGCTATGGCTAGGTGAACATATATTTGAGATTGTGGACAGATTGTCAGGAGGTTGCAAGCACAGCCTCCTTCTATTATTCGTGGCTGCTCTCCATGCGTTTTTCCAGAGAGAACAGTTTGAAAGCTGGTGAGAAGCAATTCAGCAACGCAGCCAAATTGTTATAATTGGCACTTTTCAGAAGCATGTATATGATATACTTCATTTTGCTTTGGATATAGTAATTGGTTCATCTCTCTAACCTTGCAATACTTCTATTATTTGAATTGGAATCACTTTGTAATTGTTTGCAATGACTGCTGAAATCAGCATCCAGTGTTTTGGGGGCGTAAAGTTATGCGGCTAAAATGATTGTACTTAGTGCCATTATATCGGTCATCATGAATCCTGATCTGAGGTTCCAAGCATTTATTTGTGGCCAAACAAAAGCTGTCAAAAGCAACACTACCAGTCAGTGTAGGGTTTACATTAATATCCACCATTCTCTCTGTTTCTGATTCAAGACTTCACATGCAAATGCAAATGTGTAATTTCCGCCCTCACCCTTCCCCTCAGGTGGGCGGGGTTGGCGACATTGCGCGAGGCTTACCTGGAACAGGTGCCACCCACCTGCTCGGGTTGGCCTGTGAGCCACCACCTGGCCAGGTAGGACAAAGGATGCCTGACCAGGGGGTGGGGAAGTTAAGGCCAAAGAAAGTAGGCTGAGCCTTGTGGTCAAGGTAGGTAGCCGTGTTGGTCTGGATCGAAGTAAAATAAAAAAAATTCCTTCAGTAGCACCTTAAAGACCAACTAAGTTTTTATTTTGGTATGAGCTTTCGTGTGCATGCACACTTCTTCAGATACAGTGAAATGGAAGTTTCCAGGCACTTATGTAGAGAAGGGGTGGGGAGGGGTGGGGATGGGGAGGGGGGATCACTCAGAAGGGTGGTGGAAATGGGTGATTGACTGACTGATAGCTGTTGATGACCGCAAACGACTGCAAATGGTTTTGCATGAAAAAGCAAGGGTTGAGATGGCTGAAGATCGCTTATCATGTATAATGAGATAAGAACCCGATATCTCTGTTTTGAACAGGGACCTGGTTTGAACAGAGATATCGGGTTCTTATCTCATTATACATGATAAGCGATCTTCAGCCATCTCAACCCTTGCTTTTTCATGCAAAACCATTTGCAGTCGTTTGCGGTCATCAACAGCTATCAGTCAGTCAATCACCCATTTCCACCACCCTTCTGAGTGATCCCCCCTCCCCATCCCCACCCCTCCCCACCCCTTCTCTACATAAGTGCCTGGAAACTTCCATTTCACTGTATCTGAAGAAGTGTGCATGCACACGAAAGCTCATACCAAAATAAAAACTTAGTTGGTCTTTAAGGTGCTACTGAAGGAATTTTTTTATTTTACCTTGTGGTCAAGCCTCTTTGTTCTTTCTTCCTGCTAGAGTCACCCTCCCTCCGTCAATTAACATCTTTTCTTTTCTAATAAATTTCTTCCTAGGTCAGCGATCATCAGGTTAACAATGTTTTCTTTACAGCATAATATTTTGCATTTCAGGTAAGCGGGCGCTGCTGCGGTCATAAGATGGTTGCTGTATTCAGAACTGGGAAGGAGTTTTCCCTGCATTGGCAGGTTTCGCCTTCCCCACAGCAATTCATCACAACTTTGGCAGTTTTAGGCCTTGGCAAGGTTTCCTTTTGTCTATCTTCAGGTTGGGAGGGATGCAATCAGACTCCCATCCCATGCGGCAGCGTTTGCAGGGGCCCGTAAAAGGGCAAAAATCAGGAGTCCCTGGCCCTAGAGTAGGTCAAACTCCCGGGATGGAGTTAGTGGAAAGGCATGCTGTTAAGTTTGCACTTTACAGTCTCCTCTCAGGGGCGTAGCCAGGATCAAAACTAGGGGGGGGGGCAAGCCATGGTCGTTCAGGAGCGGGGCCAAGGCACAGGAGGGGAGGGGCCATGAAGTGGGCGGGGCTACAGGCCAGCGGGCCTGATGACATTGTGGCGGTGGCGGCGGCAGCGGCTACCTTGTGCTTCTGGGGCTGGCAGCGTTGGCGGCTACCCTGCTTGGCTGGAGAGGACGGGAGGGTCGGACAGGCGAGAGGGGGTGGCAGGGCGGGCGAGGCAAGGCATGGCCGCAGCCACGACGGCTCCGAGGCGTTGCTGCATATCAGCATAATATTTCAACCATGGTTCAAGCCCCACAATTCTATGATTCTATTAATATATAACCATAGCATATGCATAATTCTGCTTTCTTGAATTGTTCTATTCCTAGGCATAGCAGCCAACTCCGAGAGGCCTAGGTGCCTCTCCCCCCCCCCCAATTACTGGTAAATACCATATTTGAAAGAGTCATCCCCCGATGTTGATGGGCTTTCTATGTGGGGCTTATCTGCCCCCCACGTATTTTATTAAGGATGGAAGAGGGAGGGAAGGAAGGAAGGAAGAAATAGAGAGAGGGATAACTCATATTTGTGGGTGTCTCTGGATGACGCTGTGATGCTGGAACTCTGCAGCAAGAGGACGGGAGGGTCGGGCAGGCGAGAGGGGGTGGCAGGGCGGGCGAGGGCGAGGCAAGGCATGGCCGCAGCCACAACGACTCCGAGGCGTTGCTGCATATCAGCATAATATTTCAACCATGGTTCAAGCCCCACCTTAGGAAAAAAATCCTGCATTGCAGGGGGTTGGACTAGATGTGGTCCCTTCCGACTACCATAGCATATGCATCATTCTGCTTTCTTGAATTGTCCTACTCCTAGGCATAGCAGCCAACTCCTAGAGGCCTAGGTGCCTCTCCCCCCCCCCCAATTACTGGTAAATACCGTATTTGAAAGAGTCATCCCCCCCATGTTGATGGGCTTTCTATGTGGGGCTTATCTGCCCCCCCGTATTTTATTAAGGATGGAAGAGGGAGGGAAGGAATGAAGGAAGAAATAGAGAGAGGGATAACTCATATTTGTGGGTGCCTCTGGGAGACGCTGTGATGCTGGAACTCTGCATGTAAAGGAGCCTTGTAAGCAGCTTTCTCTCTGCTTGATTTACAGAAGGCACGTCCAACAGGTAGATTGTGATCTACCAGTAGATCACTGGATGTCTGTGGTAGATCACTGGTAGGTCACTGGCACCCCTAAAAAAAGCTCACCCAAAAATTTCCTCCTCCCTAAAAAAAGTTGAACTATGACCTGAAGCCCTAAACAAAAATGGGCCTCCCTCCCTCCTAAAAGAAGCTCAACAAGTTTGACCTAAACCCCAAAAAACAGGGCTTCCCTTCCTTAAAAAAACTCAACAGCTTTGACCTGAACCCCCCCCCAAAAGGGCGTAGATCACCCCCAGTTTTAAACTCTGTGAGTAGATCAGAGTCTCTTGGGAGGTGGCCACCCCTGATTTACAGTATACAGATGCAGGAGGAGGGGCAGACTGGAACACCACTGCTTTTCATAAACATCACTGTGTCTGTCAAAGCTACAGCCCCCCCTTTCTTATTCACTTCCTTTTAGCCTTGCAGAGCCACCTTAGTCAAATTGAATCCTCTGAGTCTGCACCCTCATTAAATCGCCAATAGAACTCTTAATGCTCCTGAATGCTCATTAACAACTCCCACTTAAGAACAATAGGGTGAAATGGTCAGCTATCGAATCTTGCCTGGGGATATATGCTCCATTGTCTTAACTGCTTAACTACTGGTAGCCACTTTGCTTTATTTATTTGATGTGTTTTTGTTACAGCTGTGTCCTCCCCCCCCCAGCAAGCGGAGACTTAGCTGCTCTTGCTAAAGCAAAGCCCTTTCCACTTCAGTTTTTGGAGGGGGAAAGTGCTGGTTATGGTCTGTAAAATACATTATTTTTTTGCTTCTAGGGGGGGCAGCTGCCCCCTTCTGCCCCCCCTTGCCTACGCCCATGTCTCCTCTTGCTGTGCCTCACCGCCTGCATATCCTCAGCCAGACGAGCTGAGAGGGTTACCTGCCAAGGCCTAGGCCAGGGGTCCCCAAACTTACATTGCCAAGGGCCGGTGCTGCCAGCGCCAATTGTGCTGTGGGCCGGAGCACGCGGGAGCGTGCACCCATAAGCGTGTGCACACGCGATTTCCAGCACACTTCTGGGTCACCGGAACACCAGAAATAGCTTGTGCGCATGCACACGGGCCTCCTCCAACCCAGAAGCGTGCCAGAAATGACGCTTGTGCATGTGCACAAGCCATTTCCAATGCTCCGGTGACCCAGAAGTGGGCAGCTGCGCCATTAAGAGCAGGCGGCAGCAGTGGGCGGCAGAGGGTGCCGGGGGCCACATAAAAGAGCCTCGTGGGCCGCATCCGGGCCGCGGGCCTTAGTTTGGGGAAGCCTGGCCTACTTCTGAAGTTCAATAAAGTTGTGGCCAATTTTAACCCATACTCTGGTAGCTTGTCTCATTATTTGGGGAATCGGGTAGGCACCACAGACAGGGTTTAGCGCATGTGTCCGCAAAATGGCACTACCCATGCCCAAGGGGGTATCAAAAGACTTCAATAATCCAAAGTTTTGCAGGAGTAAAAAAAAAAAAAGGAAAGGAAAGGAAAGGAAAGGAAAAAAAGAGCGAGGAGGAAGCCCTTAAGAGAAAAGAAACCGATCCAACACAGTCCAATGAGAACTCAATAGCCATAGAACACTGTCTGACTTAAGAGAGAGAAAAATGTAAAAAACAAGATGGGATTAGAGTAATGAAATGAAACTCTAACACACGGCATGATAAACGTCTGCAATTTTATCAGGACAAGTTATTTGTTGTTTACTGCTGTTAACAATTGTTTTCTCAAAATTTATCTTCCGTACCATGAAAATAAATAAAAACAGTTAAAAGGGGAAGGGGGACTAGATGGGAGGGGCAATGAAATAGCTAAGAAAGGAGGATGAATGAAGAGGGGCATAGATATATAAAAAATGTAGTAAAACGGTCTCATGGTGTGGGTAAGTTATTTCCTGGTTCATACTGTAAATCTACTTTTTAAAATCCCTAGAGATGAAAGGAAGAGGTGCCAAGAGAAATCAATGGAGAAATCCTTGGTTGTGTTTTTTTTTACTATAGTTAAGATTGAACACAATCATGTTCGCTTCACCACCAGCAACTCCCCTAAAGGGGGGGGGGAGGAAAGCAACAATGTCCCAGTGCTTAGTGCACATCCCCAAACTCCCCATAATCTCAAATTAAGCAGGTTCATAATATATAGAAGCATCCTTTGTTTTAGACACTGTATATGTTACGTTGTGTTACCTATATCATGTTACAGCCAGACATTAGGGATGAGCTAGAAATAGTTCTGACTCCTATTGCTGAGCCATTCTTGCTATCTATACTTCAAGGGATGTGTTGCAAACTGTTTACGACACCTGAATGTTCCATTGCTGGCCTGACCATTTACGTATGAATATGAATTATTTTATTACAAGGCCAACCTTTCCACATAGATTATTGCACTCTTGTCTAAAGGGGGGATTTAAAGACATCCATAGTATAAATCTCTTCATAATAAGCATATGTGACAAACTAATTATGTCAGCAGGTCTGCAGTCACCAGTCTCGTTAGATAAGCAACTAGCTGAGAGACCAGGAAAGACAACCTCTGCAATCTGCTTTGAAGCAGATGTCATTGTTGGAAAGCAAAAATTATTCAGGGTTTGGATGGCTGCCTTTTAGAACTGCCACACATCATGTGTCCAGTGCTTCTGCGAGTGGAGATGAGGCAACAGAATTAATGCTACAGTTTTTAGCACCAAATAAACAATGGCACTACCAGAGTGTTTAGTTCTGATAATATATTACTGAGGCCAATGGAACTCATTTTTAGGAGACAGGGACAAGCCAAAGCAGTTTTATTTAGAGAACAATTTATCTGGGGTTGCTGTAGATGGGTGCCATAACTTATTTCATTTGGGTGCTTGGTTGAGTTGCTACTGAAGTCCAGGACAATCTGGAAACCCAGCTTAAAAAGTCGAAAACTATTCCGAAGCAGTACAGGCAGGTTTCGCCTATCCCTATCCATAGGAAAGAAAGTATTGCTTTTCACAGTATACAAAGCTTCTTTAACTATCTCAGTCTTTTTAAGTTTTGAAAGTTAATGGGTTGCTATGGTCTTTCGAAAGTCTCTTATCAGCTGAAGTCTGAATACACGAAGTAGTCTACATTTGCAAAAGCGTGGAATGGGCTTTTAGCCACATGACTCCCATTAACCTTATGTTCAGATGTTCAGCTAGGCTTTCACAATGCTTTGAAGCTTGCCTCTTATAACTCTTCCTTCTACCTCTTATCACGGAGCAAAACACGTCGCTTCTGAATGCAATGAAATGAGAGGGGCTTTGCCCAGGCAATCTAGATGCAAAGCATACTCCTTCAGAAGCTAAAAAAAAGTTTTTGAAATAGTTGTAGTGTTACTTTATGATACTGATGTACTTGTTTTAATTAAGATATTTTTGTAACTCGCCCCGGGAGCATTTGGTGAAGTACGACTAACAAATGCATAAATAAATAAATGATCAGAAACAAATGGCTTGGCCATAGTTTTCCCCGCTCCATCCTCAATTTCCTCCTAAGCCTACTTGCATAAAAGCCAGGTAACAGACAACAGTTACCCGTATACCTTCCAGCATGCGAGCATCAACACCGCTCATCAATCCACTTTGGGGCCATGAAAAAAAGTAGAAGTTTTAGTTAGAGGTTCATACATTTTCTTCTTTTTTTACAATGTGGCAGGAAGATGCAGGAGCACCCATGGAGAGTCTGGGAAGATGGAGGGCAGTGAGAGGACAGGTTTGCAAGGAAAGAGTGGCATCTTCAACTATACCTTGAATTAAATAAATAAGATTCGGTCCAGCTTATGCAATGTTTTCAAAGTACAGTAATGCAATAATTATGCACAAGTTTCACAGCTCTGGGAATGGATGAATATTTTGCTGAGCTAGGGCTCAAAATGCATTGTCAAGACATGGATGGTAGTAAAGCCAGACTGGTTATGTATAGGCTCTACTTCCTGAGAAACGCACACAAATGTACAAGCTGTGATACACAGATAGAACCTCCCAAGATCTAGTAAGTCACTCACTGCAGAAAATCATTTGCTACTATAACTAGCTTTGTTTATCCATCAAGAATGGCTTCAGATGACTCTTCCGCTGTATACAGTATATCCTTTATTAGTGTATGCAATCTCTATTGATGACAATGGAGATGATGATATTCAACTTATTGCCCACAATTCACTAGCAGATCCCAAGGTGGGTCACAACAAGCTAAAATTCAACATCAAAAGCCAGACAAAACAAACTGCAGTCATGGGAACAGAGTTATGCTCCAGATATTACTGCTTCCTTTTGCTCTAAATTATGAATGCTTGGCCATATGGCTCTAGAACAGTGGTTTATGTCTTTCTAAATTTTTATGCTGATTGATTCCCCAAACAACATAACTGTTGCTGTTTCCCAACAATATTGCAGAAAATGCCATGCTTTTCCTTAAACAGAATGTCATTTATTGAGAACTCAACTTGATGTTATGGTGGAATCCATGTTTATTTAGTCATATATCATCCATGTTAATGCCTAAAAAAGGGTAAGGTGTGGGATCTACTTTTCACATTAAAAAAAGAATGCACATGTGCAGTGAGCTGACGTCCCCATCCCAGGCTTCATCATTCAAGCATTTCTCTCCCAAACTCAAATCACAGTCAGTTACCCAATAGTTAAAGGTAAAGGAAAAGGGACCCCTGACCATTAGGTCCAGTCGTGGATGACTCTGCGGTTGCGGCACTCATCTTGCTTTATTGGCCAAGGGAGCCGGCGTACAGCTTCCGGGTCATGTGGCCAGCATGACTAAGCCGCTTCTGGCGAACCAGAGCAGCGCACGGAAACACCGTTTACCTTCCCACCAGAGTGGTACCTATTATCTACTTGCACTTTGACGTGCTTTCGAACTTCTAGGTTGGCAGGAGCAGGGACCGAGCAATGGGAGCTCACCCCATTGCAGGGATTTGAACCACCGACCTTCTGATCGGCAAGCCCTAGGCTCTGTGGTTTAACCCACAACGCCACCCGCATCCCTTTTACCCAATAGTTAGATTGGGACAAAAAAGCCTGAAATGATGGAGTAGAGAGGCAAGGTGAGGCATGGTAAAGATTCAGTTATTATTACCTGTATTCTCATAGGAACATACAAAGCTCTGTACCAAGTCAGATCATTGGTCCATCTACCTCATTATTGTCTATGCTCTGTCTAGGGGTGACTAGTGGCTCTCCAGGGTTTCAGGCTGTGGACAGTCCCAAACGTTCCTGGAGTTGCTGGGGATTGAACCTGGGACCTTCTGCATGCAAAGAAGGCTATGGGCCTTCTAAAAAGTAGATAGTAATCTCACCCTGACCTGTTTTGGAATGAGACATGTCAAGAACAAACACAGCTGACCCTAGGGATGGAAGGGAAAAAATGATTCAGTGTGCATTCAAAACCTAATCTGCAAATTTGCACTTTCCAAAACAATATCCAAACCACAACACAGCTATCTTTCAAAATTTGAACTTATCTGAATGTTGCAATGAAGTTCTCAACCGATGTTTATAAAAATGCACTAATTAGGTGGGAAAGTGTGCATAAAAATGAAGGTAGTAGTGAAAATAACATAGAAATGTGTTATAAATGGGGAAATTTGTTACAAATATGTGTATGTTAGTCAAAAGTGCATATAAAATGTGTATATTTGGAAAAATTGATGCCAAGATGACACTGAGTTTTCTTGAGGCTTATATTACAAAGGGGAAAATTGTTAATTGTTGCAAAATGTGGAGAAATAAATTTAACATTGGGAAAACAAAACAAAAAAAGCCCTGAAGAAACTGAAATTGAAAGATACTTCCACCCCTATTGATTCCATCATATCTGGTATGGCTGTGCCAGGCCAATGAATTGCTATCTTTAGATGCCTGCATAACTTCAGGCTGATGTGAAATTTTGGTTGAAAATACTAAGCCATCGCTGCTGTGCTTCCTCTTTTAGAGGACCCTTTTCCCTACAGCACCAAAGTGATACCAAGATGAGGAGCATGAAAATGTGGTAGATTATGGTCCGCAAAGACCCTGTATCAACACCACTGCTTTCAGGGTGTAGAAGGAAGAGAAGCAATTGCACCAACTATCAACTTCACTTGGATCCAGTGTTTCATTTCCATCCGTTGTTCTGCTATGCTGCAGATCATCTTGGGTGGCTGCACTGTGGCCACAACAACTGATTCCAGGAAGCTGAGGCAATACAGAGATCCTAAGTCATAAACAGGTGTGTGTGTGTGTGTGTTAAAAAAATGTGCATAAACATTTGCTGGAGCAAGTGCGTGCCAGTCACAAGTTCAGTATTTTACAATATTCTTACTTGCTCACTTTTGAAGTTCTGCAGCTCAGTGACAGGTTCATTTGCAGAACATGACGAGCAAGTGTAAAACTCTTTGCAGTAATGAACGCCGCAAAACCCAAATACCTTAACGACTTGATGGAGAGACACTGCACACAAAAACAATACACAGCCAACCACATAAAAAAGATGAACTTCTCAGGGCCTAGAATTGGTTTTTTGTTTTTAAAAGAATTTAATTCAAGGTGTATTTTAAGATCTGTACGATCAGATTATTTCTTTTCCAGTTCAAAATCCAATACAGAGCTAAGTATGTTTGAGTCCATTGATTTCAGTGGGACTGAGAACACTTAATTCTGTGTTTATTCAAGGGCAGAGCTTCACTAATGAGTTTCTATTTCTACTTTGCTGTTGTTTTGTGTGCCAGTGTCTTTGATGGTTACTGTATGTTTTCTCTCCCCCCCCATTACTTAGATATAAAATATTATTTTAAAATTGATTGTACCTACCCTTAATTATGAACACCTTTCTTGATGTGCAAACATTTAAACAGCAATACAAATTATGCTTTCAGCCAATTAACATTGACATTTCAGCATCTGGCATGAAAGATGGAAAGACAATAAATTATTTGACCCCGCCCTGCATTGGTATGCTAATAAATCAAAGTGATAATGGGCAGTCCTTGATCGCCATTGTTAATTAATTTTTTATGACTACTTTTACAACACTGAAGAAGAAATCGGTTCATGAGGAAATATTTAAGTTTCAGTGATTTCACAAAGGTTGGGCACGTTGTGGTTTCAACTCAGCATTTCCTCTACAGTCCCTTCCTATGAATTTAATGCAAAGTTTGCATTTTGCTCTCCAACTTGCTCTCCTTTAGTGTCATGTTGTTTTATAGTAGTTGCAATGCTGCAGAGAAGGATGTTTGTGTTTTATGTACTGCAACACAAATAACATATTCGGTACTTTACATAGCTAATTCATTCATAATGAATAAGTAAACAAACAAACAAACAAACAAACAAAGTATTGCTAGCCCATTTTTGGCAAGGCAAGTTACAACAAATGGAAGCAATGTTAAGGGGTTGTATCCCTTGACGCCATCTTAGGTAGCACTCTATGTGGGGCTACCTTTGAAGTTGACTTGGAAACTACAACTAATCCAGAATGCGGCAGCTAGACTGGTGACTGGGAGCAGCCGCCAAGACCACATAACACCGGTCTTGAAAGATCTACATTGGCTCCCAGTACATTTCTGAGCACAATTCAAAGTGTTGGTGCTGACCTTTAAAGCCCTAAATGGCCTCGGTCCAGTATACCTGAAGGAGCGTCTCCACCTCCATCATTCTGCCCGGACACTGAGGTCCAGCATCGAGGGCCTTCTGGCAGTTCCCTCGTTGTGAGAAGCCAAGTTGCAGGGAACTAGGCAGAGGGCCTTCTCGGTGGTGGCGCCTACCCTGTGGAACGCCCTCCCAACAGATGTCAAAAAGGAAAACAACTACCAGACTTTTAGAAGACATCAGGAAGGCTTTTAATGTTTAATAGATTATTGTGTTTTATTCTTTTGTTGGAAGCCACCCAGAGTGGCCGGGGAGACCCGGCCAGATGGGTGGGGTATAAATAATATATTATTATTATTATTATTATTATTATTATTATTATTATTATTATTATCATCTTGCTCTGGTCAATGGAGCGTCCATCCATTTCTCTCCTATAGCCAACCCCCCTCCTCAAAATCTGCTCTAGAAGGTTGGGGAACCCCACGCCCAGAGGATATTTTGGGGTGATGAAAGGGGAAAATAGAGAAATCCCATTGGATACAACCCTAAAATTTAAACTATAAAAGGGTAGTAAAAAATTAAAGAACATTAAAAGAACACTAACAGATAAAACTGTTCTTAAATATAACAATCAATCACACAAAAAACCAAAGGGAAACTGGGGTTTTAAAAAAAGAAAACGCCTTTAGAATTTTCCAAATGACCAACAGAGAGATGTCCATATGAATTTCCCAGAGTACATGATGATGAGGGCTTCCTGACATGCAGAAGGTCTCAGGTTCAAGATGGAAGGATTTGGCGTTAAGTGAACCTTTACTGATAAGTGGGGAATCAAGTTTTAACATACACATGATGGCACAAGTAGTTTTATAAACTTCCCCATGAAAAATTAGAAGTTGTTATGTGGAGTCCTCTTGTTGGGAGGAAATAGTGTATGACTCAGGGGTACCCAAACTTTTTTCAAAGAGGGCCAGATTTGATGAAGTGAACACGTGTGAGCTTTTTTAAGGATTTAACCCCAGAGTTGTTGAGTTTTTTTTGTTTTTGATTAGCTTTTTATAATTTTACCCCAGAGTTGTTGAGCTTTTTATACTGTTGAAGTTGCTGAGCTTTTTTTTTAAAAAAAGGATTTTACCCCAGGACATATACCGGTACTGTTACAGGAGCCAGATTAAATTGACCAGTGGGCCAGATTAGGCCCCCGAAACAGACTTTGGACATGCCTGGTGCACATTCTGAACAAGACCCATATCATATGTGTAGTCATAGATTATTGCATGAACCAGCCACATGCGCACTGTAGCCATGGTAACAGGGTCACGGCACTCCAATGACATTTTCAACACAACTTTACATTCTCCTTAACCTTTGGTAACTGAAATAAAAAGGTTATTATCTTCTGTTTGAGCCTTAACAGTATTCAGAAATCACCCTTTGTGAGCCAAATCAATTAACAGCCAACTGGTCTGCTGACCAGCGTCATTCCCACACGTATTCCTGTCCAACCTCTTCCTATTATCATTTTCTCTTCCTGTATTGGAAGCCTTTTTCAGCAGGGGAAAGAGAGGAATGAAATGGGCATGCTTCCCTATTTGCTTCTAGTAAAACATTAAGAAATATTTTGATTACAGGCAAGCCCAATGTTCTCTCCCGTAAAGGTTTCCTATTTCATTTCGCTATATTTTAAAACTGGGCTAATAAGTGTCTTGAAGCCAAAGCAAATGACAGCAATTTAGCACAGTCTTTTTGTGTGTGCGTGTGTGTGTGTGAGAGAGAGAGAGAGACTTACAGCTTTAGGGGAACATTTGCAGCATGATGTGCAGGAAATTGGGCATGCAGCTCCAATTAATCTGAGGAAACAAGTAATATATATATATATATATATATATATATATATATATATATATATATGAGAAATATTCATAATATTTACAATGAGAAATTCACCACACCCATTATGCAATTCCTCATGAGAACATGGGAGCTTAGTCTTCCCCTGTCAGGCTTCAAGGAATCCGCTCCCTCCCACAAGAAGCAAATAAACAAGAAGAATTTCTTGCCAAATAATTTATTCACTATGCACAGAGAGAGATGAAGGAAAGCAGTCTCCCCTAGATAATGGCGTTCCTCTGAGTAAAGTCCCACCCCCTCCGTCTCTCCTATTCTATGTCATCCCTGCGTCGGCTAAGCTGAGCTTTCTGCCTCTGAGCTTTCTGTTCTATCACCCTTAATGCCTGCCTGGTTCTCGGAGGGGGGGGGCAGGAATGCTTTCCAAAGACACTGAGTCTGTCAGCTGTCTCTCCCCTGGTGCTTCTTTTTCTTCCTGCTGTTCCTCTCTCAATATTTCCCAGCTTCTCCCCTCTGCCGCCTCTGAACTATGACCTTCTGCAAACCACCGTTCTAAATCTATACTGACCTCCTCTTCTCAGGAATGTTCAGGAGAAGGGGGGGCAGTACCCACCATTCCTCCTCAGTTGAGCCCCTGACACCCTACCTCACAAGGACTGCCTCAGTTATAATAAGCTATATAAATTGTTTTTATTAAAGAGAATGCTGGAATTCATAGAATTACTGGATGGCTGTGAAGCAATAGTCCAAGCCCTCTCCCATTCCCAGCCAAGTTGCAAGGTAAGAACATCTGGATATATGTACATCACCACTCCGACATTCAGCTTACATAATACTTTATAAAAACACATTTACAGTGCAATCCTGTAAATGTTGGCTTGTTCTCATAGTTTAACAAACCACAAGTGATGGTTCACTACTGGGGCGATTTGAGTAGCATGAACCAGCAGACCTGCCTGGTTCCCAGTAAACCATGGTTTGTTTCCCTCATTAGTGTTACATTCAACCAAGCCCGTGACATTAGGCCTATTAACTACATGGGGATGACGTTCACCAACATCTGTGAGGCCCCAGTTCTCCTGTATCCTTCCCCAGTTTTAAATGTTCATCATCACATTAATAACCACATCACAACATAATTAAAATACCTGAGATATGAACTGGAACAATAATGACAAAATAGATTAAGGCTGCAATCCTATGCACACTTGTCCAGGGAGAAACCCCAACAGAAGACCGTCAGTGGGACTGACCTCTGTGTAAACACACACATATTGCACTCTTAATAGTTCCCAGTCAGTTTCTTAAATGTTCTAGGTAAGCCAAAAATAAACCACAGGCAGATTCTGATGACTTAATACCAGTTTAGGAGAAAGCAAAATAAGTATCACTCAGCATCCTGTGATGCTATAGCAAAGTAGTGATACAATTTAATAATCTCCTTAAAATGCTTCAAAGACAAGGAGCTAGCAATTATAGGGAACAGAACAGACATAAAACACAAAACAACTAACATTCCTGGGGGGAGGAGCTGAATTAATAAAGGTCACATCCACACCATACATTTAAAACATATGGCTTCCCCCTGAAGAATCTTGGCACATCTTAATAAAATGGAGACTTACCTTTCGCAAGCTCTGACAGTCCATGCAGCAATTATCCACAAGGAGATACTAAAAACCAAGAGTACAGTTCCCGGACATATTGTCATTAAAGTCTTCATAACAAAACGAGTATTGAAGTTTATCTTATTTAGTGCTCCAATGCTTCTGGATGAGGCATCAGTGAAAAGTTTGCTATGCAAAAGCATAACTCTGGCAATAAGATATAGTCTTAAGAACATTGGTATGGATAAAATTATATCCACATCAGCTATTGTTGTAGATGGCGTATAAGAAAAGGCAAGCCGAGCTGTCCATGTGAATGTATAGTTGCCAGGGATAGGATGTATAGCACACACCAAGATTTCCAGGCAGATGAAGAAAATGCGCTCATAAGTCATGGCTATTCTCCAATCATCTGCTCCATTGTCCACCATGAACAGCTGAAAGAGAATGGCAGAAGACTGACTTTAGCAAAGAGATGTATAAAGAACACCAGTCATATTCTGAAAAAAATAATTCATTTGTAAACATTAAACTCGTGATGTTTTCTTCCTTATTTTTTACTTCAGGCATTATTCAGAATCTCTCTCTGTCACACACAGTTCTATCACTTCTAATGTTGAAATGAAATCTGTATATATGTTGTTGGGGTAACAAAGTTCCTTACGTTAGTCACTCAAATGCTAATAACAGATACAACTTAATACACGTTTACTTTACTGCTTTGTAAATCACTGGCCTAATCATTAGTTCCTCGCCACAAATGAACAGTGAATAAGGTGACCAATTAAAAACAGGTTCGTTATGAGGGAGATATTGGAGTGACTGGTTGGGTGGTGTACCCATATGTATTGGTAGATGTATAGGAGAAGAATGGAGTGAGTTGGCATTGCATGATTTGCGTAGATGTAAGACAGAATTTAGGTGTGATATGTTAATGGGGTGAGTGTTGTACCGGTATATTTTGACTCGTGCTGAAGATGGAAGGGATCCCTGGCTCTTATAATATTTTCAAAATCTGCTGCTATGTTTTTTATTTGGGGGCGGGGGCAATCGTACTGTTTTATATTGAACTGCATTTCTGTTTTGTACTCTATTGGAGCTTTTATGGTTTGTTTTAGAAATATAATTGTTAGGCTGCTGCCAGAGACTGCCACGGCTGGTTGCCCAGGAATATCCAAAATCAAGGAATGTTCTTACCGTCTGCTTTTTATTCAGTATTTACAGAGAGGGGCTGTAGAACCCAGCCTCTTGGATAATGGCGTTGTCCCGAGTGAATTCCCACCCCCCCACCCCCGTCTCTCCCACTTCCTCATTTGTCATCCTCATCACTTTCTCTATGCCCTCTGTCTTTGAGCTCTTTGCTCTCCTACTTTCAAGGCTCACCGGGTTCTGGGAGGGAGTTCTGGAAACGCTTTCTGAAGACACTGTGTCTGTCAGCTGTTGCCCCTGTTGCTTCCTCTTCCTCCTCCTCTCCCATTATTTCCCCTTCATCTGCCTCTGAGCTATGACCTTCCTCAAACCCCTGTTGTAAATCTTAACTGTCTTCCTCTTCTCTGGAAGGGTCAGGCTGGTGAAGCGGTCTCCACCATTCCTCCTCTGCCAAGTCCCTGACAATAATACAAACATACTGTATGATATTTCTTATTTCTTAGAGACTGTCTTAGTTTAAGCAGTACTGTATATAGGGCAGTATAAAACTAACCTGTCCCACTGGAACAAGGTTTTCTGCTTGCACAATGAGACTTTGCTCCTCCTCCTCCTCCATGTGCTCCACAACCCCCCTAAATCTACTCCAGAGGGTTGTGAGAATGCCCAGAACAAATCTGGGACAGGGATGGAGAGATGAGATGGGAAGAACATTTTGTGGTGCAAACAAAAATCCTTGCGCTGATGGAACATTCACTTAGTACTATGTCGGATTCCAGCCATATGAAAATAAATAAATAAATGTACAGCAAATATTTTGTAAGCTGTGAGCATGAATATCCCCATGGTCAAGAAGCATTATGGATTAGAAAAATCCCAACAGAAGCATGGCTCAAGTTATCACTATTGTGTTTCTATGGAATTATAGCTAACTGGTTGCTGTTGGGTCTGACTCCAATACATGATGTCTACTTCTGCCACCAATAATCTTGCTCACCTTTTCAGGCTTCTTAGTAGACAATCCCACCATTAAACCGGAAGGATACTATAGCTTCTCACATGACTGTATATCTTCAGAAAGTATGTGTTTGAAAATCTCCCCATATCAGAATTTCCCTTGTGGAAATTTTTCTTAGAATAAAGGTGTGCAGAGTAGGGAGCAAGATCACACTCACTGTCTTTGCTCCTGCCACTTAGACAAATCTCCCTATATTTAATTGAAGAATTCATCAGTATAACAAATAACCATAGGCTAGCCATCAGTTATGGTGCTGGAGGAGACTCTTGAGAGTCCCATGGACTGCAAGAAGATCAAACCTATCCATTCTTAAGGAAATCAGCCCTGAGTGCTCACTGGAAGGACAGCTCCAATACTTTGGCCACCTCATGAGAAGAGAAGACTCCTTGGAAAAGACCCTGATGTTGGGAAAGATCGAGGGCACAAGGAGGAGGGGATGACAGAGGACGAGATGGTTGGACAGTGTTCTTGAAGCTACGTGTTCTGACCAAACTGTGGGAGGCAGTGGAAGACATGAGTGCCTGGCGTGCTCTGGTCCATGGGGTCATGAAGAGTCGGACACAACTAAACGACTAAACAACAACAACAAGCCATCAGTTCTCACATGGTGCTCTTGTAGTGGATGGAGGGATGTGAGAGAACATCCTTTGCATATCAGGTAGAAGACAATGTCGCTTACCTTTGCTAGTTTGTCTAAAGAGTTTTTAATAATAATAATAATAATAATAATAATAATAATAATAATAATAATGGAGAATTCAATCATGTGAACCCCCACCTGCAATCTGAAGTGGTAGAGTTGTGCTTTTCATCTTATTAAGACCCAGAACTTAGTTTTAAAAGTTGCATCGAAATAAATGGACCAAGTTCATACAACATACATTAAAATTTAATCTTGCAAATTACTCAAGGAAAAGAGTTATTTAACTGTTCGGTAAAGAAAATTAAAATTTCAATACTGTTAAGCTTGGTAGAGAATATGATTCATGAGAATAAAGCCATTTCTATTTTATTAGAAAAAGAACTGCATCATTTTTCTTAATAGTCCAGATACAATGTGCAAGTTCCCTCTATTAGTGTGAATATGGTGCCTTACATAGGTAGGATCAACAATTAAGTGGAGGTTTCTCTCAACTGTGCTCTGCTGAAGGTAAGCCTCTACCAGGACAGAAGGTGCAGATTGTTGTCAAGCTACCACAGGTGGGAATGCCGCTGGTGATAGCCTGACCAGGGCCGAGGGATGTCAGAGTATTCCAAAGAAAATGGAAAAGGAAGCTGCAGTTTGCATGATCACCTGTGCTCAGGAATGGAAATCAGCAAAGCAAACATTATGGGGTATATGTTCACATCATACTGTTGTTGTTTTTATGTCTGCGCATGATGTATCATTAATGAGCTTTATTTGTGCTATTTTGAAATCAAAGTTAGTTATGTAAATAGTTACTTAAAATAACTTATGTAACTTCCATTAAATAGCAGAGAGCAAGACGAGTAATGGAGTTCTTGGCAGAAACCAAATTGCAGTGGAATGGAAACAACACGACCTTCTTGCATTCCCAATAGGGCACCAAAACAAATTGTTACAGGGGTGGAGCAGGGCTGGGAATAGATGGACTGGATCCAAACCAAATTGTTTCTGTCAGGAGCCCAAATTAGGGTGCAGCTCAAGCAGCAAAAAGAGAAATTGACTAACCCCAGTCATCCATTGATAAACTGGGAATGTTAATGAACTACTTTGTAAGGTAGCAATACTGTTATCACATTCTGTGGTAACGAAAGGGTCACAGAAATAAATAACATGGAAATAACTTATAAAACAAAGGCCAAAGAGCCATATACCAGAAGTCCCATCAAAATATTCCATGCCTACTTATTCTAGATAAGATCCCCTGAGATTTCCATTCAAACATCAGTTATTTTAATATGATACCGTGTTTCTCATATTATAAGACATGTCTTATATTTATTTTTTCCTCAAAAAAACACACTATGGCTTATTTTCAAGGGATGTCTTATTTTTTTCCTCCTCCTCCTGCCGCGGCCAGCATTGCTGCTGCGCCTATCACTATGTCTTATTTTGGGGGGATGGCTTATATTCCTTGAATGCTTAAAAATCCTGCTATGGCTTATTTTATGGGTATGTCTTAAAATATGAGAAACAGGGTAGTACTCATATCAAGATGCCTTAAACTAGATACAAGGAATCTCTATGAGAGAGATGGATATTTATAAATATGTATCTGAGTCATTCAGATACATTCACCTGGAGATTCTGGGCCTTTCCTAAACAGTACTGTGCTTATCTCTAATGACTTGCAAATCATGATACAACTTGGATATATAAAATAAGAACGAGGCACAGTGCCACAATATTTTTAAACAGTTAAAAACCTCTAAAGATGTACCACAGATATGCATTAATCAAAAAACAAAACACTGTGCTAAGACTCACATTCAGGAATACCGATCAATGCAAAAGCATCAGTTTGAATGTCATATCAGGCATCCTCAAACTGCGGCTCTCCAGATGTTTTGGCCTACAACTCCCATGATCCCTAGTGGTTGGAGAAGATGGGAATTGTAGTCCAAAACATCTGGAGGGCTGAAGTTTGGGGGTGCCTGGTCCATATTGTTACCACAGACATATCACATAACCTCTCCTAGCCAAGCTTATCTAATCTAAATGCTTCTTTATTCTGAGCATGTCTTCCATATTCTAAAATACCCTTGGCACATGACATCCTGCCCAGTGCCAACTCTCCAGAGCTATTTTTCTAATTGGGATAAAATGCATGAACCACAAGAAGATTGGCTTGTGGGGAGGAAAGAGGTTTCACTATAATTATATTTTGTACACATTGTTCTTACGGCAGGTTCTGGGTGGGGAAAAGGACAAATGAAAATGAAGTTTTAGGCTAACGTTCACACTTGGATCCTTGTTACCTGGTTCAAAGTTCTCATTTCATTTAAACTACAAGACATATCATGACTTTTCATACTGCTCAGTCATGAGGTTTTATAGTTGAGGATAACAAGAAACCTTTTCACGTTCCTTTCTGTATAGACTTTGAAGCTGTCTCACATCTACCAAGTTCTCCTTCAATGAAATACCTGTCTAATGAGTTTCCTGACTTAAATTGCTTGATGTTTCTCATCTACATTTTGTGTGAGTAAAAACTCATGTATCCCTCATTTTCTATGGAATTATGTAAAGGGTTTCAAATGTAGGAATATATTTTTGAATAAATCAATCTTACATGAACTGAAGATGAAATGTAGCAAATTACATTAGATTTTGGTTTTCTACGTTGTAAGTACAGAGCACCCAAAAATGAGAGCACCACAGACAGAACAAATGAAGATATAATTTACAATTTGCACATTAAATATGCTATAGAAATGATAACAACGTGCTATTTGATGCAGCTGAATTATTTCTGGAAGTGTAAAACAAAGGTTTTTAGACAGTGTTAGGCTACGCATCTACGCCGGTCCTTATATCAAATTATTGCTCCCTTTAAAGAATGCTGTAGGAAGTTTTTATTTTTTCGTATCAGGATGATCAGAATGCACTATCTGTTAGTAGGTGCTGAACCTGTGATTCCAAATTAAAAGTGAATGAAGTTGCTGTGAACTCTTTGACATCCTAAAGCCCTGCTCAAATTTCTCTTCTGCTTGTAACAGGACACTATCTGTATTCTCCATTTCCTGTCCTGAACTGTAGTATAATATTAATGTGTAGCATTCAACACTATCAGTCCGCTTCAGATTCCTCCCTTTCAACATGTCCAATGCAGCTCAAGAGGGGGACAAAAATGTCCTTAGAAGTTGGTTGTTCTTTTTCATGTGGGTCTGGGACTACCAATCACTGGAGGATGCTGAAGTATTGGCTATGCTATGCTTCATCATTGCACTAACTCAAGCAGTTACAAGTTCCTCTGCTGCCACTGTCACTTGAATACAGTTTACAGAGTTCTTCATCTTTCTGCTAGAGATAAGGCTGGAAGTCAACACAGGGTGGAGGGTGTATGTGTGAAGGGTTGGGTGGGGTCTCTCTAATTATTTTGGTATAAAGTAATGTACCGTATTTTTATTTATTTTTATTTTTGATGTATAGAATGAATGAACCTTTTGATGATATGTAAAAAAACCTTTTTTGTAATTTATGAATGAAACAGAAATAAAAACAATTAAAAAAAGAAAGAATACAGTTTACAGAAAACATTCTGATCTCTGTGCAACCAATCTACTGTCCATAAGCATGCACTTGCATGACCACAGATGGTGCAGTCAGCCATTTCTGCAATTACCTATCCATTCTGATTGTAGGAATCGCCATTGGTTATATCCATTGTCAGTGAGTTCCCATGATGTGGTGTTGTCTATATAAATGGGTACCTGCGCATGCTGAGGTTCCACTGCAAATCAGTTGTTAAAAACGGAGTGGGTTAATTTAATGGAGAGATGCTGTTAATGTACGCTCATAGGCTTTCCAGACAGGAGAAATGTCTGGCATTCTCCTCATTGAATGCTTGCCCCTAAAGCCTGGATGTTGTAGAAACTGAACTGATAAACCCCTGCCACTTGTTTTCTTTTCAGGTCATTTATCCCTCTAGTGAAATGACTTTTTTTAAAAAAAAATACTTTCAATACAATATCTTTCTATAATGCAATTCTCCCCCTGGAGAAGACAGGTTCTCATTTTTCTATTATGATAAAGAACCATTTTGCATAGGGAACCATATGAGTGTATCTTAACAGAATCATCATTAAGAAATATTTGCCATCATAGATCATTTATGTTGCCAATATTTTAAAGAGTTATCAGAAGCTTATATGCTGGATAGGACAATTTTGGCTCCAGGGTGGAAGAGAAATGGGTACAAAGAGTAGTGGCCCAGCATAAAGCAGAGCAACTGAATTCTGAACTTTCGTTTCGTTTTTAAAGAATTCACTGCCTAGCTAACTTATAATAGAATGGTGTACATGTATATTCAGAAGTGAGTAACTTTATGCTTAATGGAGCTTAAAGGTAAAGGGTAAAGGGACCCCTGACCATTAGGTCCAGTCGCAGACGACTCTGGGGTCGCAGCGCTCATCTCGCTTTACTGGCCGAGGGAGCCGGCATACAGCTTCCGGGTCATGTGGCCAGCATAACAAAGCTGCTTCTGGCGAACCAGAGCAGTGCATGGAAATGCCGTTTACCTTCCTGCCAGAGCGGTACCTATTTATCTACTTGCACTTTGACATACTTTCGAACTGCTAGGTGGGCAGGAACTGGGACCAAACAACGGGAGCTCACCCCATCGCAGGGATTCAAACTGCCAACCTTCTGATCGGCAAGCCCTAGGCTCTGTGGTTTAGACCACAACGCCACCCATGTCCCTTACTAATGGAGCTTATTCCAACCTAAATTAAAGTGGGTACAGGAGTGCAGTAATCCGGCCAAATTAAGATTGGTTGAAATCTTGGAGCTATACTAATTTGCAAATAAGAACCTCAAAACATGGCCCATTATAGTACAAAGATGCATCTCTCTGATTAAAGGAAGCCAAATTTGGCATCTGCAATATAAAATCTCCTTTTGCGGCTGAGAATTTGCAATTGATCCAAGGCAATAAGTGAGCAAAACAATGATGAGTACATTAAGTTCAAAATGTGAAACTGCAAAGTCAGAGTATTTTTGTTGTTTATCAACCCTGGCAAACTGATTTGTGGCTGCCTTTTGCTGTTAAATACCAGGAGTAGAATCTAACTATCAAGTGGGAGGGGGATGCCTGCTTTCCTAGCTTTGCGTGTGTTTTCTTATCTAACTCTTCATCAACTCGTTTTGTCTGTCAATGTTACATTACATTTATACAGTTACAGATGTTCAATGTAAGCATTTTTTTTATAAAAATGTACTATCAAATTCCACAAATGTTTCATTTGCATGGCTTAAGGGGAGAGCAGGGCTCCTTGACCTCGAAAGCCCTGTGACAGGCAGAAATTAAACAGGGTAAGGCATTTCTAGAATGGAAATACAGTTAGGAGAAAAGCTTTACCTGTAGGCATTTTGTCTATCATCATATTATTACTTGTGTGTGGTCCCTGTTTACTTCTGAGCCCTCTCTGCCACCTGCAAGACATGGCACAAAGGTGCATATCACAAAGAGTATGCAAATTTTATGCAACTTATTGTCTTCTTCTGCAAGTGTAGAAGAGGTTCCAAGCAATATACTGCGTACTGGGCCTATAAAATTCTGGTGGGACCCCTGTTTGGCTGTTTGAAAGTTATAGATACTTGCTAAATAGACCAGACTGGGCTTTACTCATGTTGGTTCCATGCACAAGTTGCCAGAGGAAACCCATGCATTACAATCTTAATATTTCTTCATTTTAATATTTAATATCACACTGCATGTCACAGGTAATCCAATTATAATTCAATACAAGCCCAGGGCTTCATGAAGTTGGAGTAAACAATGTAGTTGGATGAAACTCCTCAAGTTTCAACATTTGAAGCCTTCTGTAAGGTGAGCAAGCAGAGAAAGCAGGTATTATTCTACGTTAACCCACTGATTTAAGGACAAAGGGCAAATAGCATCATACAGATGCCCCTTTCTGCTGATCTGTTCCTCAGCCGCACCAACCATGTATAGTATGCCAAGAGTGTTCAGAGCCATTTAAGAAGCTTACAGCTCAGCTCAATTATAGGTACAGCCTTGTGTGCTTTGAGATGACACTACAGATTTTTCTCCATTGCTGTTGAGAACTAAACTATTTATCTTAAACTAGGAAATAATACTAATTCTCAGAGATATCAGAATATGGCACTGAGGTGATGGAAGACGCACTGAGATCAGATTACGTCTGCAGAGTGTGCTGTCACTGAATGGATTTACTGTTTTTTTTAAAAAAAAAGCAAGCTTTGAGCCACATACAAAAACTGTACTTGCAACTGCCGCTTTCTGCAGAACAAAACTCAGGACTACTTTTGCCATTTGTTCATGTAGATCCACATTTTTGAAATCCTGTTCTAAATGGCATGCTGTCTTCTGACCCATCCAGCACAGCAATATTTTTTTTCTGTCTCTATTGTGGCTGATGTGTGTTGATCGTTACATATTTTCTGCATTTGTTCCTGCACTGGGTTCCATCCCATCCCATGCCTCTGTTTTCTTTCTCCTGCCTCCCAGCTTAAGAAAATCTCTTCTGTCACACAGTGACAGACTAGTCTAGAAGTATACTTGCTTTGAATGCAACCTTTATTATATTAGATGTCTGAGGAAATAAGAAAAAGTGTTTAGTTTCCAACATGTAATCTTTGCTAAGGCTGTTAGGGAAACTAGCATGCTTGTAATGGTTTTGTCTGGTTCTGCTATCCTTCTATCTATCTGTCTATCTATCTATCTATCTATCTATCATCTATCTATCTATCATCTATCTATCTATCTATCTATCTATCTATCTATCTATCTATCTAGCATGCTTGTATACAGGGAAGTGTGGTGGTTAGGTAAGCTACTGATATAAAAATAAAAATATTGTGACACCTCAAACACTAAGGGAAATATCCAACTGCTGTCCTTGCACAAGGGCAAAGACTTCTGATCCATCTGCTCATGGAAGAGGAAGGCAATATTTGCCATCTACCCCTGCCCAGCAGTCCCCACCAACACACTGCAAATCTGTGGGAGCGGAAATTGGCAAAACGTCAAAGACTGGGTGCCTGCTGCTGACACAGCAGTGTTAGGGGGCACTAATTGGATACCCCCCTAACCCTAACAAATTTATTATGGCATAATAAAATGTGTGCCCAAAGGGATAATAAAGTATTTAAGGTGCCACAGAACTGTTTGTTGTTTTGCTAAAAGAAACTAACCCAGCTACCCTTCAGGAGACAGATAGTAGTTAGAGATGATTGAATATCACCAGGGCAGTGACCCCAAAAGAGGCATTTTTCTGCCAGTGCCTGCGAACCTTAGAATGCCCTTCCCTCTTCCATTCATCCACCAGTTGCTTCAAACATCTTGTAATGATATATCTTCTTGCCTAGGCTTTCCCTGGTCCTTAATATAGGATTCCCCTTATTTGAAGAAGTGTGCATGCACACGAAAGCTCATACCAAAATAAAAAAAACTTAGTTGGTCTTTAAGGTGCTGCTGGAAGGAATTTTTTTATTTTGTTTCGATCATGCAATGTAGAATATTTTCATATACTGTCATGTGTTCTAGCAAGAAAAATCCCACTGGTGGATATGTTAGGCTGTGTAGGACTTGGGTTGTTGTAACAATCTAAACTACTTCTATATGTAAACCAACATCTACCATCTTGGACAATAATGGGCTATCATGGACAATCAGAAGGCAAGCAAGTTGAAAATAGCCCAAGGCATGTAAAAGGTTTATTTTCGCAAAAAATGCCTGCCTGCCTCATTCTGCCAATTTTAAATATTACAGCAATCTGCTGAAAGGTGGGATTTAATATTCAAGCTTTGCAATTTGTAATTTAAACATGCCAAATTATTCTGATATCAAAGTTGTGTTTTATATGTTTCAGTTCAAGATCTTTGGCAGTCCATCTGACCAAATATGAAGTCCCATTTGGCAGTATTTGTTACACTACAAATCCAAACAAGTGTCTGTCCAATTTTTTTTTTTGAAAATCTGCAAGGAAGGAAATTCTATAACCCCACTAAGCAACTTATTTCACTGCTTAACTGCTCTTACATGATATTTTTTTTAAAAAACCCACCCAAAATATAAAAGGTAAAGGGACCCCTGACCATTAGGTCCAGTTGTGACCGACTCTGGGGTTGCAGTGCTCATCTCGCTTTATTGGCCGAGGGAGCCAGCGTACAGCTTCCAGGTCATGTGGCCAGCATGACAAAGCTGCTTCTGGCGAACCAGAGCAGCACACGGAAACGCCGTTTACCTTCCCGCTGTAGTTACCTATTTATTATAGGTACCTATAATAGTGGTACCTATTTATCTACTTGCACTTTGAGGTGCTTTCGAACTGCTAGGTTGGCAGGAGCTGGGACCGAGCAATAGGATCTCACCCCATCGCGGGGATTCGAACAGCTGACCTTCTGATCAGCAAGCCCTAGGCTCAGTGGTTTAACCCACAGCGCCACCCAAAATATAACTTCCTGTAAATTAAGCCTATTCCTTCTTGTCCTGTTCTCAAGTGATGCAATGAATAATTGTATTCTGTTCTGCTCATATATTTCACAATATTTGAAGTTTGCCAACATAACTGCTAATCTTTTAGCACACCAGATTTGATGACATGCAAAATACCATTCAGCTAAATAATCTGTTTATTTTAAACAAGAGGCACATTCTACAAAGAAAGAAAGTCTCATCCCCCAAAATGGTTGTTAAATAAACTAAAAATAAAACCTCAGTCTGTTCTACATTCACAATTCAAAAATATATACAGAAGCTGGGTGTGGCTTTGTCTGCTTTTGTGGTAACCAACGATGACAAACTCCAGAACTTTACTTTTATAGAATGGTAAAATTCAAATGATACCTTTCTTCTAGCAATCCTATTGTATAAGGTTTTACAAATGTGACATAAATATAAATCTTCAAAACATCTGCTGCTAACAATAACTTGAAAACAACTTATAATAAACAACTGTTTATTGTCTTTTTTATAATAAACAACTGTTTATTGTCTGTTTTATAATAATAAACAACTGTTTATTGTCTGTTTTAACACAGCTATTGTTTCTGAGTAAACAAGCTATTCTATAAAAGGACATTTATGTTTCTTAATAAATCTGCCAATGCAATAGCAATTTTCCAATGGTGAGAAGTTCAATTTGCAGAGTTGAAAAGTTATCTAGCTTATTCTCTAGTTTTGATACAAACAGGAGAAGAATATGACTTGTATCCTAAATCACCATTATGTGATCAGTTGATCTTTCCTTGTACCGGTATTTATTTTATTTATAATAATACTTCTGAACCACCAAATCATTTTTAAAAGATGGTGGTGTGCTATAGGAGCATTAAACCATTACAAAATACAGAAAGGTTTAGCTTGCTTAAAGACCTCTTCAATGAGCCGAACTCTTTCCATGAACAGAAGAGCAAAAACTCCAAGCGTTTGTATTTGCTCGGTTAAACAAATCCTAACACTGGTTGGAGAGAAGTGGGATACAAAAAGGTTGTGGAGCTGCCACCACCACAACTGAACCTATGTTCCTCACACACCAGCCAGGACAGAATGGAAGGGAGTAAAATCCATGTGCTTTTTGCTGCACGAGCTTTTAGGCCAGACCAAGAGGTACAAATCATGCCCCTTTGTGGGTGTTAGCCAGTAGATTCTTGGCTATCTCCACTTGGCCACACACACACAAAACAACACAGAACACCCCATTTTGTTCCCTCCCACCATACTCTGCAACTGCAGTGGGTCCTCTGTAGAAGCAAAGCCCTCTACCCAACCCACTGGTGGAGGCATCCAGATAAGGGTTTAGGATTTCTGCCTTAGATATTGTAGGAGGGAGACTAGAATATTATTCCAGGAATAATGGGACAACAAGAGAAACCACTTGAGAGAGCAAGAAAGCCTGAGACTGCTGACGGTTGCAAACCTGGTGGAGCAAATGTTACAGGCAATGCAGTGTCAGGGGATGAAAGCAGAAAGATAAAGTGAGTGGCTAAAGTAAGGGAAACCTTTAAAGAAGGATGAGTAGCCTGTGCTGTGTCTTGCACAGGGATTATTATTTTCATATTAACACCACTTATCTCTCTTACTGTGGACTAAACCATACCCTTTAGCTCAGCATTACACTTTTGAGAAATTGCAATCCATTTCTTCGCTGCAAAACAGCATTAAGAGCTGACAATTTGAAGAGAACAAGCCACGGCAAGGGAGATTAACCCTTCCATCATTTATCTTCCCCCCCCCCCCCCCCCGCCGGAAGCTCTCAGAAACTGCTGGAAACTCTCACAAAATGAGACCGCAAGGGAAGTTGCAGGCGGGGAGGGAGTCAGCACCATTCTCCCTATTGTGTCCATGCCCTAAATATTCTACAATTAAAACTAAAATCCATAAGAGAATAAAACAGTCTGTATCATCTGATGACAACATCTTGTGCAGAAACTACCTGCTATTTAAAAGTGGGTCCATGGGAACATGCAAAGCAAGGAATCAAGAAACCTAAGTCTCTCTTCACAGCAAGTTTTACTGTATGTAATTTTGCACAGGGAAAATTTGAATTAACATATCTACAGAAGTCAATGGCACTGAAATCAACCCATTCTAGATCTGTTTCAATGTTATTTACAATTGTAACCACCTATATGCAAGGTTTTTTTGGTTCTTCATCTAACACAGGGTGTCTCAAATTCCTAGAAGGATGGATACAACTGGCAGTGCAATAAATAGAATGGGGTGTGTGGGTAGGCAATTGATTCAGGGGACAACATCAAAGGAAGATAACAGGAGGGCTGAGCAAATCCGGATTTTCAAAAAACAACATTTTCATTCACAGAGTCAGAACCCTTAGGGAGGGAAACTAAAACCTGGTTTCTGATGTGTCATTAGCAGAACTATAGCTGTAATAACCTAAATGTGACATTTTCATTGAAGCTGATGGAGCACTGCAGACATAAGTAAAAGGGATGCAAATGTAAGGGACTGAATATACCTTGATCCTTTAAACATAATTGTTTTATATGTGAATTAAGCTTGCCTTGGGAATAACGGTCACCATCAAACCCCTCAAGAACAAAGGCTCCTAGTATAAATTCAGCGACAGTAATATTAAAGAGAAGAGACTGTGTAATTTCTTATCTGTGGGATTTATGGGCAGAAATGCTTATGAGGCAATAGCATCTAATGCTAAAGTGTGCTAGATTTTGCCCCTCTGTTGTGGCTGCTCTCCTTTATTTAAGTGCTCTTTCCCTGCCAACCTTTTTGGAGCCATGGGCCCATTTCCAAACCAGATGAACTGTTGGCAGCACCAACACTAACCACATACTGAAAGCCTATTATATTGGCTACAATTGAATGCTACTTCCAAGCCTATTTTGTGTCTGTGGGGGGGGGGTTGGGGTGGACACCAAGGAAAGCCTCCGCCCATGCAACTATGTGTGTGATGTTAGTCAGTGGCATAGCAAGGTCAGGTGGTAGCTGGGGTGGAATTTTTTTTGTCACACACACACACACACACATTGAAATTGAAATCTGTCAAAGAGAACCGCACAGGTGATCCTGATGCAGATCCCACCTTCTCCCCTCCCTCCCTCCACCCCGTCAAAGAAAGCTGCGCAGGCAATGCTGTTGCTCGTCCTGATCCCGCCTTGCCTCGTTAGAGACATGGCTCCTTCTCACCTTCCTCCTCTCCCCTCCACCCCTACACCAGCGCGTGATCTCTCCCCCCCAAAAAAACTAGCTGGGCTGCGGAGCTCTCCTAGGCGCTTCTTCTCCCCCCCCCCAACAGCGCACCTTGGCCCTTAAATGAAAGGCGAAAGCAGGCAGCCACAGCCTCTCCCACCTCTGTGCGCTTCTCGGGAGTCCCACGTCAGCCCCAGAAGGACCCTGCCTTGCCCCGTGAGCAGCACATCTTTGACCATGGCCACACAGACACACACACACTCAACCCCACTCGGTTCCACTACACAGGCAGCGTCGAGTTCAGCCGGCATTTTGTCACACACCCCCTCATGATGTACCCTAGGCAGACCGCACCCCCTGCCCCTGATGTTAGTGACCCCTGATGACCTACAAGTGCCTAATTCCTGCCAAGCATGAGGTCTGCAGACCTCCCCTTTCAGGATTTCTCTCTCTAAGCATCCATTAAGTTCTAAAACAATGTGATACGTAAATCTGATGGCAGATTTCACTGTCTTTATCTCACTGTGTTTATTTCCAATGACTTGCAAGACACAACATGATGCAACTTGGATATATAAAATATGAGGGAGGGATAGTGTCACATGAAACAGTTAAAAACCACTGGAGATGCATCACACATAGGCATTAATAATAATAACACTGCTATGACACACAAATTCAGGAATCCTGATCAATGCAAAAAACATCAATGTGAATATCCAGATTGTTACTTGCATATAAGTCCTCATAGGTGTGTACTTGCTTGGATCTTGCTTGGTGGTGTTTGCCTCAAGGTTGGCCCGATGCCCAAAAATAAAATATAATAGTTCACTCTTGATAAAACAGAAACCTAGGTCGTGGGTAGGCAAACTAAGGCCCGGGGGCCGGATCCAGCCCAATCGCCTTCTAAATCCGGCCTGCGGACTGTCCAGAAATCAGAGTGTTTTTACATGAGTAGAATGTGTGCTTTTATTCAAAATGCATCTCTGGGTTATTTGTGGGGCATAGGAATTTGTTCTCCCCCCCCAAAAAAAATCATAGTCCAGCACCCCACAAGGTCTGAGGGACAGTGGACCAGTCCCCTGCTGAAACGGTTTGCTTACCCCTGACCTAGGTCTTCAGTCTGAGTGTTAGGCTTAAGCTTTAATTTGTATTCTCCACACTATACCAAACTCTGGGTACACAGACCATTCACTGAAGCAGGAGGACAGCTATTTAACATCATTATTTGTTGTAAGAACTATTTTAAGTACAGCCCGGTGTTTATGAGGTTCTACAAAAGAAAATGGATGTACAAAGAGCATGGGGCTGGGTGACTTAACATGCTCATTTTGGAATACACCTTAAAAAGCTCATGAAAACATAAGAAATAGGAAAAATAACTGTATATGTTATCTTCTGTGTAATTTTATCCAGTGTAAAATACATTACAGGAAAAGATTCAGGAGTATGCTGTTATAATCAGGCAGTCCACCACACACACAGAGTTTGTTTTATACAAAACAACATAAGGGTCTATGCATCTGAGAACATTACACAGTCACCTAATGTGCATATTAATGTGCAAATGAATACAGTGGTACCTCTGGTTAAGAACTTAATTTGTTCTGGAGGTCCATTCTTAACCTGAAACTGTTCTTAACCTGAAGCACCACTTTAGCTGCCGCCGCGCCGACAGACCACAATTTCTGTTCTCATCCTGAAGCAAAGTTCTTAACCTGAGGTACTATTTCTGGGTTAGCGGAGTTTGTAACCTGAAGCATTTGTAACCTGAAGCGTTTGTAACCTGAAGCATTTGTAACCCAAGCACTGTACTACAGTGCAATCCTGCCACTCAGTAGTAAGTCCTATTGAATTCAATGGGGTTCATTCCCAGGTTAATTGGGTTAGAATTGAAATTCTACGCAAACTTCCTTGGGAGTCAGTCCGAGTGAAACAAATAGCACTTAACTACCAAGTGAATGAGAAATAGTCAATCCAAACTTAAATTTCGTATTTCTTGAAAAGGTTGATATCAATCAGTAACTGACAGCCCACCATCATCTAGTATGTATTTTTCTGCACACTTCGGCTGTCCCATCCGAAGAATGATACAGATCTAAAACACCTGCACCTGGGGAAATGATATTCTTCACAAAAGCTCCCCTACAAAAAATGAAATTCTTAATTTACACTCAAAAAGGCATTGGTTCTGTGTTAGGATTTTCTTTCCAGTCAGCATGTGCTTTACCATCATTATTGTAGGAAAAAGCATACCTCCCTCTATTGGCCTGAAGCACGATCTTCATATTATGCAATGTGTGCCTCAGTAAACATCTGTAAAAACTTTATATTTAAAATAATTCTAAAATGATATGAGTATTGTAATTGTGCTCCGTTCTAAAGCAAAATGACTTTGCACAAGTATCACATTTTGATAGAAATGCTATTTAGAAGGCAGATCTCTGTCAAATGCCAAAATTCTATGCACACTTATTGGAGCAGAAACATTAATTTGTTTTCCTAATGGACTTAGAATGAAGATTAGGCTTAGCACAGATGTCAGTTTCCAAGGGTTGCAAAATCTTTGGAACTGAACTGGCCAAATACAATACTATGAAGATTTCCAAGTGAGTGGTCATCACCTTTGAATACCCTCTACAAGACTGCGGGGTTTGATACCTTCTCTCTTACAAGCTGTTCACATCCTTTTTCCTTTGTGTTTCACCAGATTATGCAAACAGCGAATATAGCATATTTTAACAGCATGTATGTACATCATAAAAATAAATAAGCCATTCATCTCTATTCAAAAATGTCTTTTAACTAAATTTCAAAATTCATCTGACACTGGATTTCCAGAAATACTTTGAATCACAGTGCATATTCTCTTTTCTATATGCTCACGCACACATTTACTTTCAGGGCGAAAGATGTTAAATTGCATAAACAAGTATTAGCAAAACATCTGATGCCAAGAGCTGTCCACAGTGCTGAAGGTGAAAGCCTGTACTGTGTACAGAGCTGGTGATTTTTCTTTCTTTCCATAGAAATTGAGTTTTAATAATATATAGTGAAACTCTTCCCTACGCCCTCAAAAGAAAATAGTGAAGTCAGGCTGCCTACTGATGTAGATTTATATGCTATCTAAAAGCTTTTATACCAGAACTAAAAATAGCCACTGCCAAGGCTTAGAAAAACAACACTATACAAGTGTTTGAACTTTCTATCACTAAGATATCTGGGAAGTATGATACTGGAAAGCCCAAGGAAATTATTTGTACTGGAAGGTTTCCTATGACACTTTCTGGAACTAAAATGAACCCTTATTTCATTCCTTAGCAAGAGAGAGGGAGAGAGAACACATTTGTTAAGCTAATATTCCTGGTTACGATGTAACGCTATTTCCTTCAGAACTAAAATATTTATTGCAACATAATTAGAGAAAAATGTTCCTGTCTGTTGTTTCTCCTAACTTATATTATGTTGGATTACACTTCTTTTCAGAATACATTTAAATAGTCACAAGTAACATAGACAAATTATAACACAGAACTACATCATCAAATTATAACGCAGAACTACATACATTGAGTGAACGAACTCAAATCACTGCATACATGATTTCCCCACAACTATCCACCCCAAAATATAGCTGGTTTCTGCTGATTTTGTGGGCACTGACTATTGCTGTGCTAATTTTCTATCATCTGTTCATGAGAGAGCAGGTGGATATTTCACAAGGTGAGACTAAATGATGCAAAGGATGTAATGAGGTCATTGTGGTCAGAAAGAAAGAAAAGCCCAGACTTCATTTGAAGAAGATTTGGAATGTACCAATAATTTCACAAGGATGCCCTGCTGTCTACAATAGCCAGATTTAAAGGAGTACTACTATTTAATTAGGCTTTTAAGAGGCAAGAACAATAATGGCAACTACTGGTAAAACAAATTGTCATCAGCTATTCACAACCACTTTTAAAAAGTAGTGAGTTTAGAAGTAATCACATAACTCTAATAAAAGGTTAATTATTGCATTTACCAGCACTTTCATAAATATATCACGGGGGGGGGGTGTTCACTAGCATAAAGTATTTGTAAGGTTATAACTCGCCAAACTCTTACTTGGGTTCAAATGCTCAGGAATAAATTATTTGAACACTGATGTTCAGAACTTAACTGGTTGTAGGCAATGCTGATTTTATAACATATACCACTCAATCCTTTGAATGTTTACTCAGAAGTAAGTTCCAGTGTGTTCAATGAGATTTGCTCTAGGGAAGCAGGGGGGGGGGACGTGCACAGCCCTGTATTGATTTGAATTGATTTATTTGCATATACTTAATTGCAAATAAAGATTGATCTTTTTACAAAAGTGCTACAAATCAAACATCTGTTTAAAGAAATGTAAACTATATTCCTGTTATCCCTTTTAAATGCTTAGTACAATTATATTCATCTTTTTATGACAAGCAGTAAGCTTCTTCAAGCTCCACATGACTCCTGAGAGGATATTTTATTTGCATTACTGAAAACGATGTACTATTATTGTGATTTGAAACATATTAGCTCAGATTTACTGGGGGAGGTGTGCATGAAAAAATATTGGTAGATACGTTATGGGTTCCAAGAGGGGGGGAGAAAGAGATTTCCTTTTTTTAAAAAAAAATACTGTCTCACTTTCACACAAGCAATTCTACTGTTTGTACTAAGAAATATGAACCTAAGCTGGGAGGAAGGTTTGATAAGACTGTGATCCTATGCAAGCCTACCTGAGAGTAAGTCCCATTGGGACATACTACTGAATAGATATGTACATATGTATATTGTTAATGCTTTTTTTTAATGTAAATGTTCTTTCTACTAGAGCTACAGTACAAGTTAAGCGAAACAGATCCTGTGACCTTGAGCCATACAACACACAGCTACCTGAGAAAGAACCTTCAGGATCTATGGTTTGGTTTGAAACTGCTCGAAAACACTTCACAATTACGGCTGCCTATTACATGCTGGTATTTTCCTCCATCAATTAAAGAAAAAGCCTTGGTCCTTGAAAGATATTGCATTTATAAGAATAAAGATATTCCATTTATAAGAGGTTCTCTGTGATAATTGAACAGCATTCTATAGGAATACATTGTACCCTTCACACAGGACAGTTTTACTACACTGAGATAGTTTTCATCCCATGCATACTTCCTTGGGTGTAAGGAATACTCAAATAAGCAAATCTCCCAAGTAAGCACATACAACATTAGGGTGCACATAGGGGGAACCATACAGCATTACTTGTGAAGTACACAATTGTATCTGTGATACTCAAATACAAGTAATTTAGTTAGGAAGACACATTTTGTAAGCAACAGAATACACTTTTTCCAATTCAGAGACAATGTCCTTAGAGGAAGAAACATCTAAATCTCGAAAGGGATTGATCTTCCAAACCACTTTTACTTAAAGAAAAAGCTAATCATCGGCCCTTTAAACAAAACTGTGTTTTGCTGATTTTTAAAAAAGATTATTGTGGTTCATTACTGGAGTTTTGCATCTAGCACAGCAGCACCAAGGTTTGATATTTGGAGGTGACTGAAGAGTCCACAATTAGTCATGTGATCCTGTATGGATTAGCATAACATGCAGTTGTTGTAGAAGAACGGGCAGGCATTAAAGCTCTTCATTTTGCCTTAATAAATTGCCTTTGAGGGCTAGAAAAGCACATCTAGTACATGCAGACTAGGGTACTCAGACATTGGAAGTGACAATATAGCTAGTAGCACCTAAGACGTTGCGCTGTTAACTCTTTAGTAAGAATGCATCAATGCAGTCTGCTTAGTTTCACAGAAACGTCCTTGAAACACAGGTAGCAACAAGCCTCAGATCATAAGTGGAACGTACCTGAATTTCCCTTGCGTGGTATACAATAATCAGACCAAGCAGAATGATTGTAGAGAGGCTAATAAGGCATTTTAGGGCTAATGAATACAGCGACTCCTGCAAGAGAAAAATAGATGCTTTTTACACTGATCTTTATGTCCTTCATCTTGAAGATCTCAGAGGGGAATACAGGCTATGTTTTGTAAGAAAGACTTTGCTCTTAAAAACAACAACACACCTTAAAAAGTATAGATCTTTACATTAAAAAGCAACAACACAGAACAATATATAACTAATGAGCTAAATGTAAACTCACTGTTCTAGCAGAGTAACCCAGTACAGTACTGGGAAGAGATAAACTCCTTCAAAGGCATAGCAAAACAACTGGGAGTTAAAAACTCACCCCCGAAAATGTTACATGCAGGTCTAACTACACTGGGCAAGCCTTTCTGGAATTAAAGCTATCTAAAAGGCAGTAATCTTGTAAGGGATGCTAAAACCATTGATGCAAAGCATTTAAACAGCTGGCTTTTCCAGTTATTATCTTATCAAGGCATTATCCGATTTTCTGTCCCCCGTCAGCTTTGCAGTGTGGTAACAAAGAGGCAGGGTTTTAACACACAGCTGTCGCTGCTCAGATCAGGAGCTACAAGCAGCAAGTGCCTGCATACCAGATGCGGGGCATCTTAGTGTAGAAAGCATCCACACAGCATTCATTCAGAATGTATGGATAAAGAATGATTATGGGAAAAATCTTACTAGGCTAACATGGATTGGCTGTGCAAGTTAACAAGTTCCTCTGTTACTCCTTGCATAGTATGCTGTGCAATGTAGCAGATGTACGATACACATTTGTTCTACAGCAAAGCATGCATGGATGGGCATTTTAAACATCTGCGGAAAAAGCAAGCAAACTCCAAGCCACGCTGCAAGGTTCCCAAAAATAGCGGCAAATGAAGGCTCTTTTCCAGTGTAAGTAGCTATGGGAAATACCTACAGCTCTCTGGCTGAAACAGTCCCACAGATTTCCTAGGTAGATTGTGGCCATAGTAATAGGAATTTCTGGATATGCAATCTGTAGGATTAACTTCCAAGTAACAGAGTTTACAGGACCAGAGCACTTGGCTGCATCCCTAAAGGACTTCCTTGGAAGTAAATGCCACTACAAGTAAGTATTCAGGATCGGGATTTCAAAGTGGTTACCTGCCCCATTGGAGGAAGTAAGCAATATTGAAATTAGTGGCTAAGTAAGCATGTGGGACATTAGAAAACCACATTACTTGTGAAGCACAACTGCGTTTGGGTGACCTACACAAAAATAGTTCAGTTTTAACACACAGCTTTAGTAGCTCAGTTTTAACGTACACAAAAGCAGTTCAGCCGGGAACCCACATTTCCTAAGCAACAGAGCGCACTTTTCCCAATTCAGAGACAGTGTGTCCTTATGGAGTGGGGTTGGATACGACAATACGAACTGCTACAAAAAGATGTGGAAAGGAGAGGGAAAATAATGAAGTGGGAAAGGGAAGAAGGAGAGGAAATGAATGGACGTGGGCAAAACAAGAAAGGAAATGCGGAGGAGAGAGAAAGAAAGAAAGAAAGAAAGAAAGAAAGAAAGAAAGAAAGAAAGAAAGAAAGAAAGAAAGAAAGAAAGAAAGAAAGAAAGAAAGAAAGAGGGAGGGAGGGAGGGAGGGAGGGAGGGAGGGAGGAAGGAAGGAAGGGGGAGAGAGGAACAGAGAAGCAGAGAGGAAATACAGCGAGGCCAGGGATGCGAGGCAGGCGATGCGAGGGGCAGCAGGTACCTTGGTGTAGGCGCCCCACGACAGCTCGGTCTCGATGACCATGACGACGATGCCGAACATGCCGAAGATGAGCGCGTAGTCGCTGAGGCGCTTGCGCTTCTCGAAGAGCGCGCGCCGGTGTCCCAACTTGTAGCCGATGTTCTGGTTCTTCTTCTTGCTCGACTTGCTGCCGCCGCCGCCGCTGTTGGTCTGACTGCCGCCGCCGCCGCCGCCGCCTGAGGATCCGTAGAGCGCCAAGTTGTTGGAGTTGTTGTGCTCGGGCTTGGACACCACGATCTCCGGGCCGGCGCCGCTGGCCGAGGAGGCGGCGGCGGCAGTGGCAGCAGCAGCGGCGGCGGCGGCAGCCGAAGCGCTGGGACTGGCGTGTGAGGGAGGCGGCGGCTGGTGGGGCTGCAGCGGCTGCGACTCGGAGTCGAGCTCGTGCAGGTTCCTGCGGGACGAGCTGAGGTTGCTGAGAGGACGCATGACGCCGCCGTTGTATCTGCAGCTGCTCATGGCTATTTCCGTGAAGGGGTTGCTTTCCCGCCGCTGCTGCTGGGACGCTGCTGGGTGGCTGTTAGGGTGGCTGTGGCTGCCTGCGCTGCCGACGCTGCTGCTGCTGGGGCTTCCCGCCGGCTGCTCGCTATGGCACGGCTGGTAGTAGTGGGAGTGGTGGTGGTGGTGGGGCTGGGCGTAGTGGTGGGGCTGCCTGGGCGCACTGGCATGGCTGGAAGGGGTCAGCTCGCTCACGTTGAGCTGGCTGCCCGGGCGCGACGAGGCTGCGGAGCACGAGAGCGGCGTCGACGAGCGCGCCCGGAAGGCGCCCGCCGCCGAAAGGGGCGACGAAGTGCGGAGCAGCAGCGGTAGGTTATCTCCCGCGCCCGACGCAGCGCCGTAGTGAGCAGCGCAGCAGTTGTTGCACTGGAGGCATGGGCTGCTCTGCTGCTGCTGCTGTTTGTCGTGAGCGTGGCGCTGCTGCTGCTGTTGCTGGCAATGCGGGTGTGGGCGCTGCTGCTGCTGCTGCTCTGAGCAGAAGCCCGGCTGGAACTGCAATGGTGTTTCCATGTCAGAGCTGTTAAAGCTGCAGGAGGACCAGGCGGTGGTGCACCCTGCGCAATGCGTTATGGTCGGCAGAGGGGAGTCCTGTTGCCGCCACGACGGGCCCATCGCGGCTCCCGTAGAATCCAGGCGCCGAGTCCGATTGGTCGGGCGCACCAAAACAACGGGCATCACGTCACCTGGAAAAGGCGGGAGGGTTGGGGGGCGAGAGAGAGAAAGCAAGTTGCAGCGTGAGGAGGAGAAGAAAAGCGCGCGAGCGGGGGGGGGGGAGGCGAGAAAGAGAGATTCCCAGGAGCTGCGCGTGCCGCCGCCTCTGCTGCTGGTGGCTGTGCCAGCCGCGGGAGCGCGCGCTTCTCTTCCCTCCTCCTCCTCCTCTTCTTCTCCGCCCGCCTGCCCGGGGGGATTCCTCCACCACCTGCCATCGCCAGACACTCACTGCAGTGGCAACCCCGGCGGGAGAAGGAGGGGGGCTGTCACCAGCACCACCCGCTGCTGCTGCTGCAAGAGTTGCTCAGGCAGGTAAGGGTTATTTCTCCCCCATCCCATCCCACCCCCTCCTCCAAACTCCCCTTAATCTGGATTGCTCCAGGGCGCTGGAAACCAGGGCTTTCCCCTATAAACGAAACCCGCTCTACCGCCCCCCGCCCCGAAAAAAAAAACGTGGCTGTGGTCTCGCAGCCCATCCGTTAACACCCCCAGCTCCGAATAAAATAAAATAAGGCTATTGGTAGCCTTATTGTGTCTGGACGTGCAGCACAGGAGTCCCCCGGGGTGGTTCCGCTCGTGTGGATGTGACGTGCGTGTAAGGCACTGGGCGAGGATTTCCATTTGACTACGGATTCCCTAACGTTTCTAAGATTGCTCCCGACGGGGCCTTCTGCCCGCTGTATCATCCAGAGACAAGATAGATTTAATTCGGATCTCATGGGGGTTTCTTGGGGGGGGGGGATATAAGCCTTGGGCATGGAGCGCAAACAGGTCTCCCGGGTGATGTAACTGGGGGTTACCTCTAGCGGGGAGAAAGATGCGTGCATTGGGATGGGCGGGTGGGTGGCAATCCTCGAAGCACTTACGATGTATGTAATTTGAAAGCAGAAAACACTAAAATGCAACAATGGTAGTAGTAATAAAAATAATAACCATAATTGCATCCGCAATAACAACAACGAGAAGATTCCCGTCCTCAAGGCATTTGCTCCGAGTCCCATAGAAATTAGAGTAACACAACAACAGGAAAATCCAGTGCTCAAAGCCCTTGCTCCGGAGTAGCCCCATTGAAAAGCATAGAACGAGTCCGGAGTAAGAGCTTTGAAGCTTGCGGGGAGAGGGATGGAGGGAGGGGGGAGACTGCGGAGGAAGCTTCCGACGAGGATTCCCGGCTCTGAACAAAGGGAAATCCCGGAATGCCAGTGTGAAAGGCGGTGCTCGCGCTCATTCGCGAGAGGAGGCAGGGAAACGCTTTCCCATTGAAGGAGAAGGAAGCGAGGGAGGGATTCTTTTAACCCTTTCGGGGCGCCTCCCCCGTACCCCATTCCTCCTCCGAGGAGCCGTTCGCGCCAGAGGGCAAGAGGGCGGCGGCCGGCGACCTTTCCCAGCAGCTGTCGCTTGGTGGTGGTGGTGCTGGGGAGTTGGCTGAGCCGCAGCCGCTTCCAGCGGGGATGGGCATTGGCGCGGGGAAGCCCTGACAGGCGCAGGCGGAGGGAGGGAGGGGAGGGGAGCCGTCTGCTTGGCTTTGGGCGGGGGTTTCCCCCGACCTCGCGAGCGCCTCGCTTGCTGGCGCACATTTACGCTTCTTCCGAAACATGCCGAGCGGCGTCCTGCTGCTGCCTCCCGTTGCTGTCTTCGGCTGTGCTGGGGGAGGGGTGGGAGGGTCCGCCCCAGCGAAGGAAAGAGAGAGGTGCAACTCGGAGCCGCTGGGAGCTGTCCAGCCCGGGCAAATCCCTCTCCGTGCGGGCTTTCCTTTCTCGAGCCTCCAGCAGCGGGATTTTCTGCAAGACAGAAAAACACACAGCAATAATCCAGCCAGGCTGTTTGCTTAGCGCCTTTCTCCGCTCCGTCTTTTCTGCTTCTGAAAGCCCCACAGGCGTTAGGCAATTCCTAAAACAAACCCATATAGAACTAGACACGCACACAGAGAGAATATACCGTAGAAATATACTGTATGCATACAAATCTACCGCTCATACCAAGCCTTCCTTTATTTTAAAGAAGCACAGTCCAGTTGCAGATGCTTCCAACTTCCTTCTCTCAAGACCTTTTTCTAGCCCAGGATTGAAAGCGAGCTGAAAAACTGCGCTGTAAACCCTGCAGTGCAAAACCTCTTTGTGCAGAGAGAGGCGTGTTGTGACCACAGTTAGGCAACAAAAAGGGACTAATTTTGAACGATCCAGATGTTTTGCATTTTATATTTGCATAGCTTGTGGCAATCTTCTTTAAATAATTTTGTTGTTGTCAGCCTTTGGCCCTGAATTGGATTAGAAAACTGAAATAAATAAATTAAACATCCTCTACTGAATCTGAAGATATTTGTGCGGATAAGGCGTACAGTTCACTACTGTTCACCAGTAGCTCTTTTGTCCAGCAAGCTAAAAGAAAGGCATTCACTTTTAAATTGCTGGATATTTTCGACTCCATTCCATTGTGTACACCAGTGCTGTAATGATTAGAGACAACCGTGGTGTATATACCGTTCAGTGTTTCCGTGATCATCTGCAGTGCTTGGTTAAAAGCTTATGTAGCCTGCAATTGATGGTATTGCATTACCCCTTCGCCTGGATAAAACGAGATTGCAGAAGCATTTGTGGTACAATAGGAGGGCACTCCAATGATAATAAGGGGATGTGCGGGTAAGACTTACAGGGAAGGGAGTTAAGACCAATTCACAAAATGTTCCTGCATTTCTCTGAACCTGAGTCCATATGGTTCCAAGCAACAACCCAAGTTGGACAACCCAAGCTGCCAACATCTAGTCCTCAGAATTTAATGCGAACTAAACATGGGAGACCAAGTTTCAATATAAATTCAAGGTTCTTAATAAGTACAGGTTTCTTTCATGAGTGAATACTTGTTAACATTACTGTTTGTCTCTGCTTTTCGGTGCTTCTCACATGATATGCTGATTAAGATGAAGTGAAAAAGCTACAAGAATAGGGTCCAGGGATCCATTTATCAATTATTTAAAAAGTAGTAAAGATGAAAATATTTGGAGAGGTTGTCGTGTGGAGAAAGTGTTCAAGCTTTCTTCCCATTTCATTCATTTTTCCAGAAACATATCTTTAGAAAGATTAAACATTCTGGCCTTTGTGTGTGTGTGTTTTAAAACTATTAATGTTTTATTGGGAACTAAAACTCAAGAGACAGAAAAACCATCCGTCAATAGCAGTTTTGTAGTTTCTTTTTTAAAAAACCTACCTTGTGACTTTTACCAAACGTTTAAGAAGATTCATGTGGCAGGGACACTCCTTAGGGGTCAGCAAAAGCCAAACAGTGAAACAGGATCACTGTCATTAAGTAATTGAAATTCTGACTTGGATCCAGTTTCCTGAAATTCTATTCTTCAGCAACCCTAAAGTTGATCACCTGCTACCATTTTGTCTTTTTTCCAGTGCCTTCAAGTAAATAATTAATTTTAACACATCCCAAATAGAATACAATGGGTGTGCCCAACAAATTCTCTTTTGTTTCTTTTTATTTACAGTAAATAAACCAAAAATTGATTCATGTACAACAGCTATGCTGTTCTGAGTACCATTATTAAACCAGCAATCATATTTTAATTATAGAGCCTTGCTTTGAATATTTATAAAAATTAAAATGTACAGGAACACCTTACTTAGATGGATGCATCTGCAAATCCCAATCAATCCAGAAAAATAAATATATGTGCTGGCCATGTTTTGGTAAACTGAATTCTTCTCTGAGAATTAATGACATGGTCAGTTGTATCCTGATCAGTATTTAGGCTTTGTTGAGATTGAGCCATGCTATTTTTCTCATCCAGATTTTGTACTGCTGAAAGCAGTGTTACTGTAGATTATAAATAACATGTTGCAACATGTTACAAGATTATTGTAATAGCATGAAAATCAGGGTTATTATACTTATCCTTAGAACATTTAAACGGATTTTTATAATCTAGGATATTGTAGTGATTTACAGAAGAAATCACAGTCTGCTAGGTTAATAATCTGAAGTATGCTTATTTTGTGTTTGAAAATATCTTTCTCTCTTATGTTAACAATCTACTAAGGTTACACTCAAAAGCACACTTTCTTATAGGTGATTCCACTGAACTCTGTGAGACATATTTCCAAGTAAATGTTCATATGCTGTTAAATGTTATGTGTAGACAATTATAATAATTTAGGTTTATTTGATTAGGTCAATCACCTTGTACACTTAGTGGAAGGGATTTCATTTACTTTACTTTAAAATAGCACTTTTTAATAAATAATAATAATCCTATACCCATCAAAACGAAATAATTAAAATGCCCTTGTTTTGACTGCATTCTGAAGTGATCTGTATCTCATAGTAGTTCGCAAAGTCCAAGCTGAGACTATGCTTGGAAACCAGAAATGCACAATACATTGAAAGAGCAATTTGTAACATTGACAACAGGATCAATGCTATAGGACACAACTCATGAAAGGATCAATACACTCTTGATTTTTGTTATGTTCTACTATATGCTTCTATTTTATATTTGATATTGTGCTAAGTTCCCTGTTTTACATTTTAATCATTTTTAGATGTTGGATGTTTTATTCCAACTTGGATGTGTAACTGAGTGTACCGATTGGATTTTTTTTTTAGCAGATGCAGTGATCCTATACTTGCATCTATGCTATTCCTTATTAATTGTTTTAGCTTTGAAAGACAAACAAATTGAATTGCATTCTGTTGTACATATAAAACTTGATGCATTTCCCAAGCAAGTCTCAAATGCACCCGCAGCTACATCCCATGTGTGCTGTACTAGCATTGAATGCATTCAAACTTGAATAAATTATTTTGTTTCTAGCTTCTGGAATATCTTATTACTGCATGAAGTCCCATAGAACTCCATGGAGCTCACTTCTGAGTAGGCATACATAGGATTGTTCTATAAGCCAACGGACAGTGAATGCATCATAACAACATCTAACACAAGAAATCATTCCAATCCCAACAGCATTAATAGACATCTCCAATCAAATTATTTAAGTGGTTTCAATTCTATAGTTCTTGGTTCAGCTCCAGAGAGCCATGCAAATAGTATATTGTGAGCTATGCATTCTCAAACAGCACCTTCCATCTTACACATGCATGCACAAAGACACACATACACTCCATGTGATAATCTACTATTAAAACGGAAGAGAAATTCCAAATTACCGGTAATTTGTGCTATAGTGCACTGGTCTACCATCCAAAGGAGAAAAGTGGGTAATTAATAAGAATAGTATCCAGTCATCATCTTGAAGGGGAGTGGTTCCTAATTAGCTAAGTACTGTGGATGCTCTGTTTTTCAAAAGCCAAGCCTTGGACCCACTGCTTTTGAAGATTTTGATGTCTCTATAGTAGTTATAGTTATGTGGATGGTTGTACAGACCCACTAGAGTTTGTAGACCACCAATTGGGAACCATTGTTCTAGGGTACTTTTTTATTCATTTTAAGAGAATGGTGATTCTTTTTTTATTATTTAAGTTGAAAGATATTAAAAGCATAGGTAGGGGCTACAACATATCTGTAGCATAAGATGCAGAATCGCAAAGCATAATTGCAAAGTTTCTCTGAAGATGAAATGGCTGATACTTGCCAATGTTCTTCTCCCAACTGCAGTCCCCGAGTCTCCTTTTTCATTCTTTTTAAAGCAGGGAGAATGTTAAATGCATGCAGTGTCTATTTTGGCTCCATAAGAGACAATCATCCAACAGTGTAGCCTGGAACTTGCTGTTTACAGGCTTGGAATATATGTCTCCTAATATATATACACACAGAGCAACTAGCTGCTCCAAAATTCCTGCTTTTTTTAAAAAAAATAAAAAAGTCTCCCTAATATTTCTAAACTAATAACCGACTGTGGACTCTCGACAAACTAAGAAAAAATCATTTTGAAGGTAAAAACCACGGCCCAAATGAAAGTCTAGCATACCAGTCAGTGCATCCTCTGCAAATAATACCACTAATAATACTATTATTTGCCACAGTAGCAAACATAAGACAACTTTACTTTTTAGTTCATATCTGTCTAGTATACATTCCCAGTACAGTAAATATCCAATGGCAGCCGCATGCATAAAACAAAGCTGCCTCCTTGAATGACATGGGTGAGATCAACTTATGAACTGTGACTGAACATATCTTCCAATGTGATCAGCTGCTTTCTAACGTTTCAGCCCTTATCATAAGAGGAAACTTGTACAACACCTTTCAACAGTGTGCCTGGGAATGAAAATCTATAACTTTATTTCGGACAAAGAGCAATTGATTAAATAGAGGCCTTGGCTTTAATAGACTGTAATTTTCAGCTAGTCAGTATATTTTCGGTTTTGCAGTTACACGGCCAAGCGGAGGTGTGTTTTTCTCTCTCTACCCTATGCAAAGGGAGCAAGGGCACCCCCATGCACAAACTCAGAAGGTGTCTAGTCTTCCTGAGATATTTCTAAAAGTCTAAGGTATACACACTCAGCATATTCAGGATTGTGCACAAAACTAGATTGTGTCTAATAGGATGACACCCCCTTGCTGAAGCTGAAAAGGTTTGGGAGACCATATGGGAATCCAATATATGCTGCCTTGAGTTTTGTGATGGAAGAAAGGTGGAAATAAGTAGGGGTAGGCTATTTCTTTCTATTTTTCATTTTTCCCTTCTGAAATTCAGTGTGCTCTATCTTTGCATCAGTTTGCAATATTTTTTTCAAAAAAAGGATTTGCTTGAAAATTCACATGCAGTTTCGTGCAAATTTATGCCAATATATGCATTTTTTTTGCAAGCAGTCTTCACTACCATAATGCATCTTTGGATGCTATTTTTATGAATACTTGTGTTTTTTTCTCTCTCCTAGTAAACATTTTTTGTGGGTTCTTGTTGTTGAAGAAGTACATTGCAAAATTTTAAGAAATGCAAGATTCAAAGGGAAGTTGTATTTCAGTTCATGTATTCCTTGGGACATCGTGTGAATTGGGTAGGTTTGCATGCAAACCGAACCAAATTTCTCCCACATCCCAGACATAAGTGTACCAAAAAAATAAAATATACTGGACCAACTAGTCATCTGGAAGCAGTCCTGCATGGTCTTCTTTTTCAGGTCGAGGTGTCTAGAGCAAAAGGAAATTAATGTGGCATTGTACGGTTAATATTAACATATCATCTCCTGCTTTTTGGAGCAAAGAAACGGGACTGCAAGTGATACCATATTAGTAATAATATAGGTAGATGTTGTTGAGTTGGGCTGGGAAAATATTTCAAGTTCCCAGAGCAAGCCCTCAACAGAATTGAGAAAAAATGTATATAAATTCACAGATGCCATCATCATATTTTAGAAGCTGCAGCAACGAGGTCACTGGCATATTTCCATTCCTGGCTGAAAGGATTAAATTACAAAAGGTCCTCAAAAGGTAATGCAGTAAATAAGAAATAAGAGGCTGCCTTTGAAACTATACCAACTGAGATTACTGTACTGCATGCTCGCATTTCTAGAGCCATTTGGTTTTCAAAGAATCACAGCGAAATATATTAGCCATTGTGTAACAAATTTAAGTATAATTTAGGACCTGGAATAAAAGCAAGCATTCCCTAGTGGTCAGCACACTTGGTGTCGAGCCCCATTAGTACAAAGCTTGATCTCTCAAATATGTGGAGACTGTCAATGACGCTCTTATACCTTGCTTATGGGGCATCTTCCTATTCTACCTGAAGTTGGACTGGCACTGAAAAACAGGGGGAAACAGCCTTCTCGACTTCTTTGTGTGTAGTGGAAAATTTTGAAGTAATAATGAGGGCGCTCATAGTCACTTCTAAGGAGAGTAAAAATGCATACAACTGCGTGGATCCCTATATACATGTACAGGGTGAGTCTTTTAAAAGAGGACCCTTGGGACATGTGTACTCTGTATCCACGGGGCCTCTTTTAAAGGAATCACCCTGTATACATGCACCCTCCAAACCAGGCATAGGCAACCTCAGCCCTCCAGATGTTTTGGGACTACAACTCCCACGACCCCTAGCTAACAGGACCAGTGGTCAGGGATGATGGGAATTGTAGTCCCAAAACATCTGGAGGGCCGAGGTTGCCCATGCCTACTCCAAAGAGCAGCATAATACCCAATTTATTAGAATTAGCTGGCAGTCCTTAGGAAAGTTTTTTTTTAATAGAATGTATTCAACTTAAAACACCCTGAGCTTCAAGAAAAGTTATTCAGCCAAATGAAATTGTTCGATCAGAAACACAAAAACCCTCTTGCAATGAAACGTTACCATGTAAACTGCTGGCAATGAGCGGGAGCCCCATGAAAGGAAAGTAATATCCAGCCTCTGCTTGATTGTTTTTTCTCATCCATTGACTTCCTCCACGCCAAACTGTCGGAAACATCTGTAAAACCCGAAAGCTTCACGATCACCTCATTCATTTGTGAGGCCACGGAGAGTCTCTCAGTAGCACAGGCACTCTGGCAAAAAGGCCTGGAGCTGAACTCTCCAGTCTTCGCCCTCCACTTCACCACTGCTTATTATCATGGGTCGTGTTCAGCACGCTGCTGCTAAGGACATAGTTCCATCAGTGCCAGTGTTTCTGCTTGCCCAACAGAGCAATCTCCCCCCCCTCCCCTCTCCATGCAATGTTCTGGGGGTTTCTCCCGACCCTCCAGAGCAGATTTGGGAAGGGCATGTGGAGAGGGGGGGGAGGCCTTCTGCGCTAGCAGGAATCCCTGCACTGATTTTCCTTCGCGCAACAAGTCACTCTGTATAAAAAGACTGGACACAAGTTCTAGTGACATCAGTAGTGCAGCTCAAGACTCAGTGGACTTACCATGTTTAAGCTCTTAAAGGGGCTTGAAAGTTTGGCTAGTGTACATGTGATTACAGTTTTAGTCTTCAACTGCTGCACTAAATCTGTGGTTGTATATCAGGTGATATGCATCTGCCTTGGCAGGTACAAGCCTCTGCAAAACCCATTGAACCTGAAATTTTCAGTGATACAACACTGCTATATGTATGTGGTTTGGCATGTTTTTATTCAAGGAGAAATAAGTTGTGTGGCTGCATTTGATGAGGAAAAACCCCATACTGAGGCTAAACCCATTGAAATCTGCAGAATTAAGCTGATTAATTACAATCTGTCTACTCAGCATCAGCCAGTCTATTTACTTTTTATTTCAGTCTTGTCTCTTTCTCTCTTTTTCCTGCTTTTGATTCAGACTTTCTCCTTTCTTTCATAGTAGTGATGTGGGAACTAGGCATACACTCTCTCCCTGTATGGTTAAAAAAAGGAAAATCTTTGGGGACGGGGACTGCTGCATGAAATATCCATGAAATATACTGTCCTCACAGTGCAAAGTAGAATTATTGAGAAAGTGGTATTCAAACAGTATTGGTGCTTTGTCCTTGTAATTGTTTATTAAAAAAAAATTCTTATACTGTGTTAAAGATCAAATATTTAAATATACGTTCAGCCCTCATTTAGAAATAGGCATATGGAGCTAAGTGATGGGTTATTAGGCAAGATAGTGAACTTGCTTGAATGCATGCCTATTTTCAGTTTGCCTATGTATGTTAACTTAATAAAAAAATAGTTGGTCTACATTATCCTAAACATTCCTAGATCGACAAATTTTAGCAGGGTGGGAATCAGGGTTCAGCCATTTCTATCACAACTGCTGGTTGGTTTGTTGTTGTTTTTTAAACAAACTTTTAGACATATTTCCCCCTTTAAATGCAATGTATGAAACCACCAGCTTTTTGTTTTGGATGTGAAGATTGCTTCAAATCCTTTCTGCATAATATCTGAGATTTCGGATTGCATAACACATGGAACAGAGTATTCAAGTTGTTCTACTCTATTTATATACCAAAAGGCAACTTCATCACAAGGCAGTGTTGCCATTAAATAATGAATTGATATATTCCATCTCGCCCTGTCTCTTGGTTGTCAGTTCTCCATGAAATTATTTGGAAGAACAAAGCCTGCAGTGTTCTGTATAAGTATCAGGCTTGTCAACTTCAAGAGATTCAGCTGTTACATGATTGCCAGTTTTGAAGTATTTTCCAGCATTTGCTTGGGCTCATTACTAATTCAATGGAGTCACTTTAGCTCTGGCAAGTTCTCAGTTCCATGGTTCAAGAAGAAAATAGTTTCTGAATAATAGGTGGCACCATACCAACTTCCGAATTTAAAAAGGTTAGATTTTAGTGCTTGAAATATAACTATAAAGGTTCACTGTAGGCTTAATGGAACATCTTCTATAGCCCATGTTTAAAAGGTTCAGCTAAATTTATCCATAGGAAGAAAAAAGTGCCTGTCTTGCCTACCCGAAAATGGTTTTTAAAGCTTCTAAGGAAAAATACCTTTTATACAAAGGAAAGGAATTCATATAATCCAAAGGAAAAAACAGTGGTGTTCTTCCTTAACCCCAGTTGCTTGTGTTGTTAAAGGTAGTGATTTAATCCCACCCTCTTTATTAATTTTATATGTTGAGATTTATTTATTGAAATGTAGAGCACATGAATGCTTTTTAACCACAAGCCCTGGATGCCAATGCACTTATTCAAAAAGCCCACCACATAATATACTTCATCTCTATAACTCACTATTTAATTAATGCTACCATAAATTCCAGTGGAAAGGGAAACACCATATGAAGAGACAAGTTTCTCAGTATAATGAGAACATGACAGTAATTTATTGAAGTGCTAAGCTATCAGTACAGAGCAATACTAAGGACATGCAGGTGTTATGTCATTGGATGCTGAAATTGTTCATGATATAATATTGCACATCCTTATTTTTTTATGCATTTTATGCATCTATGAATAAATATTTACATGTGAATGCAGTTCCTTTCACTAGTTTTTAAATGCTCAGATGGATTTTATTTTGATATAGAAGAAAGCATGCTTATGGGATTCAGTTCAGTAAACAATCTTTAGTAATATAAAGGTAAAGGTAAAGGGGCCCCTGACCATCAGGTCCAGTCGTGTCCGACTCTGGGGTTGCGGCGCTCATCTCGCTCTATAGGCCGAGGGAGCCAGCGTTTGTCCGCAGACAGCTTCCGGGTCATGTGGCCAGCATGACAAAGCTGCTTCTGGAGAACCAGAGCAGCACACGGAAACGCCGTTTACCTTCCCGCCGGAGCGGTCCCTATTTATCTACTTGCATTTTGACGTGCTTTCGAACTGCTAGGTTGGCAGGAGCTGGGACCAAGCAACGGGAGCTCACCCCGTTGCAGGGATTCGAACCGCCGACCTTCTGATCAGCAAGCCCTAGACTCTGTGATTTAACCCACAGCGCCACCTGGGTCCCTTCTTTAGTAATATAAACAAGGCTAAATATTCCCATTTTTATTTATGCATTTGTGGAGAAGTTTAGATTAGGAGCAGTAATATATATACTGTATTCAAATACGCCTTGTTTAAATTTGTTCTTGTTTAAATTTGTTTCCCATGTTAACTGCATCAGGACACAACCACTCCTGTTGCTTCGCTTCAGTGTGTTGAGTTTGTCCGAATATGAAGCTGTCTTTACAAAGGCTAGCTTTTTTATTGATTTATAATTAGCCAATATAAACACCTCCTTTATTAATCTGAAAACTCAACTTTTCAGACCATTAGGTGCCATATAACATAAATTATTGATTTGTATAAAACTAATTTAAAACATTTTTCCTACAGTTCCCCTAGATAGCCTTCCAGGCAGATTTCAGCACTAATTAAAACAATATAAAACAACAACAATAAATAATTCACAACCAACCGAACCAAAATCTGATTAAATAATAGCAAATAATCAGCAGTACAGCGAGTGATAAGAACCATTTTTTGAACAATTGATACTTATTCTTTAAGAAGCTCCAGCCAATAGGAAACAATTCACATATTTAAAAGATGGCAGTGTGCCTTGGGAGGAAATTCCAGGGCTGGGGAGGTGGGCACCACAATAAATGTTCTCTCTTGAGTTGCTTAACTTCTGAAGGCAAGGGTATGCAGAGAAGGACACTAAATGAATACTTTTAAATCATATCCAATGCAGATTCAAAGCACATGCCCACCAAAAAAACCTATATAGTTAGTTAATGCTACTAGGTGATTTTTACTGTAGCAACAAAGTTCTGAGCTGCCCACAACGAGGCAGCCTTGGCATGGATCCTGAAGGATATGGGTAGGCAAACAAAGGCCCAGGGGCCGGATCCGAACCAATCACCTTCTAAATCCGGCCCACAGACGGTCTGGGAATCAGCATGTTTTTACATGAGTAGAATGCGCCCTTTAATTTAAAATGCATCTCTGGGTTATTTGTGGGGCCTGCCTGGTGTTTTTTTACATGAGTAGAATGTGTCCTTTTATTTAAAATGCATCTCTGGGTTATTTGTGGGGCATAGGAATTCGTTCATTTCCCCCCCAAAAATATAGACCGGCCCCACACAAGGTCTGAGGGACAGTGGACCAGCCCCCTGCTGAAAAAGTTAGCTGACCCCTGGGATCCTTGGTACTTGTCTGAAACTGATTTGGTTATCTTAGGCAGCGTTTCTCAACCGCTGTTCCGCGGCACACTAGTGTGCCGCGACGTGCGGCGACGAGAAGGGCGATTTTGCAGCTGCAAACTCCACCTCCCTGGGCGTCCTATTTCTTCGCCCCTTCTAGTTTCCACAGACCAATCAGCTTTCATTATTTCCATTTTCCCCATGCCTCACGTGACAGGATCATCCCAGAATCCTTTAGCCAAGATGGCAGCCCCCAGCAGCTAATAGTGCCGCACATGTGTCTCTTTTTTGGAAAATCGAGCAGACTTCAAGTAGCTACTTTAAAAATATTCAATCTCCATCATTCAAAAGGTAGTTTGTTGCTAATTCACGGAGGCATGAAGACCAAATCGTCCTCTCACAAGTCCGAGAACACGCACAGGGTAAGATACGGGACGGCGGGGTCGGGTGGGGTGGATCAGAAACAAGGATCTTTTAAGAACTCGGCAGCGCTGACCCGCCGGAAAGCAATATTTGGCAAGTGTTTCTTACAGTCATAATTATAATATAGGGCGGCACAGAGTTAATTTTTTAAACTTTTTTAATGGTGGTGTGCCTCGTGATTTTTTTCACGGAACAAGTGTGCCGTGGCCCAAAAAAGGTTGAGAAACACTGATCTTAGGCATCACTGTTATTATAACTACTGCATGCTACTAATATATTTATCGGCAAGTGAGAAACAAGAGGTGGACCTGTCCATTTGTTCCCTAATATCAGCCATATTTCTCAAAGCAAATATAGACACTTAGGCAGCTGTGGAGCAACTACTACCTCCAACGCCCTGCCGTTTGCACTGGTCAGGGCTGAAGGTGGGGACAGGGAGGTATTTTCATCTTATTTTTGTGCGCCGACTACAGGCTAGCATCAGAAAGACCTACATCAGGCCCCTCTTGGGCTGCTGGATTCACTTAGGAGTCAATAGAGGCATGTCCTATCCAGCTCTGTCTCCAAACCACCTCCATTCTGCCCTGTTTCAGGGCCTTATCCTGGCTTATGCCTGTGGGAACCTCTATATGCTTTCAGCGGTGGTAGAGTCTTTCCCCTCATCAGTGGAGATCCACAGAAGGACGCCTGCATTTAATCCCCAATCATTTTTAAAGATCTTTGGTTTGGAAACATGGTACAAGATGAACTGATTTTTCCCCCAAAGTCGCTAAACTTAATGTATGCACTTTCTTTAGAAATAATTACAGTTTAAAATCTTTCCATGTAAAACTGTATATATATATTTTTTAAAATGCTAAAGTAACATATTAGATCAGAAATTAAGTTGTAAATAAACTGTGGAATTTAGGAATATGTGATATGAAAGGAAGAAAATAAGGTTATGTAAGGTGATTAAAATGATTTAGAATTTGCTAACTATAAATGTGTTAAAGAACCACAGGGAGGGAAACCCGAGGAGGTCCCATTATACCATGTGAAGTGATATGAGAATTGTTGTTGTATTGTTATTTGCTCTTTTTTCTTTTTCTTTTTTGTGTCTTTTTTCTTTATATATTGTTGTTATTTTTGTGAAAACTCTAATAAAATATTATAAAAAAAAGAAATAATACATAATTGCTACTAGTGCGGACACTCATCAAAAGGAAAACATTAACAAATACAGCTTGAGAGGAAGAGTTAATAGAGGTCTGTTTTGGGGTGGGAGGAGAAGATGGATGACATTTGTTGGAAAAATAAAACACAAAGTTGAAGAGAAAAGAGACGTCCATCTTTCCTTGCATTCTGAGCAAGTTTTAAAACTTTTAACTAATTCAAAGGGGGTTAAAAGAGATGGTCAGAAACAACCCAGGGGAAGTAAACCCAACAGCAAGAATAGGTAGAGGTGAGGGTGAGACATGGAATTCATGGGTGGAGTTTAACGAGCATCTTCACAGGATGGAGCACTGTCAAAAGGGCATAGTGAAACGCTTCCCTATTTAGGCTGTGCTGAGACATAACCCTAAGTTATAATTGGCTTTAGCTTTGGTTCATTGAAGAATCCAAGAGCCCACTTCTATTTTATTAAATAAACCATAGTTTGTTTGGGGTTTTTTTGGCCACAAATGACCTCAAAGTTGTTGACATGAAAATAAATAAAACAATCTCATTACAAATCACAGAACACAATTAAGATAACAGTAGAATAACAGCCAAAGGTTAAAAAATATCAGCAATATTGATAATAAAACCACAAAACCAGCGCTATAAAACAAAATAAGGCTCAAAAACACTCAAACCATAGCCACCAAGAGTTAGACCAAAACTAGCAAGTTTCTTTTCTTTTTTTTAACAAGCAAGTTTCTTTTGAACTCCCAACACACGCCTTCAGAAGGAAGGAGATGTTCCAGAACTTGGGCACTACTACCATCCCAAAGCCATTTGTTTGTTTCTTTTCTAGAAGTTGACTTGAATTAAGCCAGGGTATTCGTTCTGATGTAAAAGAACCAACCACAATTGATGCAAGCTGTGGATCGAAAACCAGCTTCAAACCATGTTGCTATCCTCAAGCAAATCACCAATTGTTGGCTGGGGAAGTGATGAGTTGCAAAATCAGGGATTTTTTTTTTGAGGGACAGGAAGTTGCTTTTAAAAAAACTACATTAGAAATTAAGCAGTTAAAGGGGGCACAGCAGAAGCTGAACCTCAACATTTCCCAATTATTTTCCTAAGATGTGCAGGTCATTGTTCATAAACCTCCCAGCTTTATGGTACTATTTTACTGTACAGCTTAGTCAGAAACAAAAAGTAGAGTGTTTTAGTGTTAGTAATGTCTTTGCATCATATCTGGGAGGAAAAGGGGGGGGGTAGTTATTTTATCCAAGTGTACTATTTCACGTAAAGCACAACACCGTTGACTCAGGATGACTTACTGAAGCTTACTTTAGGTTTTTATATTGCAAGGAAGACTGAAAATTACCACCTACATCCCATTCCCCTTCACACAGAAGCATCAATTGCATGTCACTGTCTTTTTCTAAATATTAAATTCATCGACTGGCTCTCTTAAAAAAACATTATTGAACTTTACTCTGTCCTTCGCAGAATGCTGCATCCTTCTTAAAGAAGTACTAGCCATTCTCAGTCATAGCTCAATGGTATCGTGCTTTGAAAACCAAAAGCCACACATTTTCAGTGGCTGGCATCTGCATTTAGAGGAGCAATGGTGCAGATGAAGCTTACAAAGTCAAGGTTCGCAAAAGGTTTAGGAAACAGAGGCCAAGGGGAATGCAGAATCCCAAATATTTCCATTTAAAACAGATGTTAAGCTTCATCATTTCTGAACACACAGTTTGGGGTTTCTCAAACTTTCTCAGTCCTAGGGATAATTTTAATCTGCATTTTAATCAATTGTTTTTCTTTCTTTTACGTTTATTTATTGATGTCAGCTGCCCTGAGCCTGGCTCTCACTGGGGAGGGCGGGGTATAAATAAAATATTATTATTATTATTATTATTATTATTATTATTATTATTATTATTAATATTTACCAAGCCTAAGGGTCACAGGTGGCGCTGTGGTCTAAACCACTGAGACTCTTGGACTCGCCGATCGGAAGGTTGGCAGCTTGAATCCCCGCGACAGGGTGAGTTCCTGTTGCTGTGTCCCAGCTCCTGCCAACCTAGCAGTTTGAACGCACGCCAAAAGTGCAAGTAGATAAATAGGTAGGAAGGGAAACAGTGTTTCCGTGTGCTCTGGTTTCCTTTACGGTGTTGCGCTGCTCCAGAAGTGGGTTAGTCATGCTGGCCACATGACCTGGAAAGCTGTCTGTGGACAAACGCCAGCTCCCTCAGCCTGAAAGCGAAATGAGCGCCGCAACCCCATAGTCACCTTTGACTGGACTTAACCACCCAGGGGTCCTTTACCTATTTAGCTTTTTACAACTTGGGGGCTGGAGACCTCAGAGAATGCTTGCTCCTCTACAGACCTGTCCACTTGTTAAAATCTTCAAGGGAGGCTCTCTGAACCGTTCCTCTTAGCTGAGGTCCACTGTTTGACAACATAGGGGAGCTTCCAGGTGGTGGCACCCTGGCTTTGGAAGTCCTTCCTTTTTAAAGATATGATCAGTACTCACTCTTTTAACCTTTTGATGCCAACTGAAGACCTGGTTGTTCACTCAGGGTTTTGGCAGACCACAGTTTTGTTGCTTATCGTAGTTGGCTGGTTGTATTTGCCTTGAAGCTTATACTTGTATAATGTATCAAGATTTGTTTTAATTTTTAACCTACTATAAAATCAATTGTAAAAGTTCGCAATTCCACAGGCAGCAATGGCAGGAAATAAATTCAATGGGTTTTAATCAACTAAGGTCTGCTCAGAGTAGACCCACTGAAATGAATATGGCAAGTTAGGTCCATTAATTTCTATCGGTCTACTCTGAATTGCATGCCATCCAATTATTTAAGTAATTACACCTGATTTTATAATAAATATTTTTTTCCCATTACTAAGAGTTCCACATGTAGACTTGCCCATTAACTATTTAGATGCTTCTGTGCCTGAATAATTTCAGTTTCATTTAATCACCTATAGGCAGCTCTGTGTATTAAACTATCAAAATAATGACAACTCCTAAAAACTGATGAAATTGGCTTCTCTGGTTGACATTGGTCACTAGAAACTGTCCCCAGCTGATCCCAAATTCCTTCATTTTCCCCCAGCAGTAGAAATCCTGCCCTTTAAAAAGTCCATTGAACATGTTACATTCAGAACTGACCAGACTAACATCAATTACCACAAACTTTTGCAAAGAGCTCTTCCATTTGCACCTATTGGTTTGGAGCCTAGACAAGACCCTGTAAACTAGGAGAATTTAACTCCTAAGAAATAAGAATTAAGACATCAATAGCCAGTCTATTCCCAGTAAATACAGCCTGACTTCATTTACCTTTTCTTTGCCCTGAGGCTGCAACATAAGAAAAGTTGTGATGTGGATTTTAATTAGATTCCTACATTTGCAGAAGTTGCAGAATAAGCCTTAAGAGGGAACTACTTTTGTATAGGCTGTATCTGAGAACTATGGAGGACTACTTGTGATTACTCCATGGTTTTTTTTAACAGTATCCTTTTTTAAGATACTGTTTTTAAGATTTTTTTTAATTTTAAGTAAAGAACAGTATCTATTTCTGCACACTTTCATGGGCTGAGCTCTAGCAGTGAAACAAGTCCTAACAATCCAATGCTCGAATTGAAAATGGGGTGATTAAACGACGAAAGCTCACCTACAAAACCTGGACAGTTTTGATGCTGATATGTTCCAGTTTCAGCAAAAAGAATTTGTAACTTGCCTTCGTCAGTCAGCTAGATTTCATGTTTCTATGCATTCTTTTGAAAATACACCAAGTTTTTAAATAGAAAGAATTCAAATATTTTCTTCCATAGGTCTTTTTTTTATAGTAATCCCTGAATAGTTGGTCAATTTAACCTGTGTTTCTGACATTAGGGTTTTGTTGTTGTTTTTAAATTTCCATATGACTGAACATTTCTGTAGGGTAGTGATTTTTGTGAACTTAATTTGCAAGTGTGCTCTACATATTGTGCATTTATAAGTGACTTAGTCTAAGCATGTGGGAGCAGACTACATTTTTGTCATATTCTAACTTTTGAGGCTTATTTGCAAGAAAGGCTCTGTGGGACTGCTGGGTTTAAAGGTATTTTTGATATGCCACTCTCCTGACTTTGGTCAGTGCCTTTATTTTTCCTAACATAATTGAGACTTGAAGCCATTGCCCTTGAGCACTCTTGACATTCATGCCATGGTGAACAGAACCGCAATGAGTCCCTCGCCAGACTTTCTTGCCTTGTTGGAAATTAATCCAATTCCTACCGATGGAAGTTGAAACCTAACACGAGCTCCCAAAGTACCAGACCACTTTTCCAGGGTAAGAATTGTCTATTGATTCACAAATTCATTTAGAAATGGATTTGGAAAGTTCGGGGCTGCTTGTCAGTCATAGGTGGCCAATTAAATTTCATGAGGGTCTGGAAAGTCATGACAGATTGGTGACTGGGCCTGAAATTCAGCTGCTGTTCCATTTGCACAGAGATACTATCATTTGCACTGTAGCATGGTTGATGATCCGTAAACCCTGAGCTAGAAATGACAGTTTGGGCTGGACTACACCATTCATCTTTATCTGAACTACTGTTACGCTGGGAAAGTTGGCCTGGAATGACATAAAAGACCAGCAGAAAATATGTCCAACTGATTTTAATGGGTTAGCCCCAGCTCAAGCACACTGTGGGCTCTATATAAATACGTTGAAGTAGCATTGGGAACACTCCTTAGAAAGAACTTGTTTAGTTCAATAGAGTTCACTGAATTAGTTCAAAAATCTTTTAATTACATTTGAAAGTAGTTCCTGTAATTGTCAAGAGAACTGATCATGAATTAAGTTCATTTTGGGGTAGAACTTCAAAAATTTATAGTTCATACTCAGGTGCATTCTCTTAAATGTTTGCCTTGTTTGTATGTTTGTTTTACTATTTAAACTCTTTGGGCCTTTAAGCTTAAAGATCACAAGGGTTGGTGAAAATAAATTAATTCACATGCCACTGTGCACGTTTTGATGTTTCCTTAGTCTTAAGTAAATCTTATACTTCAGCATGGCAGGTTGTAACATTCTAAATGCTAGGGGAAAACACTGAGGATCATTTGAATGATATTGAATTGAACTGTTAACTGATCATGAACCAAACAAGTTAATTTTGCAAATGGATCAGCATGAACAAGTCTTTACCTTTGAGATATGTTGAACATGAACTAGAACTAGTTCCTTTTTTAAACGAACTTTTCAAGCTTTGGTTGGAAGTAATGCTTTATACTGTCTTGGGCTTTAAAGTCTTTAATACTAGTCTTTCACAGAGGGTATATGATATTCAGGATTTGCAGCTGTGCTTGTAGAAGGACTAGGCATGCCTTATTGGCACACATAAAGAAACAATGGGTGCCGACCCAAAATATATTTTATTTCAAGGTTATTCTGGCTCATTCCATTTATAAAATTATTGATAGTCTAGCGCACAACCAATTTCAGAAGAAATAGACATTTGAGTCATTCAAGGGGATAGCGTCACATCCTTTAACTTAACTGGGTCTAGGCTAGACAGTTAATTGTTTTTGAGTACAGCATTGTGCAAAGCAATGAATCACAGAATTGTACAGTTGGAAGGAACCCCGAGGGTCTTCTAGTCCAATCCCCTTGTCTTCACTTCTGGATGAAAGGGGGAGAGGAGAATGTTTATTATTAGCAATTATTTGCCCAAATGGCTTCTAAGCGATTAAGACAACAAGTTCAAGACAGGAGATGAGAATACTTTTTGAAACAGGTGTATCTTCAAGAGCCAGCAGAATGCCAAAAACCAATAGGGCCTCCCATATTTCATCGGGGAGCACATTCGGGAGTACTGGTGCTACCAATGAAAAAAATCTGCTTCCATGTTACCAGAGAGCAAGATGTGGTCTTACCTAAATCATATTATGTATAATAGGAATAACATAAATTGGTTAGACATATTGGTGTGTAGAAAAATGAAGGCTTTCCATCATGCATATTATTGAGTCTTGCAGCACATGGATTATAAAACGTTTGCATTTTCCAATGTTTGTTAAAATTGTTTAAGTGATTTCTGTGCACATTTAATAGCATGCTAATATAAAACTAATAATGTCTGAATTATGTACAGTATTATATCTATCATACTTATTTTTCTGATGTGATTATTGCTGAAGCAAAACTTTTCATTTTGCACACAAGATTTCTAGTACAAAAGAGGGGCAATGTCAGTGATGGTGGGTTGTAGAAATGTAATCCTCCTACGCATAAGGGCTTTGTGTTTGCTGTGTTCTTGCTTTTACTTGGGTGCAAGTCTCATCAAAGACCACCAACAGTTAAAAATATTTGTAAGATTAAGGCCTTAGTTAGATCAATAGATGGATGGCTAGATGCATGGATGGATGGATAGATTTGAATAAGAGCTACTTACTCAAATATAATTCCTTATTATGTATACTACTGAACAGTACCACAATATGATTCCCCCCCAATTTATAACTTTTCAGTTCAAAGCCTTAAAACTAGTTTTGTTTTAGATAATATTTGATACGTCATTTAAATGAACATCTATCTGTCATTTTTAAAAAGGATGTTATTTTACTCAAAGAGATACTCTAAAAATTCAAGCATTGGTTAGAGTTTTGGAAAGGCCTTAAATATAGAAAATATTGGAACCTGGTTCTCCAGTGAAATGCAAACAGGGTTTTTTAAATAAAATTTAGAAAGATTTATACACTATTTACCCAAAACTCTCTAAGCAGTTGTATGTAACAAGTGAGAAAAAAAACAAAGCTAAACATAAAAACATATACATAAAGTATTAGCAAAACACAGATGAAATCAGTAAAACCTTTTAAAAATAAGTATGTTTAACTAAATTGTACGGCAGTGCAGCAAGTGTCTAAAACTGAATTTACCTACTGACTGGACACTCCAGTTTCTATGAGTGTCCAGATCATAATGATTATAGAAGCATATGCATGAATGCAAAAAATACTGGACATTTATTTATTTATTTATTTATTTATTTATTTAGGCTGCAAAGAGTAAGAATTTGTGAAGAAAAATAGAAATATGTCACAACCTATGAGGAACGACAGTACATTCAAGATAATGCTAGAGATGTATGTAAATCTTATACAGTACATATTTATTTAGAAAACAAGCCTACATGGAGCAACAACCTATCCAATGATGATAATGATTGACAATAACAATATTTAAATCTATAGCCCACCCTTCATGCTAATGTTTCTGATTGGTTGCCGCAGCATTTTTTCTTTACTTTTAAGGACAAACATTCCTGACACTTATTCCATTTCAAGCATGAAGACAGTTCCATTTTTAAGTGAACTATTTATCGCACACAAAGGAAATAATCTACTTCTTTGTTTTCTTGATCCTGAAGAGGGGCGTTGGAAGTGAAGGCAGCCCAAATCAGAGTACCGAGCATTCTAAGATATTGCTTTGAAGAGACACAACTAAATACTTCAGGGAAATGTGGATATTTTAAACAGTCTTTCGCAGCTATGCCGGAAAGAGGAAAAGGCTCCCCCAAACTCCGCCGAAGGATAAGGAAGGCATACAATGGGGGGAAAGAGACATGGCTTAGCCTCTTAAACAAATCCCATGCATTGAACTGAGGTGCTTACTAACTGTTTTCAGAAACTTCATTTTGCTTTGCCTCCTACCAAAAATCGTCTTAGTCAATTATACATCAAAGGAAATCAAAGCAGATTTCAAATTGTTCTTAACAAAAAACAAAACAAAAAAACCCAACCTCATAAAGCCTCCATTATGATCCAAATTCTCTCACCTAAGTTGATTAAAGAGTTTTGAAATCAGTAGGCTTGTGAAGATTTATATCAGAGGCAAATCAAACTCCATGTGTGTTGCCTCAAACAGCTACTAGTCCTTCATAACGTATTCTGGACAGAGTGTGCTTACTGCCTTGTGCCAGACTACAGAAGTAATTCTCTCTAAAAAAAACTTCACATGACGCCTTGTTTCGAACAGCAGCACCCCATTCCCTCCAACATTTCCCTGATGAATATAGGGACATTTTTCACTCCCCCACAACTGACCCTCTTTTAAAAAAAACAACCCCATTTTGGTTTCCCACCTCCCAGCACTTGTTTTACACCTCAGAAATACCTGCTCTGGGAAGGAAGCCGTGCTTGCTTTCATTGACATGAAGGAGGCGCTGATTCTTTGAGATGGGCTGTTTATGCCTCCATCTATAAATTTCCTCAAATTATCACTTCAGTCAATTGAATATATGAATTGTGTGCAAACATTATACAATGATCAAGGCAAGTATTAAAATGCTCCTGCCAACCTAGCAGTTCGAAAGCACGTCAAAATGCAAGTAGATAAATAGGAACCGCTACAGTGGGAAGGTAAACGGTGTTTCCATGTGCTGCTCTGGTTTGCAGCACATGGAATAGAAGTGGGCTCTTGGATTCCTTTAAATCTCCTTTAAGTCATATGATCCCCTAAAACCCTGCGATATTAATTGTTATGTACATTATTATTATTATTATTATTATTATTATTATTAACCACTTTCTCAAAGGGTGTTGGATGTCAATAATATCAACCCAAGGCCTGGTTAAAAAGGAACGTTTTCCCCAGGCGCCTAAAGGTATATAGTGAAGGCGCCAGGTGAACTTCCCGGGGGAGAGCGTTCCACAGATGGGGAGCCACTGCAGAGAAGGCCCGTTCTCGTGTTGCCACCCTCCTGACCTCTCAAGGCACACAAAGGAGGGCCTCAGAAGATGATCTCAGGATCCGGGTAGGTTCATATGGGAAGAGGCAGTCCTTGAGGTATTGTGGTCCTGAGCCATTTAAGGCTTTGTGGGTTAGAACCAGCACTTTGAATTGGGCCCGGAAACTAATCGGTAGCCAGTGCAGTCCAACCAGGATCGCTGTAATACGCTCAGACTTGCTTTCTGAAATTGTCAAATCCACATACTGTACAAACATTCTGGTTCACAGAATGTGAAAAGAAAGGCTCCTTCCATTTACGGGGGAACCTTCCAGAAGATCATATTCATTTTCAGCAGTATTCTGCCACTATCAAGAGCCTTTTAAAGAATTTAGACAGACCTTTGGCCTGTGGAGCTGATTTTAAACCTTCTGTTGCTCAACATATTTCTAATGGGCCGCTGCTTGGTATTTTAATTATCTTATTTATCCTTGACTGGTTTTATCGCTGTTATCGTTTCAACTGTTTTGCTGTGGGTTTTTTATGATTAGCCTTGGGTGCTACATGCAGAAAAGGTTTAATAAATAAAAATAGTATTTCAAATTGCCACTACAATTAGCGAAAAACAAGCCATTCTATGTGGTATTCTGTGATTTACAGCTAATTACTAACTCCTTCCTGACAAAGCCATATAACAAGCATCAAAATAAGATTCTTTGCACATCGTCTGAGTCACTAATGGAACACTTTTTAAATGAAGGATGTTAGCACCAGTCATCTCCCATACAGGGTTGGCATGATAAAGAACAGTCGTGTTTCTCTGATTACATGTCACAATGGAGCTTTTTCTCCATGCCTTCTCCCCTCTCTGTCTAGTCTTTGCTCTCCCTCCCTCTGTTGTCCCACTCTGGCAGGGGTGGCCAACTCCCAAGAGACTGCGATCTACTCACAGAGTTAAAAACTGGCAGTGATCTACCCCCTTGTGGGGGGTTCAGGTCAAAGTTGTTGAGCTTTTTTTAGGAGAGCAAAACTCGTTGAGCTTCTTGGGGGGGGGCAGTGATCTATCTACCAGTGATCTACCACAGACATCCAGTGATCTACCAGTTGGAAGTGCCTGCACTATGGCATTTTAGTGAGCATACAAACATGGTGCTTGCTTCCAAAAGACACTGGTCTTCAGCATTTTTCTTTTCTTTTATTTATGGAAGGGTGGACTGCTGCTGTGCCACAAAGTGATGCTGAAATTATTTAATGCTACCTAAAATGGTGTATAATTGTAATCGCTTTATATTCAAGATACTGCGAAGAATGTTTGAACAAATGGCGGAAAGCCGGTGTTTTCACGATCTCTCAATAGATCTATGACGGCCCAAACCAATGAATATTAAAAGGGACAGTGAGGCTATAGGTATACATATGAGTAAAGGAAGAGTAAAAAGGTGCAATATAAGACTGGCTGGAAAACACAATAGGGTGGGTGGAGGGAGGGTGGTGGGGTGGCTGATGAGATGTGAATTTTCGATTAAGCAAATATTATTTAGTATTTATTGTATTTTTTGGTTAGGTTGCGATAATTTTTGATTATTATTTACTATATCTTTTTGGTTTGTGTATGGCATTTTTTGCAAAAAATAAATAAAGTTTATTTAAAAGAAAGAAAGAAAGAAAGAAAGAAAGCTTTCTTTAAAAGAAAGAAAGAAAGCTGGTGTTTTTCCATTGGAAAGGTGGGGTGAGTTTTATGACTGAGTCACAGGTTTTCTGGGATTTCAGAATTTCAGAGCGTTTACTTATGTTAATGAAGTAGCCCACGCCACCCAGAGCCACGACTTGTTTTTTGCAAGGACACACAGCTCTCCCTGGGCTTTGACCAAAATGCAGCCAGCTGGAAAAGGAGGGAGTTTGAGTTCTTTCGATTGGTTTTTTTGGCAAAGATATGTTCTTGAGCCTTATAACTGGGATCAGTATATGTAAGAATAGTAATGTATACCTGAGACAATGTATCATTTGTTGTTTTCATAATGCTTCTGCAAGTAAAGCTTTAACACTTTTGTGTGTGCTGAGGATTCATTTCTCCGCAAAATGTCGGATCAGAGAGAGAACCTCTACTGTCTATATTAATAATCTACAAGTGATTCAGGGATCCCTGCTTTGACTCATTCCAGCTCACAGATATCCCTCTTCACTTCTGAGAAGCCCAAAATATCTCTGAGGCATTGTGTTTCCCGTCAGAATTTGACTTTCTTCTCAGTCTGACGCACACTCTTAGCATCCTCGTTTCCCGTCAAACAACCTGTGGTACCCATATGCCATTCAAGGCAACTCATGCTGCATCCTGTATTATAGTCCATGGTGATAAAGCCATACCAAAGTGCATTCTCTAGAGTATGCTACAAAAAAAAATCCACTATGAAGTGACATGGTGATTGGAGATCCTAAAGTCACTCAGGTGTCTCCACTGCAGGTAAGGATTTGGTTGTTTGAATACTTCTCCATATAAAAATAATATCTTAACGCACATCGGAAACTAGATTTTAGGGAGAAAGAACGTTTGGGGAGGGCAAATAAGGTGAAAGAAGTCAACTCTGAAAAGAGTCTTGAGATCCCCATCATCTAACATCACACCCTAATTGCGACTAATGTGGAAGTTCAGGAACATTTGCTGTGGACCCCATTATTTAAGCTAGTATTTATCTGGAGGTGTGAGGAAATTGCAAGGATGACCACTCTGCTCTGGCTTTGTTCCATGACAGCCATGATAAAATATGGGCTTTGCAAATGTTACATCAGAGACCATCTCTAGGAGAAAGAGCAGCTGGCTTATAATGATGGAGAAAGATAACTAAATTCTTTTGCACAGCTGGAAAAAGAAATTAGCTGGCTGTATGTGAGACAGGATGGAACAATATGAGATCATGATGGAAGATGACCCTGTTCAGTGATTATTTTATTTTTCCAACTACATGTAGATGTGCTTCCAAAAACCATTGTACATTGCAGAATATATCCACGAGATATAGGGCAGTGATTATTGCTGACAAAGGCCAGATAATTACAATTATGTTTATATATTTACACATTCTGTTCACAAACTACAGTGGTACCTCTACTTATGAATTTAATGCGTTCCGAACGCACATTCGTAAGTAAAAAAAAAATTGTAAGTCGAATCCCATAGGAATGCATTGGGAGAGAAAATTCGTAAGTAGAAGCAACCCTATCTAAAAATTCGTAAGTAGAAAAAAATCGTAAGTAGAAAAAATCCTATCTAAACTGCATCCAAGATGACGGACGGAGCTCCATACGTAAGTAGAAACATTCGTAAGTAAAGTTATTTGTAAGTAGAGGTACCTCTGTACTCTTAAAATATGGTTATGCCATTGTACAATAGGGACATTAATAATCAGTGTGAATTTTTCACTTAGAATATGCCCTCAATCTTTGTTTCCTCCTGTAGGGCTGATACATAATTTTAATTTTTGGAAATGGGAAGTGCTAATTAAATGGTTTGCATAAGATCATTTGTCACCAATAAATTAAGAACAGCAGTAAACAAGACTTAAAATTTGCATAACACAAGTGTTCATAACATGTTTTATCTAGTTGTAATCCTTACAACACCTCTGTAAAGTAATTCGATATTATTATTTCCCCATATTGCAGATGGAGGGACTGAGACTAAAAGAGAAAGATTTGCCTAAGGCCAGCTAGTGAGTTTATGGCAGAGGTTAGATTCAAACCAAGGACTGATCCACAGCTCAGTCTCTTCACTCAGGGATAGCCAGTGTGATACCACCAGAAGTTGTGGACTACAGCTCCCATAATTGTTGAAACTGGATATGCTCGCTGGGGCTGATGAGAATTGTAGTCCATAACATTTAGAGGATACCACATTGGTCACCGCCTAAACTGCATGTGTGTATCCCAAAACAGCATTACAGTGCCTATAGGTTCTATGGCAGATGTGCAGGAGTTTCTCAGCAGACAAAGAGTTCCCCCTCAGTGTAGAATGTGTTAAATCTACTTCTCTGAGAATTGGGAAACGACAAGGAATAAGCCTTAGAAATGTAGGAAACAAATGTCACCACAAGGGAACTATTAACAGTAGAGTTGCTGGTTCTTAATAGCTATTGGTTGTAAGACAGCGGCCAGTTGCTTTCTAATCTGCTGTGGAGGAGGTGTGATAGTAAAGACATATACAGTGGTGCCTCGCTAGACAAACGCCCTGTAATACGAATTTTTCGCTTAACGAAAGGATTTTTCGAGCGGAGGTTGCCTTGCTAGACGAATTCGTTTTATGAAAAATTCATCTAGCGAATCGCGGTTTCCCATAGGAATGCATTGAAATTCAATCTGTTCCTATGGGCAAAAATATAAAATATAAAATTCAATGCATTCCTATGAGATTCGCTAGATGAATTAAATTCGTCTAGCGAGGCACCACTGCTGGTAAAAGAAAGGTTTGGTGTACACTCAAATGATTTCTGGAATTAGGCTTTTTGAGAAATATAAAACCTGTAAGATTCAAAAACCCAATTGTAAAGTGATTTTTAACATTTGGAATCAAATGCTTAAAGAAATATTAGAATGATCCACTATATAGCCCTATATAAGACTGCCATTCAAATATTGCTAATGATTTTCATAAGAATAAGCAAGTAAGCAACCTCTCTACTATTTTGAGAAAAGAACCAGAGATCCCCAGAAGAGACATTTATCGCTGTATCATTTAAGAGTACACTCAAATTAAAAAGTATTTCTTGTTATAGGACCTTTTGTCAATCTGTCTCGAATTGCCTCTTGACACTACAGTATTTGGCAAAGCTGGTGCGGTGACTCAGAAAATCAAATAAACCAGGAACAAAGCAGTTGACAGGGCAACTTAAGGCGAGGGAAGCAATTGTCAATAGGGCTGGGAATAAAGCTTCACAGAGTATCTACCGTAGTTGAAGACTGGTTCAAGGTTCAGGGAAGGTAAGCTCAGAGAGAAGGAATCCAGACTTAGGAGAGGGAAGAAAAGATGGACCAACCAGAGTGGGAGGCGAGGAGAAATAGGCAGCACCTAATTGTTCGATGTGTGTATGCTTTGGGAGAAGCCTCTTGTTTTAGGCTCAAGTGCAGACTGATTCTGTGATACACTGCGCCAACACATCAGATGGAATGGTGCCTAGCATCAAATGCACCCATCATCCCTAAAAAGGGTAATATGATTTTGGATTGGTCTCCGTTGCATTTAAGTTGTGGGAGGCAGAGCTGGCAGGGCAGGGCAGAGAACTGAACAGTGAGGAATAAGGTAGAGAAGTAGCTGAAGCAGTGTTTGCACAACTGTAATAACAATGGCCCAATAGGATGGGGGAAGCCAGCTACCTGTATTATAGTGACAACCACCCCCACAGTTCTGATGGCATTGGAAATAACAAATAGTGCATTACTGAAACTTGTTTTCTTTATCCCATTATGGTTATGAACTGAAACTACTAGTAAAATGCATTTTAAAATAATTAGAGCTTGGCAGAGCTAGGAGAACAAAATGTAGCTAGTTTTCATGGCAGAGTTGTCTCCCTCTGTGCCTTTAGAAAAGCACTATTAATGATTACATTGGGCAACGCTAAGTCCATCCACAAATATATTCTTAAAAGACCTTTTTTTGTCCAAGAGCAAGCACAGTGGCGGCTGATGTAAGTGCCTCTTTTCAACTGATGAAGAGACATTCCTACACCATTTTGTAGCCCTGTCTCTTTTTCTGCTTTTCTAGATGTGGCAGCCATTTTGTGTTATTATGTCATGCCTCTACTACAGCAACCGTTCTGTGACTTTCTCCCACATCACTTCCTCAAAATGCAAAATATGCCCACTGGCCCAAAAGGGGGGCAACCCCTGGCTGCATAACTGTCCTGAAAGAGAATGAATGAGGCAGAACAACAATGGCCTATCAGTCACAAAGAGGGGGAAAAAATGCATGTTTTCATGTCAGCTTGTTTTTACCACTTCCATTCCTGTGTGAGGCGGGCAATGGTAGGTTTAGTTAGTTTTCTTACACCCCACTCTCCCTTTACAATCGTCATAAGAGCGTTATGGAGAGCCTGCTGGATCAGGCCAATGGACCATCTAGTCCACCATCCTGTTCTTACAGTGGCCAACCAGATGCTTGTGGGAAACCTGGAATGAGGACCTGAGCACAAGAGCACATCCTGTCCCCTCTTGGCAGTTTCCAGCAACTGGTATTCAGAAGCATTGCTGCCTCTCAATCTAGCGGCAGAGCGGCAACCATGCAGTACATAGTCAATAGACATTGACCAGAAGCCACACTGGCTCGTCTCCAACAACATTGCAACATGGGTTGCTCTCGGCCTCATAGCCTCCTCAAAATCTACCTGACTTTGGTGAACTTTGTTTTCATGTGTGAGTGGGGTGGGTGGGTGTTTTTGAATCAGGTTAACCATATTGCTTCCTATGCTGTTGGTGGATTCTTGTCGTTGTCTTGTTGGGCTGTGTATGCAATCAAGGGGAGCCATATCGGGGTGAAGGTGTCTTCTATTTGTCCCTGTGTCAGTTCCACATACATTAAGTAGAATACAGTGGACGCTCGGGTTGTGAACATGATCCATGCGGGAGGCACATTTGCACCCCACAGCGTTCGCAACCCGCAGCACCGCGTCTGCACACGCGTGGTTGCGATTCGGCATTTCTGCACATGCGCAAAGCGCAATTTAGTGTTTCTGTGCATGCATGAGCGCCGAAACCCGGAAGTAACCCGTTCGGGTACTTCTGGGTTCACGCGATGTGCAACCCGAAAAGACGCAACCTGAAGCGTCTGTAACCCAAGGTATGACTGTAGGAGCATTGCCACCCAACCCCAACCCCACTCACCATGCCCACCTCCACGTCTTTCCCCCTTTTCTTCCTAAGGTAACACTAATGTCTCAACAAATGAAGCTGACCTGTAGAAAATGTAACCTGAAAAAGGAGACATTGCGCATACTTTTGTAAATCAAGAAATCTTTAATAAAAAAAATATGTTTTAAAAATAATACTCAACCTGACTTTTACATATGTCAATTAATAAGTGTTCCCAAACCCATTTAATGACATTTTTAAATTTAATTATTCCTCTCCCTCCCTGTAGCCAATGGTATTTCTTATTTGGGAAGAACCTATAAAGTAATCAACTAGGTGTTGCCCTGGGGACTCACACTCCAATTTCCTATCCCTTTTGTGTCTTGTTTGTTTGACTGTAAGCCACCCTGATACCTTTCAGCTCCCATCAGCCAGTATGGTCTCTAGGAAATTTGGTCCAAAACATCAGGAAGGCAGTAGGTTGGGGAGTGTTGCTGTCAGACATTTCGGCAGGGATTTGTCCTTGTTTCAATCCAAACAGCACCTGGAGTGATATGAGGCACTTTATAAACAAACAAACCGCTTCATATGTTTACTAAGTTGGCTTCTGCATCAGTTATGTGGCAAACAGCAAGCTAGCGAAGATCAGGTGACTGATAATTTAAAACAGCAGTTAGCACAATTTCCAAATGTTATCCTGGTAATTTCAGATCGCTATCAGCGATTAGCATCCAATACATTTCAGGCTAGCGAGAGTAACTGAGAGGGATTTTTGCCACACTGCGGTTTTCACTTTGCTCCGCTCCATACCTTACGTGGTAGGTACATAGGTAAAGGTAAAGGGATCCCTGACCATTAGGTCCAGTTGTGACCGACTCTGGGGTTGCGGCACTCATATCGCGTTACTGGCCGAGGGAGCTGGCATACAGCTTCCAGCATGACAAAGCCGCTTCTGGCGAACCAGAGCAGCACACAAAAATGCAGTTTACCTTCCCACTATACAAATGTGGAGCATAAAGTGATGTGTTTTCATTATATTGATAGCAAACACTCGAGAACATGTAAAATCAGTGAGGTTGCTGATTATCAGGAGCGACTTTTGAGAGGTATTTCCGTATATTTCCTTGTTCCTGCCTGCAGAAAAGTTGGGGGAAGCAGTTATCCTTTTCTAGTCTATTTTCACCAAAGAGATTGAAGAGTTGCTGGTGATGCTGATGATGCTTTGCAGCTCAGAGGGAAGGACCATAGCTTAGTAGCAAGTTCAATCCCTGGCATCTCCAGGTAAGGCTGTTAATATCCCCCTTTTTATATAAAAAAATAGCAGCCATAAACTCACCACAGATTAAAGATTGACATTGCACCCTAGGAAAGAGGGGAAGAGAATCCATAGCAGAAAAACTGTCAGATCCCATGCCCTTCTGGTCTCACAGCAGCCAGAGCAGGTGAGGGAGTGGCTGGGGGGGGGGATGCCTCGCCCATCCAGTGGGCACCTCGGGAGAAAGTGAGGGTTTGGGATCCAGCAGATCAAAAGCATTCTCCCTGGAATAACCTGCTTTTGCCATCAACGCTCTCAAAACTCTTAACACTAGAGCAGCAAAGTGAGCAGAGGTTTCCATGTCTGTAAGAGGAGGTTTGTGAAAGAAGAGTTCCTTCTCCATCCATAGATACCCCTCTCTGCAGGCAGAGCAGGAGATCTATTCTTTCCTTTGGGATTGTACCCTACGGTCTGGGGAAATAAATAAAAAAAGGTCTTTGTCTGGTGCCAGAAAGATAGCAAAGACAGTTATCAGGTCAGCTTCCCTGGAGAGAGAATTCCATCAGGAAGACACCACCACCGAGAAGGCCCTTTCCCCTTAAAAGCTGCTTTGAGGCTATTACTGTTGCAAAACTGAAATTTGACCCCAAAAAATATTCATCCTAGTTAACAGCTGGAAGTCTGTTGGACTCTAGAATATACAATGTCAGCAATTTACATGGGTGCAATGTTTCAGGGATCACGCATAAAGCCAAAATCATGTACAGGCAAAACACATTGGGTTCAATTATGTGTGTGATTGCCAAAGTCATTTTTCCTGGAACCCTGCCCTCCTCCCGCTCTATTTTGCCTTGCACATAAAGCTGAATAAAGGTAAAGGGGCCCCTGACCATTAGGTCCAGTCGCGGACGACTCTGGGGTTGCGGCACTCATCTCACTTTACTGGCCAAGGGAGCCGGCGTACAGCTTCCGGGTCATGTGGCCAGCATGACTAAGCCGCTTCTGGCGAACCAGAGCAGTGCACGGAAACACCGTTTACCTTACCTATTTATCTACTTGCACTTTGTGCTTTCGAACTGCCAGGTTGGCAGGAGCAGGGACCGAGCAACGGGAGCTCACCCCGTCGCAGGGATTCAAACCACCGACCTTCTGATCGGCAAGCCCTAGGCTCTGTGGCTTAACCCACAGCACCACCCGCGTCCCATAAAGCTGAATGCACACAAGTTAAATGAACATAAGTTGTGGGCTTACTGTGTACTGCTCTATAGGCTTTCCGAAATAACACCATGGAATTTCTGCTACTTTCTACAGATTCATATCAGAAATGGGAGAAAATTGGTTCTGAAAAATCTTAAGGATTTCCTTTGCCGACACTATTACTGCTCAGCCAGGCTTCAAATATCTTGTTTATTTAAGAAAAGAAAAGGCAATTATGGCTTGATCAAATGAAATCTTACATGTTCTCCAGTCTTTTGTTCATCTTTGTCACTATGGCAATGTCTCTATGGCAATACTGCATAATGAAAAATAACCAGACACAGATCCCTTATTCCTGTGGCTGTAATCTTTCTTAACTGTTTTTTAATTCTGGATTGTAAATTTGTGTAACCCCCCTTAGGACCTGCTGGTGAAGGCAAGTAATGTACATTATTATTATTATTATTATTATTATTATTATTATTATTATTATGAGTAGTAGTACTCAGTGCTTTTTTTCTGGGGGGAGGCAGGGGTACACATACCCGTAAACATTTTGTGAATCTAAGCTTGGCCTCATTGAGGGGCAGTCTTTCAATATGAGTAGGAAAATGAGAGTACCCCTAAACTTTTGTTTAAAGAAAAAAATCACTGGTAGTAGTTATAGTAATCTTAATTAATCTGTGTTCTCGGAGTATATACTATATATTTACAATATATATACAATAACATCTAGGCCCCCACAACAAAGTCTAAAGTTGCAGTCTAAAGTGATCCCTGTTCAGGATTCTAGCCTTTCCATTCCATTCTACCTCCCCTCCTCCAGTTTCTTGTCCCCTTTCCACACACACCCCAAATACCAATTGACCAGCATACAATGCCTAGGGAGCATGTCAGTCTTTATTGAGTCATTGTTTGGATTTTTCTACCCTTAAGATATATATATATATATATATATATATATATATATATATATATATGCACATTTCTGGAATCTTTGGGGTTTCCCAAGCCTGATGTTCCCTCCCTCTTGTCCACAGATCCCCTTTAAGCTATATTTTTAGCTATATAAGGAACAGCACTTGAAGAACTAAGGTTGCTATTATGATCAGCAATGCTATTGAAACATGACTATTAGGAGTAAATGACAGGAATCAGGTGGAGAAGGAAAGAAGTCTGCCAGAAAGATGGGTCTTTGTGCAGTTCCCGTAATGCTGGCTAGAGATGATATCCTCAAATCAAGAAGCTGATTAGAGGTTTTAAAATCTCTCCGCACCCAGAGCTCCCCAGTAGTACATGAATACAGAAGAAGTAACAACTCTGACTGAGTTGTGATTTTCCATGATTAGCAGCACATTTTCCAGTACGGCACTCCCCATCAAGAGATTTTCAGAAATGGAAGGCTACACAAGGCTGTATCATGCCTCATGATTGAGAAACTATATATCTGACCTGCTTCACTCAATTTACAAATGGCAGTGAATGAGAACTTGGCTAACACTATGCTAAAAGGATGCTGTCCACAAGCTAACAGCGTGAACTGGTTGTGACGAAGGCCACATTTATGCAATGAGCTGAATGAAATGGCCTTTTAGTATTAGTAATATGCTTATTAAGGTCAAATGACTTATAACACAATATGCACATTTTTGCATGCCCAGGTGGAGACCCCCTAACCCCAGAAGCCACCTGGACAAAAAGAATGACTCTTGACAACGTGTTATGGGATTAAAATTGGCCACAACTTTATTTAAACTTTCAGATGTAGGAAGACCTTGGCTTAGGCATTGGGCATTTATCCCTCCTAGTCCCCAGCCGGGAATCTGAGGCACATCAGGTTAACAGAACTATCTGGGGAGTGGGCTGGCTCTGAAAGATATATGTTTAAGCAGAAATCCAGCCCCCATTTCACCGCAACACAGGGGAGTTGACTTCCCTCAACACAACCCCTTTAACGGGGGACCCAGGGATCGCTGTCATGGGGGGGGCATGTGTCACCGCTTCATGCACCCCCTCCATTTAGGGAAGATAGACTAAAGGATTCTGCCCAAGGCCTAAAACCACCACTCAAGATCACAAAGTCGTGGTCTTGCCACCAAGCTCTGGAGCCAACTGTGAACTCCCAGGTAGGCTCTGCCCCCTTACATACACCAAGAGCAGACCAGAGTGAAGACTACTTCCTTGTCTGCTCTCCTGCCTCCGCCTCTGCCCGTCACTATTGGTTCATTTTAAAATGAGGTTTGGCAGGAACCTCAAAGGGTTGTGACATGGGGAGGTGGACCAAGAGCATCCTGCCGGGAGTCTCGGAGGATCAGGGGTGCTGCGTGCTATAGATGCCCTCTGGTTCAGATCAGTTATTTATTTACGGCCATAGGCCCATACAAATAAAACACATAAATGACAACTTTTACAAAATAGATACATCAACAGAATATCATATCACATACCACAGTCGTCGCAAATGGTTTTAAAATAAACATAAATTTACAGTAAAATAAAATATTATAAACCTTCATAGTCATACAATAATCCATTTTGTCGCTTTTGGGAGAGAACAGAGATTAAAAACCTTGCCACTTGCAAGGTTGTATGAGTGTCATTGTCTTGCAAAATTAGGGTGAGGTGTGTTTCTACTGGGATACCAGAAAGGGTGCCCTCCGGTTGATGGGGAGAGCAATCATTATATGATGCACCTTCATTCATTCATACATGTATAATTTTATTTGTATGCCACCTTTCCACAGTTGGTAACCATGATCAGAGAGCTTACAACACAAAAAAAAAAACATAACTGCAACTTAGCAAAATCGGTCCTAAACATTAAAAAATACACAACCAAACTGAACAATTTCCACATAAATCACAAGATATAAAATAAAGTTACAAAAAAGAAGCAGCAACACTCCCCACAACAAAAACCCCCCAAACACCCCCCCCCCAACACAAGAGTCTGCATATTATTCATGCTTACAATATTCATGCACATTATGTGGATCTGTTGCTCATTGGTTACATACTGGATGCAGACTAATCTATAGCTCTCAACTAGTGAAGAGCCAGAAATAAAGGACAGGATTCACCTAACAAGCACCATCCGGAGAAGCCCTGTGCAAGGTTTTCTGCTTGTACAATGGGACTTTCAGCCTCTCCTCCCCTCTTCCACACATCCCACTTTGGTTCTGTGGGAGTCTAGTGAACCCCAGAAGAGCATGTGTGGAGAAGAGAAGGGAGATTGTTCCATCTGGCAAGCTGACAGAACATTTGTCATTGTGCAATGTATAATTCCACCCAATATTTAGTTGATATTCAATTGATCAATAAATTGGTAGAAGATCAGAGAAATTATATTACACCACCAAGTTCACATAATGGAATGCCACACTTTTAAAGTCTCTGTTCCGATGGCAAAAACATCCTGCCCCTCTAATAATCTAATTTGCGATGAATAAAGTGATATTCATTAAGAGCTTGGGAAAGCCTGTGTTCTTATTACCTCTTTGATGAATACATGCAGTCCTTATAGAAAATACATCAGAGTACATCATCCATAAAGAACTTTTTGGAAAAGATCAGTAGACCTGCATATATTTCTGAAGTGAAAGGATGGTTTTGTACAGCTTCTAAAGCCCATGTGTAATTATGATTTGCGCCTCAGAAAAAAAAATGGGTTTGCCAATATCCTTTTCATTTTTAGCAATGTCCTGTAACAATAGAGAGCTTTCATATATTATTGTCAGCCATAACTGCAAAGGACGTGGCAGTGCCTTCAAATAACACAATAATAATTGTCCCAATTTTATAGATGGGGAAATCAAAAAGCCAATGTTCAATATACTCCCAAGCTCAGGATGCAATGCAGCTTATGCTTTATATCCAAATTTAGCATATGAATCAGCACATAAAGTTGGTCTAGAGGACACAGTAAGTTAGGTCTGGCATACCAACTAACAGAATAAAAATATAGTTCTCCTCCTCACTACACAGTTTATCCATTATCAAAGTTACATTATCAGAAGTAGAAAGAACGGCTGTGCAAATCATAAATTGGGCGCCACAGTGCTTTGCAGTGTTCAATGGCTCATTTTCTATATAGTCATTCCTGAAAATCTTTAGCGCTATTGCAATATTGGAACCGGGTTTATGATCAAAACAATATAAACGACTATCTGTGAATGGTCTTCAGACAAAAGCGCTGATTGTCAAACAAAATTGAAAGCAACTTCCTACCTTCTGTAGCTCTGATCGGTAAACTTAAGTGTATTAATACTGCATGCTCCACAAAACTAGTTACTTTCCAGAAGTGCTGCCAAGACAGGACATTGGGAAAGAGGTCTGGGGGCTCTACTCAGGAAAGTGAATGAACAGGCACCCTCAAACCAGAGCTTAAAGCTGGAAGGGTGATGATAAAGGGGTAGCACCGTTGCACATATTGGACTTCAAATCAGTGTTTCCCAATTGGGGGCATATGGCCCCCTGGGGGACCCCAGGATATTCTAAGGCGGCCACAGGTGAAAAATGCATAAAGGGAGAGGGCACAGCAAGAGGCTAGGGGGCCGCAGCAGGAAGTGAGAAGTGAAGGGGGGAAATCCTGATTGGCTGGCTGTCCTCTTGGCAAATCGCTTGGCCCTTTGGGCTGTATCTGTATGTTTCCCCTCAAATAAGTGTTGTTTACTTTTTGTAATACATGGAAGATGGATCTCCTTCAGGAGGTTCTGGACTCTCCTTCTTTGGAGGTTTCTAAGCAGAGGTTGGAGGGCCATCTGCCATGGATGTTTAAGCTGAGTTTCCTGCCTTACAGGGGGTTGCACTAGAAAGATTACCTTTGGAGCCCCTTCCAGCTCTATGATTCTATGTTGTTTCCGCTTCAACAATATTTCATTATGTTCCTATCATTTTATGTAATTGCATTTCGTATAAAGTTTAAAAAATATAAATAAATCATGTTCTATTTACAAACAAAACATTTAAATAGCTACCTTTCTACTGATAGGGCATGGGCGTAACCAGGATTTTTGTTAGGGAGGCAGGCTTTTGTTAGAGGGGGTCAGAATCTCATATTTGTATTGATTCGTATTGATTTTTACTTATTGGGAGCGCAGCTGCCCCCCTTGGCAGTGGAAATAGAACCTAGCTATCATGGCTGGAAACCACTGATACCCTCACCCTCCATGAATTTGTCTAATCCTCTTTTAAGGCTATCCAAGTTGATGGCCATCACTACCTCGTATGGGAGCAAATCCTGTAGCTTAACCATCAGACGAAGTACTTTTTTTTGGTCTGCCCTGAGTCTACCAAATCAGCACAGTAAATAGGAAAAGGTGAAAAGTTCAGGGTTTTGAGCCACTGGCAATCTTTGTAGCTTGTGCTGTGGAACCATGTCATTGCTAAATTGGCCATTCCCAAATGGTAGAAAGTGGGTCACCACCAGTTTATTTTCTCCATGGCAGATTCTTGAAGAAATACTTTCAAAACAAAGCAAAGCAAAGCAGCAATTTCCACAGACCACAGAAAGTTTGCAAGTGCAGGAAGGTACTTCAGACCCATCTACATGCAGTGCTAAATGTGACACATTCGGTGGGTTTTGTTTATTTAATACTAAAGGCAGGGGTTGGTTTCCATTGGAACCACAGTCATGGGACAGAGAGGTTTAATCCTACTTCCCCCAGCCATGGTCTATGTTTCCATCCCAGTAAGGAATTGGGAACCCAGGAACATCTCTGGATGTTCTTGGACTTCAACTCCTGTCAACTCTACAGGTAGTAGGCATGACCAATGGTCAGGAATGATGGGAGTTTTAATCCAGCAATGTCTGGAGGACCACAGCTTCCCCATTTCTGCTCTAAACCTTCAAAGACCTTCAAAGACAACCTTCAAAGACAACCTGACATGGAGTGTGTTTCAGTAGCCAATCAAAAAGTTCTCAAAGGCATGGATGATGGCAGCCAGCATATAAAAATTAACTGCTACAAGACACTCCTGACCGCAAGTACCATCTGCTTCTCAAGTAGCAATGCCAGGTCCAGAGTTATGCAAACTCCACTGATAACAGACAACCTCACCTACAGCGCAGTCTGATTCTCTGCCACCATGATATCTATCTCGTCTTGAATCATCCTATTAGACTTCATGTATTTGACCACAGCTTCAAAAAAACGGACCAGTATATTGGGTTGCCATTTTACATTGAGTTTCATGTAGATGTGAAGTATAATTGACATCAGAATGCTATGCCAGTGTTTTAATTTTTTATATTGTATGGTTTTATTTTTATGTAAGCAGCTTTGAGAGCCAGATGTAGTGAAAAGTGGGACATAATATTCTTTAAGTAAATAAGACATATCCAGAATAGACCACTCAGTGAGCACAACCAACCATGAACATCACCCTACTTTCTGAACCCTTCGGAACACTAATTGACAAACCCCCACAAAGGATGTATAGAATGTAGATTATGGCAGTGCAAGGAACATTTTCTAGGCAGATGGGGAAATGAAATACTTTTTCACAGGGCTAATATTGTAGTTCCCATATCAAAATGTCATTTGTACATTGATTTATCATTTTGGTGTTTGATCACCTTATACCCATAAGGAATAAAGCTATTTGTGTGATTTGGGGCCTTGGTAGCATGGTAACATGAGTGAGATTGGTTTAGATTTATGTGTGGTGCAACATTTGCTGCAGCAGGAATGCTTCTTGGCTACAGTTCAATTCTAGCATATTAATGAATGTAAAATAGCGTGGAAGCTTTTGATAGTACGTCTCCCCCCAGCCTTTGATTACCATATTTAGAGGGACAGAGTGGGAACTAGAAAAGGGTTCCTAAGTATGCAGTCTCTAAATGAAAAATCATTATTGCTTTTATGCAGAGAGTTGCACAGAATCTGGAAGACAGATCATCCATACCTGAATTAAAGTGGGGGGATACTGAAAGACCCCAATGCTATCAATCAGGAAGGACCTGAGATCAACAATAAAGGCTTTTCTAGCTCTGCAATACTAAAATAAATGAATGAATGAATGTGTCCCTGCCTTGAATTTTGTAATGAGCTGGATCATGTGTTTTGAGTCTGAAGTAATAAACATACAATAGGATTCATTGCTGGTTTCACTGCTTTATTCTGCTTTTATGGCATATTGGTTCCTAACTTTGGAAGCTTTACGTTCTTTTCCTTGGTAATAAAACAAAGCACCAGAATTTAATAAAGACTTCATCCATAAAATTATGTAGTGTACAGACTGTTTTCTTTTGCCTGTACCTCCTGGATTTGAATGGAGCTGTGTATGTAGGGTAGATTCCGCTATAAGAGATATTATGGTTCCTTACAAGTGATAACAATCTAGAATACAAATGTATTATTGGTTTCTTGAAACTCTGGGAAATGAATTATTGGTGTGAAGGTTCAAAAGTTTTCTCCCTTTAATCCAGATGGATGAGTCCCACTTTCCTTATTTAACCAGATAAGTAACAAATAACTCCAATCAATTCAATAAATGCACAAGAATGGAAAATACAGAATTACAGGAGTGGTCCTTTATATCAATAACAACCCAAGGCTTAAGCTGAAAGGCAGGTTACCTCCCACCCCCAGACAATATTAAAGGGGACATTTATGATGAATTAGAAATACTTTCCAAAGATAATATTTGTAAAAAAACCAAAACAAAATCAGACCCCACTTCCCATGAAAGCTAATTGGAAGAAAATTGTACAGTTGTGTGTTTTGCACCGTTTACAAAGGGGTTTCAGCTGATTAAGAAATTTCATTTGGCACTATCCACATTTTGTTTTTTAGATAAAAGCCTTTCAGGGCTTACCTGTTGTGTCTCTCCCTTCTGATTTAGTGTCTTCTCAGTATCCTGAGCTGGTAGATCTTACACTTCATTTTGGCTCAACCAAAATGAACTGGTCTTCTCCCACGATTCTTTTCCCATTTTTCCCCCTAGTTTTCTTCACATGTTCTTCTTAGGAAACTGAGAATAACTGCCGGTTTCCAATTGAGGCTTTATGACGTGTTCAAGTTGAAAGAAATGAAATCAGTTACAGGAGAGAAGAAAACAGGAAAGCTAGAATAGGAAAGCTCAAAAGGGGATCCTAATAAACTCTCCAGAGAGACATCAAGTTGTCTATTCTAGAGCCACTCAGCTTTTGGTTCTAAGAAGAGAACTTCCAGGCTTCTAAGAGAGGTAAATCCGACACAAGACAAGGGTGTCTAAGCCTTGGTGAAGAGGAGGGGAAAGGTTGTGCTTCCCTGACTGACAGCCTTGAGTGCCCATTAAAAAACCTTTGGTCTCTTGTTTTCCTTTTCAGCGGTAAGCACAAATACATATATGTCTCTTCAAAGCAGCAGGCAGCAGGAGACAACGTCAGCCTTTAAACCATCAACATCTATACATGGCAGCAAAATTATGCCAGACTGCGTGCTTTAATCTTTTCAGGAAGAGTGCCACTTAGTATTGCTTTCCTTGCCCTATCCCGTTTCATTCCATCTACAATGAAGGCTTTTTCTTAAACATTTTCTGTCATTTTGCACTTCGGTTTGGATACCTGCATCTTAGACTTAATTAGATGAACTACAAGTTTAGGGCAGTTTGATCCAGCAAATGCTGGCAGTTATTTAGCAAAGACTAACATATTTCAGTGACTTTTAAGTAACCGATTCACATATAAAAGCTGCACCACAAGTGTTTATCAAGTCACAATACTTACTGCCATGTTTCTCAAATACAGGAACAATGTAACATCTGAAATGATAGCTCCTAAATGTCATCCAGGAGGACACATGTCTGATTTCTGGAATTCCAAAATGAATGCAGGGATTGCATATCTGTTTGTGGGTTAGAGGATATCCAATACCTGCAGAAGCCTGCATGCATGTAATATATGAATGAGTCCTAGGTGTTGCTTACACAATTCTTAAAGCCATGCCAGGAAAATTGCAGTGAAACAAGTGGTGCCTTATAGCACAAGTATTCTGAAGAGTGCAGGAATATAAAATCAGTGGTACAGAATTAGTAATTTGATGTTCTTTCATTTTTAAGGAAACATGGTATTTACATTTCTGAAAAATGAACTCATTGGGGTGGTAGTCTAACAGGTTTTTCCCAATAGCTTATTAACCAGAATAAATAAATACCAGGTTTTATTCAAAGAGTAGACCATTGAAATTAATGGGCCTAACTTAGTCATGTCCATTCATTTCAGTAGATCTACTCTGAGGAAAACTGAGTCGAATACCACCCATAGCTAATAAGTCTTTTCCATGTAAAAGTAGTGGATCTACAGTATCTAACAAGAGAAAGATTGCTAGTCTTCTGAATTACCTATATAGCATTAAATGTAGAAGCTTCCAAGTAGATTCACAGAGGATTAGTGTGCGTGGCTATGGTTGCAGCCGCAGAAATCCATGGCTCTGTTCCAACATAAGATGCAGCACAACTAACCTATCACTGAGCCGTAGGTTGATTAGATCAAGGATGCCAGCAAAGCACAGCTCCATAGCACGATAAACACTGCAGGTGGGTCTTATTTCTGTGTCATTGATTGCACTCTGTCAGGCGATGGTGATGCAACACCATGTCTGCTTTTTGAAATGTACCCCTTCAGCTATTCCAACTGCTTCCTGTTGTACAGAGTGTGTAGTTATCGCAGACACACCATGACAGCATTTTCAGATATCAGAGAACAATGTAAGCGCTACACATTCGGTAAACACATTTGGAGTGTTCTGGGTGAATTCCATGGTTTGCAAGACTCCCAAAGCAACATGTAACAATAAACACCCAGATGACCCCCCCCCTGCTTTGGCTGATCTGAAGGGACTTTAATAAAAAAATGTATGAGAATATCGGTTGGTACTGATTCAGAGATCTTGCCTTTTTCCCCCCAAAATGAAGCCCTGGATTTGATGTGATGCACTCTCTGTCCTCAAATGCTGAGCTTCCTGTTATTTTTCTGGGTTATGTATGACTCAGGAAAGTGTCCTCTGGGTTTAGAACTTTAGATCCTAATATGAAAAGGCTGCTGACATATGAGATTCATCACATGCTGATATCACTCTGATATAATACATTTATTTTCAATTGGGAAAGAATATCTGATACAATCCCTTATATGCTCTGGCACATTTTTAAAATAGTGGTAGTATTTACTGAATTCTGAATTAAGAGACTGAGGCTGCAACCCTATACAAACTTAACCTGGTTCTGGGAGTAAGCCCTACTTCTAAGTAGGTGTACATAGGATTGCACTGTGAGTAACAGTGCTAAAAGACATTTTATTGTATTTTAATCTTTGCTGGAAGCTGCCCAGAGTGGCTGGGGAGACCCGGCCGGATGGGCGGGGTACAAATAAATTATTATTATTATTATTATTATTATTATTATTATTATTATTATTTAAAGAAAAGATAGCAGTAACAAAAAAGAAGCCTAATAAAAGAGCAAGAAACTTTATTTACATTGTGTGAAAACAAGCATCCTATATAATAAAGTCCAAGTGTCTCTGCGTCCAGTCCCTGTGTCCCTGGGTTTGTGCTACTGCGCATGTGCCCAACGGACACAGGGACTGGACGCAGAGACTGGACGCACACACATGCGTGCTCTCTCCCCCTCAACCCTCTGCCTCCCGTTTCCCTGAGGCCGCCAACCGCCACTCCCGGCCGGAGAGTGCCTCACTGCGCTTGTGCTAAAGCGCGAGGAGGAGGCTGCTTCGTTTTCCTTTTTCCCCCCTACACTCCCACCCCCGGCGACCAGCAGCAAGACAAGGAGGAGGAGCCCGGTCCGGCAGCCGCGGCGGCCCCGGAGCCCAATGCTGCCATCTTGGTCCGCCGCCTCCTCCTCCTCCTGACAACCCTCCCTGGCCCATGAGAGGAGCGGCGGGGCCGTGGCCTTCCCTCCCTCTCTGCGCTCGGCCGCGGGGCATGACGGGAGAGCGAGTTTGTTTACTTGCGTTCCTGGCGCGCCCCGCGGCCGAGCGCAGAGAGGGAGGGAAGGCCGCGGCCCCGCCGCTCCTCTCACATATGTTCTAGCACCCGTTTATTTAACGGGCTCAATGACACTAGTTAAAATAAGAATTGTAGTTAAGGCATAGTCAGTAACTAGATAACAAACTTAAGAATAAGAACTTTATCAGATAGCGTCCTAACTGCTCAGTCAGGTGTGAGGAATTTGTGGCCTTCTGGAAGTTACTGACTCACAATTCCAATCAGCACCAGCCAGCAAGGCCAATTTTCAGGGATAATAGAAGCTGAAGTTATCAACATCTTGAGGACCACAGGTTCTCCATCCCTGCTCTTGATGCTCAGATCTTATTACATCATGCAATTGAGGTGACACTCAGAAGGAACAATCCAGCAAAATGAGACACTCACAACCAAGTTCCACTAGAATTTACAATCACTGGAATTTACAATCTGATTATAGGAATATTTACATGAAAGTAGCTCCTGCTTAGTTTAATGCAACATTTCCTAGTAATTTTATGCACACTCCCCTGGGAGTAAACTCTACTTCTGAGCAGACATGTATAGGATTGTGCTGTTAAGCCTTTTATAGATTTCAATAGGATTTTACCAGATTGCACTGACAGTGCTTATATCTTTCTTTATGCAATGACAGATATATTCTTATGAGTGGAGTCATTCACTCACTATATTGTACTTCCATAAGAGACAGATTACACAGGTACCACATTTCAGCTTTCTAACATAACACTTTAATTTAAAAAAGGAACATTTCTATTTCTCACTCTCCCTTGAAATTTGGTATATAAAGTTTGTTTCATAACAGCAGACAGCACTCCAAAACATCTCAGTACATTACAGGAAAGAAAATAATATCTGAAGTATTAAGAAATAGCAAAGGATACTCTGAAAAGGCTGTCACTTCACAGAACAGTAGATCCACTTAGTCCCAGACCACTGATCCGAAAGGTTCTGCAGAGGGGGAAAGAAAAGCCAGGAAAGAGATTTTCAAATAGATCAGTACAGTTTACTTGAGAGAGACAACAAATAAGTTAAAAAGAAAGAGAAAAGGTGAGAGGAAATAAATCAAGTCGTCTCAGCCTGACATGAAACTGAAGTACAGAAATATTTATAATTTCAAAACAAGTTTTATTTCATTTTGGATATTGCCTCATCCAAAGGGCCAGGACACATAACAGTCATTTGTCTTGTTTCTATAAATATTATATATTCCTTATATCCCCTAATATTATACTGTTTATATAATATTATAAATATGATCCAAAATGTGTAAGGCAAAACAACACACCCTGTTCACAATCCTGGCCACCAAATGCCAACACAAACAAAGTGTTCAGTGTTTTCAAAACAAGCCAAGGGGCTCTGGTGACACTCCCAGGTCGCGGAGTTGTCCTTATTTGCTAATAAGGGTCCTTAAGTTGCACCCAGGCAGGGACAAAGACAGTCAATAACGACATCGAGGTTTGAATCCAGAGAAAGCGTTTAATCTCTAATTAGAGAGACTTGGTGATCCATGTATTTCACGACAAGAGTAAAGAAAGACAAATTAGCAAAGATTCTTATACACTTCTTGGGCTCCTTCCCCCCTCCTCAGGAATCCACTCTGTAAGAGTGTGCACGCAAGAGAGTCATAGGTACATATATGGATCTTCCTGTGTCCGGTCCTTCTCATGAACATATGGTGACTCAACAAAGCCTTCAGCCTTCAGTAAGGCTAGTTTATGCATCAAGCTGGAAGTGCCTCATCCGCTGATAATAAGCCCCTCTCTGCCTCTCGTTCTGTCCTCCAGACAAGGCCAGCTATTCGGCCTTGATAGCAAGCTGGGCATCCTGTCTCACTGTTGAATGTTTTCATTACACTTTGACACAGAGGCGCAGAGGCAAAGAGAAAAGCATTTTAAGAAGATAAGCATCCACGGAATATGGGGGGGGGCTAAGCCATACAATCAGAATTATACAATGCGGGCAATGCGAACGATCGGATCAAATTTAGCTCAATAATACAATTGGCAAATCTCTCCCTTCAGGTGCACATGTTATACATGTCTACTCAGAAGCAAGCCTCATTGGGTTCATTAGATCTTAATCCCAAGTAACTGAGTATAGGATTGCAGTCTAAAGTGCCTTAGGAGGACCTACTTCTGAATGACATGCTTAAGATTGCTTTGCACAACCAAAGCAGTTTGGTTTCTTCTTCCCCTGTGACTAGATTCTGTGCCACTAGCAAACCAACACCAAACCTTGGTGACGTGAAATACATTCACAAACACACACAACGTAACCGGCTGCACATAAATATCAAATATCAAAAGTTTTTCTCGTACATAATCAGCATGTAAAGGTCGATGAAGTAAATAAAAGTCCCAATAAACCAGTTCATTCATAAAGTTCCAAATTAGTGCTGTTTCTAATCCACATATGCCTCTGTGTAGCCAAAAGGCCCAAAGAGTCCCAATGGGAGCTGGCTGCAGTTCCACGACAAGGATTTCTGGAATAATCATCTTGTTTTGCCCACCTGGGCTTTTACAGTGGTCAGGGCCGGTTCTAGGTAGACCCCCGGTGGCGTGGATTAAGGGCGCCGTGCCGGTAGGCCGGGCGCCGCACGGCAAAGCCGCATGGAAACCATGCTGCACCCTGCGATGGCGGGGGCACCGGAGCGATCTCCGCCCCTCAGCACCAGGGTGCACGACCTGCTCAAGACTGCCCTGACAGTAGTACATGTTTTATATAATGTGTATCGAGATCATGGCTCTCATGACATAGTACAGTGGTACCTCGGTTTAAGTACACAATTGGTTCCAGAAGTCTGTACTTAACCTGAAGCGAACTTTCCCATTGAAAGTAATGGAAAGTGGATTAATCCGTTCCAGACAGTCCGCGGAGTACTTAAACTGAAAATACTCAAGCGTATTAAACCGAGGTATGACTGTAGTTGCTTTTGACCACACATGCTGATTGTGTACGAGAAAAACTTTTGATATTGTGAAATATACATTGAAGAGTATTATTTATATGCATTGTGTGTGTTTGTGAATGGATTCTGCATCACACAGTGTTTGCCTGGCTGTGCTTTTATCTTTGCTGTGCAGTTAGCCAAGAGACTAGTGGAAACTCAGCCCAAGGCATGGGTGGCTCAGGTTGACCGGATGTGCTTGTATGGCCAGCGGTATGGTATCAGTTGCCTGTGCCTGCATGTGCACTGCCTGGGAGAATCCCTCATCGCTCAATGCGGACACCGCTGGAGCGACCCCAGCCCCACTGGAGTAAACCAGGGCTGTGCTGAGCCCTTGGCAGGCAGAGAGGAACACTGGGCTGCGCCACACAGGGAGTCGTCTGCACAGGGGTGCCTGGTTTGTGCCCCATCAAAAATTGTGCGCCTAGAGCCACAGGCCTCCTGGCTCCCCTACACTCTGCCCCTGTGTATGGCACATCCAGTTACACACTCACAAACACACATATATAAGCACTATGGGTACATGCCAGTAGACTTTTTAAAGGGGTTGAGAAGGTCTCCGGCTATGGTAGATAAGTTAAGACATTATGTAAACGTCATTGCTGCTGCAGGATATAAAGATATTCATGGCTGCTCCTTACAGGATTATTTACACATTAACCAAAAATGCCTGACAGTTTGAACCGCTGTTCAGAAGGGGGCCTGTGGGGATTGATCGAGGGCAATTCATGTGTTTCCTGTCAATCTGAAATATCCTCAACACAATCTTTGTTATTGGCCTTCCTTCCTGCTTGCAGTGTACTATTCCAGTCATTTGGAGCTCAGGGCTGTCTCAGCTATTCCTCCTCTGCTGCTGTCTATTTTTTAGTACTTTTCATCCCCCAGGGTGCCATGAAAAAGCCAATAGCTGATGCATTGTAACACTGGGCTAAAAGCAAAAAATTGTTCCAAACATGCAGCAATGTCACAAAGCCACAGGTGTTTCGGTATTTCTGATTCCTCGGGGTCTTCTCAGACCAGGAGGAGTAAGTCAAAGGCAATAAAAAAGGAAAGGAAAAGCTGCTATATCTGCTGTTCAGAAACAAATGGAACAGTGGGCTGTGAATAAGGCTGGTTGTGATCTCTCTTCCCAGTTTGCTATTCCTCACCAAAAGGGCGTTGCCACAAAACAAGAGGAAGAGGCAGCTCACTTCTGGCTTCTCTTCGCCAGATAAGCAGAACTCTGTAAAATAAAAGATGAAAACAACATTTCATATTTCTGTTGAGCCAGTTACAAAGAGCCATGCAGCCACGAGCATACCTAGTATATGGGGAGATGGGTGCATGTGTTAGACCTGTGTTCTACCTCCACTGTCAAAAGTAATATGCTTCTGAATGTCAAGTGCTGGGAATCGGGAATGTGGAGAGTTTTGTTGTGCTCAGTTCCTGCTTTAAGCCCCCCCCCCCCCATAGGCATCTGCTTGGCCTGTGGGATAACAGGATACTGGACTTCTTACGGTCTTAAAAAATCAATTTCTACCCTATGCTTCCTCCTGAAGGAGGAGTGTTACTTGCAGCTCTAAGGGACTCTTGTTAAGGGGAGGAACCTTTTAAAATAGAATGGAACAAGCCCAAGCCCTTCCACCACGCACCTAAATGATGTGTTACTAGTGTAGGGAGGGTGGCGAAGGAGCATGGTAGTTAACCCACACAGAGAGTTTGCATTGCAGACAAAGGAAACCGTATACTATGATTGTTTACAAAGATTCCATTTTCAGTGCAGCCATTTCTCGCAGGGTCTTCAAAACAGAGTGTGAATGCAGCTCCTGAACAGGAAGATAACCCTGTCCTGGATAATTCATGCAACATCCCATGAGCATCACCTTACATATTTGACTACACTCAATCAGAAAATAGAGGGGGGGATCCTTACATACTTATTATTACATTCACTTTGTTTATGGGTTTCGGTTGGCTGAATCAGATGTCATGATGAGCGTTTATATGAGGTGCCTGTGGCTGCCACTTCGTTAATGAAAGTAATTTTATCATCTGTTGATATTGATCAGGGTCATCATTTATTTATTTGTTTGTTTGTTTATTACATTTACTTCCCACCTTTCTCCAAGGAGCTCAAAGCAGTGTCCCTCAGCCTCCCAGCCTGCCATCACAACAGCCCTGTTATGCTGCTGTGGCTGCTACCTGGTTAAAGGAATTACATAATTCTTATGTCGACTTTCTGTTTCTTCTGTTAACAAATAACTTTTTTTTGGTCTGCAGGTGCCACTGGGATCAATTTGCCTTTTGCAAAAATTTTAGCTGGTAACAGAACATGGAGTTTGAATGGAGTTTGAATGGGTAAAGAAATTAGAAGATGCAACATTAGATCAGTGATAGGGAACCTGTGTCTCTCCATATGTTGCTGCTGCTGACCATTGGCCAGCTGGCTAGGGCAGATGAATCCATCAACATCTGGAAGGCTGCACGCTCCCCACCTCTGGCTTATATCCTCCATAAAATACACATATTTCTTCTAACATGAAATTCCTGCTCCTATGTTTAATAAGCATTAATTAGAAGAGCATGGCATCCTCCACAATTTATCACTGCTACCGATCTGATCTCTTGAGTTTTATCATTCATTATCCTCCAGAAAGGAATTATCTAAAAGAACGCTGGACCAGAATTGGGCTTATACCCTAAAGTCCCCTTTTATATTGCGCATTACAAAACATTCAGCTATATACAGTATCGGGGCTAAGTTTCACGATGCATGAAATCAGTAAAGATAAGGCAATTACAAAACTTGGATGAGGGCAGCTAGTTCTTAGTCTAATGGGGGGGATAATCCTGAATTGAACATAATAAACCCATTCACCACTAAATATCTATATTGTGCCATCTTTAGTTAATAGATAATTAAAATAATTATCCCGTGTGAACTGTATTGGGATCTAACTTCATATTATTTGAACGATGGTTAATGATGCTTAAGAATATAGTCGTACATTCCTTCCAACTCTCAGGTAGAACAGGGGTTCTAAAAAGCTGGAATTGCCAGCAATGCTAGTACCTTCAAATGTAGCACAATGAGAGGGGGAGGCAATTAGTTTCAGCAATTATTACAATGCATCTTAAACCGAAAACAGAAAAGCATGCTAGAGCTCAATAGCAACATATAAAACTAACGCATGAGAATGAATACAAGCAACTAAATATTCTCAAAATGTCTTGCCCCAGCCACTCGGAACACAAGACCAAGAAGTTCAGCCTCAATTAATTTTCAGATACAATCATTTTCTCTAACCAGTCCTCAGAGCCGCAAGGTCCATGGCCAAAGAATCCAGCAACCTGGCAGTGTTTTTATACTAATTTAACAATAATATTCTGGGTCATTTGCACCATCTGTTGCCCAGGTGTCAGTCATGGAAGGAAGAAGGGACAGATGGAGGCTAAAGGCTAGAGGAAGCGATTTGGACACAAAGTCTTCATTCCACTGGGCAACACACATGAAAACAGATCCAGTGGAATATGGAACTAGAAACATACAACACTGATATAGATCTCAGTGCTAGAAGAGCTTGATTTTTCATGCCAATTGTGGCTGGAATGGCACAAGGGCAGGACAGCCGCCCGCTCAGTGAGTTCCCGCACAGCGCGGCACGGGGACTTGCTTCCGCGGTGCTGGAACTCGTGTCTACGCATGCCCACGGAGGGATCTCCAGTGCAGTGAACCGGCCCAGGCAAGGTAAACCTTGCCAACCCCTGTTCTATACAATAATGAGCAAGGTGCATCAATATGGAAAGGTGATTCTGTTGGGTTCAATTTCTCATATTTCCAGTCTTAAGTTCAGTTCTCCACATTTCTGCATCAGTTTATGATTTTTAAAATAAAGTCATCATAACAATTCATCAGATTTTTAATGCAAATGTCTCCAAACATACACTTTTCTGTATGCAAATGTGCCTAATATACACATTTTCAAAGCAATTTCCCTAATACACATTTTATGTGCTATTTTCACTAATACGTGCATTTATATGAACACTTGACCCTAGCATATACTACATTTTTTCATATGTAACTTAGCTGGAGAACTTCTGAAAAATTCTTGCTGGAATCATAGAATTGTAGAGTTGGAAGCGACCCCAAGGGTCATCTAGTCCATCCCTCCCTGGAGATCTGCAAAACCTTGAAAAATGCAAATTTTGAAGGATGGTTATAAGTTTCAGTTTGCATATTGTTTCAGAAAGGGCAAATTAAGTAAGTTTGCCTTTAAATGTGACCTGAACAGAATTTTCCCCACATCCCTACTTATAAGTAAAAATGCATAGGAGTCTGCTGCCAGTCACTGTTATTTACCTTTTGTACAAGCACTTTAACATAAGTGTGTTTAGTTTAAGTGCCACTATTAGATACATTAAAAGATGCTGTACAATGTGAGGAGCAGTTCTCCCAATTCCTGTGACAGTTTTGCTGCATGTAATCCATTAAAGGAATTTAGAAACCTGCACCTCTGTCTATACAAAATATTGGGGGGGGGGGGGAGAAGCCAGTGAGCACTTATTAAGGGAGATGTGCATTTGGTTGTTAGAATGGGAGGTGATTGTGCTTGGGATACATTATTCAGGGTGCTTTGAAATGCTTCTCTGGAAAATACAATACTAGGCAGAAACTTCGTTTCATCACCTTTATGTAAGCACACAGTCAGCTGCTTTAGGACGGTTCTCTCAAACCCATGACCCCTCAGGGTGGTTGGGCTGCACAAAGCCCACAGAAATGGGTTGTAAAGTGTGGGCTGCAATACATGTTTGCTGTACACCAAATTTAGAGATTTAGGCTAGGCTGCAATCCCAATGACTTTTTAGAAGACATCTGAAGACAGCCCTGTTTAGGGAAGCTTTTAATGTTTAACAGACCATTGTATTTTAATATTTTGTTGGAAGCCGCCCAGAGTGGCTGGGGAAAACCCAGCCAGATGGGCGGGGTATAAATAATAATAATAATAATAATAATAATAATAATAATAATAATAATTATACCTAGGAGTAAATGACGAGACTTCCTTCTAAACCATCCCATTTTTCTAGAAAAAGAGGTGCCAGAACTCACCATGAACGCCTCTTGTTCTCTTATAATGTTCTCTAGAAAAAGAGGTGCCAGAATGAATTTCTGGAGAGTTCTGGCTGAAAAAAGCATTATAGGATTGCTCTGTAAGAATTGATTAAAATTGTTTAGTGTTGTTTCCAGATGTGTATCTTCATTGATGTAAGACTCTTGGATCCAGCAGAGTCTTTCATGACCAGAAAGCAGAGACAGAGTTTCTCCAATTCCCACATTCTCCTACCACCTCCCCATGCCACTTTCCACATTGTCCCAGAGGGTTCTCCAACCCCTCTGGGACAGATTTGTCGGGGTTACATAGCAAAGGGTGAATCAGGGGGAAAAAACAGCTCCCTCTGCCCTTTTCACTCATGGAAGTCTGCTGGATTGAAGAGTGTCGCATCAGCAAAAGGACACAGCTGCATAACCCTTCATGTTTAACTTGGCAAAGAGTTTTCTCAAATCGAAATCATGTAAGTACAGAATATGAGGTGATTCCAGGTCACTCATCTTGCAGGCATCTCCCAGCTGAATTTTTAGTTGTAACAAAATACCATTAAATAGCCAGACATTTGGTAACATGCAAATCATTCTGCATAAAATGTTCCTCAGAGAAATAAGTGGCTATTAGAGAAATCCCCTATGTACAAAAGGATTCCAAAAATAATGGAAAGAAAACATGATAAATCAACATGAAGCACACAGAATAATTGCAGAATAAAAATGGGAAATACTCATGAGCTTACTCATGAGTGAATTCCAAATCACCTTGGATAATATAAGACCATTAACAGCCTAAGGATTATAAATAGTAATATTAAAATTATATTAGTCACTTGAAGGTTAGCAAAAACAACTTCCTTTTCAGGTCAAATTGGGGCATTGTGCACAGTGCTGAAGTAACTTTTTGTAATCCAGTTTTAATGGGTGGCAAAGTACATTTTATATTAACCTTTTAAGGTTTCTCCTCCATTAGGACCAACACAGAGATTCCACCTAACTAAAGACTTTCTGCAGCTGGTGTAGCTGGTCAGATTGGCATGCATTATAAAGGCAAATGTGGCCTCTATTCTATTTTTGAAAAAAAAAAACCAAACAATTTTCTATGTGAATTCAACTGACTCTCGCTACATATTCAAAATTAGGCTTCTTTTGAGTTATTCTTCTGCCAGGGTTGCAGAACAGCTGAAGGATCTTGCCATTAATCTTTGGGTTTATGCTTCACTCTCCATTTCAGTAGCTTTGGCAATGTTAGCCACAGCCAAATATTTCAGGCCAGATAAAGAAAGCTCCTCTCTTTCCACATAGAATGGAAGGTGTCTGTGTTCCACTGGTAGGGATGGGGGAGAAATTCACTCAAGTTCACATTTTAGGTGAACGTACCCTATCCTCCCTCACAACGTGTGAGCCAAAATACAGCCCTTCTTCAAAATGTGCAGTTCTCTGGGTTTTGTTGTGCTGTTCAGCAGACAAGCAAGGTGTATACAAAAAAATGTGTGCAGTAAGGTAAATCATGCATAAAACTGCAGATATTGTTGAAAATAGCATTAAAATGCATTGTATTAGGGAAAACATGTTTGCAAACATTTCCATATTGTGCAAAATTGCATATATCAGCATGTGCATATTGGGGAGAAATGTTTGATTCTGCATTGTTTTATTGATGTTTAATATGCTGTAAACCGCTTTGAGATTTTTCTTAAAAATATAAAGTGGTATAGAAATGAAATGATGATGATGATGATGATGATGATGATGATGATAAATTTTCACAAGGACTTCAGAATAATTTGCAAACTGATGCAGAAATGTGGAGAGTCGAACTTAGGATTTGAAAAATGAGAAACTGAGAGAAACCAAAACTAACCGATTCACTCATCCCTAACCCCCAGTTCCACTTCCTTCACCCTGGACTGGACACCGGGACAAGTTGTTATTTGTGTGTTTGCTATTTCAGTTTGAGACTGCACATAATGGACATAAATCCTACTAATTTAATAATGTTTCCAAAGCTTTCCAAATGCCCATCAGGAGGAACAACAAGACCACTAGAGATACCACCCCTTCCTTCGCTAACAATAGTCTACCTCCAGTTCCCTGGAAGCTTATAAGACTATGCAGTCCTACGTCCACTCATATCAAAGACACTGTCACTGTTTGCATTTGCAATCTATTCCCTTTTTTGTTTTGTTTTTGTTCTCCCTTGTACATGCTAATTACTGCAGCCCTCTGCCAACATTTGTTGAGAATATCCAGGCCAGCTCTTTCAAAGGGAAATGTCAAAGTTTAATTTCAAATGAAGGAAAGCATTTTGCTATATGCGTATCCCATTAATAAGGACCATTCTAGAACATTTTATTCCAAAGAGCACATCTAAAAACATGTGTTTATAAACATACAAATCTATATTTTTATAATATAAATAATATATTCTATATTATATTATTGTAATATATGTTGTTATAATATAAACAATATATTATTTATAAACTTCTATATTATATAACATGGTGGTTATAAATACATACACATCACATATGCAAGTATATATTCTCATTCTCTCTCTCTCTCTCTCTCTCTCTCTCTCTCTCTCACACACACACACACACACACACACTTCTAAAGTCTTGTGCCCTCTTTTCCCCATAGCTGCCAAGTTATCCCTTTTTTTAAGGGATTTTCCCTTATGCTGAATAGGCTTCCTCGCGAGAAAAGGGAAAACTTGGCAGCTATGTCTTTTCCCACTAGTCTTGCCCACTCCAAATGTTAGCTAGGAGGCAACTATCTATTGCACTGAGCAATATAACAATGCAGTCACCAAAAGAGCATGGTTTAGAGACAAATTCTCCCATTTGTTTGGGCAACATCTGCTCATGAAAGGGTCACCATATGGAAACATCTGCGATAAGGAATAATTTAAAAGCAGCCTTCACTTCACAGCCATTTCATGTGTGCCAATCAGAAAATCACAGCTGGATTTCTCTTGTACGCCTTCAGCTTTCCTTTCTATCAACGGGACTGATAATTGTCTTGATTGATCTTTTCGAACCTGAAAGAAATTAGGCACCACATATTTCTAGCCAGGGCTCTCTTTCTGTTTGCTTGTACTTCTTTTGTTGGCAAAATGTTCTGCACTAGCAGAATGTTGCTGTGCAAGAGAATGCGTGGGCACCTTGCTGGGAACTTTGTTGCACAATAGATTGCATGAAGTTTCCACTAGTACAACTGCTGCCATTGCGCTAGTGGACAGAGAATGCTAGCTACAGCCTTCAATGTGTTACAGGGGGCACAACAGAGGGAGGAGAAAGAAAGAAAGGATGGGGTATCAGAAGGAAGGAAAGGAACAAAAGTAATAAGGGATTGTTGTTGTCGTTTAGTCGTGTCCGACTCTTCGTGACCCCATGGACCAGAGCACGCCAGGCACTCCTGTCTTCCACTGCCTCCCGCAGTTTGGTCAAACTCATGTTGGTGGCTTCGAGAACACTGTCCAACCATCTCATCCTCTGTCGTCCCCTTCTCCTTGTGCCCTCCATCTTTCCCAATAAGGGATTACATGTGAGCAAATGAAAGTTACACATACTTAGATATCATACTTCATTCTCACTAGGTTAAATTTTGATGACTGCTACTTAAATCCTAGGTGGATAGCCATATTAATCTTTTAGAGGAAATAAACAGCAGAGTCTCATTACACCTTAAAGCAGTGCTTGGAACCAACTACTTTAGTTCAACAAATTTCACTGAACTAGTTCAAAAATCTCCAAACTACCTCTTAAAGTACTGTAGTTCCCATAATTGCCAAATAACCTAAAGGTGAATTAAGTTCATATTAGGGTAAAACTAGTAAATCTTCCTGTTCACCCCCACCATCAACCATTAGACTTAGCTTTCATTAAACTGATTTTATGGTTAAAAAAAAACACAGCAACACACTTTCAGGGCATGCATGTTTAGAACTCAAACCTGAAGCTACAAACAACGGGAGTTTGGGAATCTGGGGTCACTACTGCTGTTTGGATCCCCGCAAGATTCCCTAAGATGAATAACCTAGGATATTGTAGCTGCTGTAGAGAAGGGTGCTAAATAATAACTACTTTCTCTCTAAGTCTCCAAGCCCAATGGTGTACTGAGAGGCTGATGCACACAGGCTGGAGATGATTTTGCAATTGTCTTTGGATTATGAAGAGAGAAACAATGGCCCTATATTGAACCTGTCTCTTCCTTCTAAGCCAATTTGCAGCTTAAATGCATGGAAGTTTTCCTGCTGTGCATCAGGATCAGAGGATCTGAACCTACCTCCAGAGCTTTCCCCCGCCCCTAAAATCATATGCCCTCTGCAGCATGGGAGCATTGATTCTATGTATGTTCCCACTCTGCTTCCACTAATGTATGAAGGTGGCAAATCACCTGGGTAAGGTGGCTAATATGGTTATTTCCATAGCAGCAGGACCCTGCCTTCGATCAAGCATCTGTCACAGGATTTGTCGTTGAGAGATATTTTACCAGCAAGCACTTTCTGATACAATAAGCCATTTTCTTTCAGCAGAAGAATATAAAGTATTGATTGCACTTCAAACTAGCATCATTTCTGCCAAGAATAAACAAATAATGACCTCTGTGGTGTCCAGGGAAGGAAAAGACAAGACAGGCCTAGAATTGGTTGCAGACTAACCTTTATTGTTTAGAACTGGCAACTTTTGAAATCATATTGGGCAATCCTCCAGCAATGATAATAAGAGCAAAAACACCGAAATGAAATTATCTGCCTGAGGGTTTTTTTCCTCCTCACAATGTTGCTTGAAGTCATTAACATTTTTCTCTGGACAAAATTAACCACATTTAGAGTTTAGTCAGCTGAACCCACTAGAGATGGTTTGTGTTTAAAGTCTTGTGTGAGACAATCCGAAGACTGTTCAGTTGCATAGCTGCCAAGTTATCCCTTTTTTACAGGGATTTTCCCTTATGCTGAATAGGCTTCCTCGCGAGAAAAGGGAAAACTTGGCAGCTATGTTCAGTTGAAACAAGTCCCAGTGCAACTAGATGAACTTACACCTTGGAAATTGTGCATAGGGTTGCATTCAGAGTGATATACAGTGAGCGGAGCCACAACCACCACCCACAACCGTACGTAAGCAGCCATTTTCACTGCCGCTGCACACTGAGCACACATCTTCACTGAGCTATCCACTATTGCTCCAAGGTCTCATTCCTGTTCAGTCACTGCCAGTGCAGACTCCAGTAGCATATATTAGAAGTTAGGGTTGTTGTTATTTTGCTCCAATATGCACCCCTTAACTCTTGCTTATACTTAATCATTTGCACCTCTAGGGGATCTAAGTCACAGATCTATGTGGAAATCTGCCTTACCATTCAGCAAATGGCTGGGGCTGGGGGCTTCCTTTCAGATCAACAGGATTTCTGACTTCTCCTAAGAAGTGCACTTGGAATCTGTCAAGTTTAATCACAATAAGTATGCTCCATTTTAGTGTTCCAAAATATGACACTGTATCCCTGGGAAATGATTCTTAATGCCAAGGTAGCAAAACTTTATTTAAACATGGAAGGAGGAGGAGGAGGAGGAGGATCTGACTGCCTGAGCAACAACGCATCACTTGGTGTCTGCAGGCGTCAGAGAATCTGAATAGCCTCTGCATTTCTGCACAGCAGAACCCAATAGATCTATTCATTTCAATAAGACATTATGACAGATAGTAACTCTCTTTCAATACAGTGGAACCTCGGTTTATGAACACCTCAGTTTACGAATTTTCGGTTTACAAACGCTGCGGACCCATCTGGAACGGATTAATTCACTTTCCATTATTTTCAATGGGAAAGTTTGCTTCAGTTTATGAACGCTTCAGTTTATGAACAGACTTCCAGAACCAATTACACTCATGCTTCGGGTTAAGTATCCTCCAGGTTGAGTACTCCGCGGACCCGTCTGGAATGGATTAATCCACTTTCCATTACATTCAATGGGAAAGTTCACTTCAGTTTATGAACGCTTCAGTTTATGAACAGACTTCCGGAACCAATTGTGTTCATAAACCGAGGTACCACTGTATTTTCTTTCCCTTTGCAAATTCTAAGTGAATATAGATAGTTAGATACAGACATATATCCCTTCTGTATTTGCCAAACAGGCTTCTTAGGTCGTGAAGGCCCACCTGAGTCATCCATGTTTTTCAGATTACAAAAAAAAAAAAATGACAATGATTGTATAAAGTATATCCTGTCCTTCCTCCCAAAGAAGCCCAAGAGGGCAAATACACTCACATTTTTTTGATACTTTTTTTTTTAAAAAAAATGCTTCTAAAACAGTTAAAGCTTGATGGCAGATAAGGCATAGGGTTGGATCCTTATTCCAGGTGGATATGGGGCAGGGGCGGGAGCCCCACACCCTGGTCCAAGCAATCAGATTATTCCATTAAAGGGATCCAGGGGGAGAAGCTTTTTGGATATGACGTATCCTGTAAATATCACATACATTTGTCAATGCCAGACAAATAAATTAGTAGCCAGTTTCCCTAGGCTATACACCCATCTGGCAATATCAACTTTGACTCAGGTTTACACTCCAATGAATGGACAATCAGAATCATGCTATAAATGTGGTGCATTATTAGAAGATTATGTTAGGCAAAGGGTCTAACTAAGTACAGTAGGGCACAGTTTAGAATTGTGTATTTTGAGCAAATCCCAAAGTCATTCTCCTATGAGGAAATAAATACTGGTGAATGTAGGTTGTCAAGTTTATTGTGAATTTTGAAGCTCTTCTGGGATAGCTCAAATAAAGCATTATAAATAAAATGACTTTGGTCTCTATTTCAGTCATCAGCCTCTGTTTATTCAGTGTCCTTAACATAATTGGGACAGGGCAAATAAAGAGATCGTTACTACATTTTTTCCCCCATGAAAGAGAGGGAGCATACCCTCAGAAATTAGAGGTGCTACAAATTGAACCTGAGACTTTCTGCCAGATAGTTGAGTTGGTAGATCATGAGATTCTTAATCTCAGAGTTGTCAGTAACTCTGGGCAAATTGGGCAAAAATATTCCTGCATTGCAGAAAGTTGGACTAGATCAGGCATAGTCCAACTCAGCCCTCCAGATGTTTTGAGACTACAGTTCCCATCATCCCTGACCACTGGTCCTGTTAGCTAGGCATCATGGGCGTTGTAGTCCCAAAACATCTGGAGGGCCAAGTTTGCCTATGCCTGGAACTAGATGATCCTTGTGGTCCCTTCCAACTCTACAATTCTATGATTTTATGCATTCTACCACTAACAGAACTACCCCAGTCCCTGAGAGCAATTATGAGGAGAAAATTGCAGCAAAATAAAAAAGATGGCAGGTGGAGGATGAAGCACATCCTCCTCTCTCCGCTTAGAAGGGTCTGGCAGGGTACTAGGTTAGGGTGCTGGCACTAGTGGGAACATAGGCTTGGTTCTGCCAGGGTGCCCAAGCTACTCCCACCTCCTCACCACCCTGCCCCATCCTGCACTGTCCCATTATGTAGCAGCAACATGCCAGCTCTGATGTGCTGCCCTAACCTACCAACCACTCCTGCCTCCACCACTTCTCCATTGTTTTCACTCAAAGAAGCAGCCATTGGGGTCTAAGGGCTGGTTTTGCATGTAACGCGTAGTTTTGCGCTATGTGCCTCGAGTGGTTCCTGGTAGAGAGAAGCATGGCTGCAGAAGACTTGAGTCGTCTGTACTGGTTAGCTGATGGATAGGTGCATCAGCTATCTATCTTTCTCTGGGTGTAGGGATATTGCTGTTCTGACCCATGAGCTCAATTATGCTTGGGAATTGCCAGTTCTTATTGGTGGGGAAACCCCTCTCCAGTCACTTGAATAGATTGAAATGGTCTACCAAACAGATTGATTATCCTTTCCTTAAATAGCCTGTCATATGGTGACAGTGACAAGGGAGACATTGCAGTGCTTGCAGATAAATATTTAGAGGTTGGTTTCAAAATGCTCTGCAAGGGCATCGTGCTGATATTCCAGAAGGGTTCTCCTTCCCTCAGATAGCATTGCTCATTTGCTGCCTTTTGCAGGCAGACATAATCAATAACACTTCCCAGTATGGCGCTATGGACTAAGGCAGCGAGCTCTCCCTGCGTTGGAAATGGGTTGTTTTTCAATGGCTTGAAAAGATTGCACCGGCTTACACGCCATAATTATCAGGTTAGGAGCCAAATCCCATATTTCAGTGAAGTAATAGAACCATAGGAAAGGGGGTAGGGAGGCAGAAAGAAAGAAAGGGAGGGGCAGGAGAGAGCAAGAGGGACACTCTTCTGACAAAATAAAACTCAATTTTGCTGAAAAGTCATACTCTAAGGCCTCATCTGGCAATGCTTGAGCACACACAAAGTGATCATTAATTGCACAGTGCAGAGAATAAGCAGCATGGGCTCCAGATCCAGATTCTGCAATGCTATCAAATGCATCTAAAAACCAGAATGCAAATCCATCAATCCAGCTTGCATTCTATTAAAGAGCATCTAAACATTGTACCTGAGTATCAGTGAGATCCAGTCACTTCAGCATAATTTCTACAATACTGGCTTTTTTTTCATGTGTTGTAATTTTTCTATACCACATTATTATTATTATTATTATTATTATTATTATATTATTATTATTATTATTATTATTATTATTATTATTATTATTATGTTTTTCAGCTCAAAGGCCCCCAAAATGATAAAGATCATATTAAAACAACATATATGGTAACTCTGTGGAAGTGGCGTGCGGTGAAACCTTTGTAGGGGAACAGTTAGGGCCAGAGGCGCCAGAGTGATTGAGAGGGGTGTCCTCAAGTGTATGACGTCACGATGTCACGCAAGGAGGAGCCAAGGGAACATTTACATTTAGGGGACTAGCCTAGTCACCTAGTCCACTTACTGCATGCCGCTGCTCTGCGGTGATGGTCCAATGAAAGCATTTGTGTTGCCTTGAAATGGAACTGGAAGAAGTCATGGACGCTCTCCCTGTGAAACTATAAAAGACATCGCTTATTTTTGTTACTAGGATCTGAACTGGAGTTTCAGTTCTACCCAAAGCTCTATGAAAGCTTATTACCTAAAGAAAGTCCAACGGTTGGAGAGACTGATTTCCTTGTGAACAAGATTTTTTATAGCATAGGTAAATTATATCTAGCGGCTGTTATTCATACAGAATGTTTAGACTTTTAACAAAGAAGTTGCTTGGGCATCATAAGAGAAGACCCCGGAGGGAAGTATTTGTAGTTTAAAAAAGAGGGGAGGAAAACAGCTAAACAAATTGCTCTCTTGCTGGTATTCTCCAATGAAAGATTCTGCTGGGAATTTCCCTGGCCTCTAACCTCCATCTGTATAGGAAATCATTAAAAGGAGAAGCCCCATAATTGTCCCAACCTTTTTTTTTTATTTATGGAGTCTGTCAAGTGAATTTTGCAGCATTCTCAGAGGAGCAAATAAAAACCTCTATATGGAAGGAAGATCACAAAGGCCTGGCACTTATCTGAATTGGACTCGTGCCATTTGAACATTTTTCCTTTCTCACTTTGACACTGTGGTGTGGCAAAAGCAGTGCTCCAGGCAGCTAATTATTAGAATGTGTTCCATATTGCAGTTGCGTTTTTATGTTAGCAATTTCACGTTACCAACATTAAACTCTTGATAGTGATAAGCTAGCTACCAAGGTGCTGACATGCCTTGGTAAAATTGTTCTCTCTTCTCTTGACTGTCAGCTAGAGAGTCAAATATGGCACTATTTTCTTTTAACTTGTTGCTCCTTCACTGATCTCTGTAACAATCTGAACTAGCAGGATTTTTACAACAATAACAGCTATGTTCCCAGCAGTGTTCCCACTTAGTGCCAAGCAAAGCCCACAACCCCAGCCGGATTGCTGGAGTTACTTTCTAAGAAATAATAATCACGCACCAGTTTTTCCTAGCCAAGGCCACTTTTTCAATTCCCCATATTTATATTCAAAACTGCTCACTGAAGGGTGATTTAGATTCTCTGAAAGAGTCACTGAAGAATTCTCTTTACATACAATTTTTTTTCAAATATAAGTTTATAATTTGTTGTGAGAACTCTAGAAGTTTCTTCTCAAAGCCCTTTTGAAAATATTACACTTGGCCAGGGCATTTTGTTACAAAGAAAAATAGAAGTCAATTTGCCCTTCTTGTGCGGGCGGTTTTGTGGGCAGGCTCTGAGCCTCCTCTGGAAACTGGCCTATTGCAGGCCAGATCGTCCTCCTGGCAATGTATCTGAAGAAGCGCCTGGCGGTTCTCTGTAACCGCAGTGACTCCAGCTGCAGACAAGGGAGGGGATGAATTGTGTTCTAAACTACTGCAACAGAACTTTAATAGCATCTAAACCCTATGCATCCATTTTATTGTTTTTGCAAAATATGTTACTTCTTGGGTTCTTGGGCCTGTAGTGCTCAAGAGATTCTATTTGTCCTTGGGAAAATGGAGAGGGGAAAGTCTTCAAGTCTCTCGATATGACTTTCAAGGCACATTAAGTCTTCTCATGTGCACCACTTGGGACAGTTTCAGTAAAAAAAAGAAAACCAGCACAACTTTCTAAATTATATCAATCTTTCTGTTGACACCCAGATATCTCTAGACAGCAGTAAATGACATGCTGATGGACATAGTATGACTGAAGGACGTTCACCAGAATGAGAAATTGGAAAGAAAACCTCTGAAAACTGACATAAAATGTATTTGTAAATATTTTAACTGCTGGCATGCTCAGAGCATTAGCCATGGGCGTCTGGTACCCATGTGTAAACACAGCATGAAGGGGTTCTCATTAATGTCCTGCCTTGCCCCATTGCATAGATCATCGGGGAGACTCCAGGGGAGCCCTGGGGGCCATCCTTTCATTAACTTGCAGTCCATATATATCCTGCATATTCTCTCTCTCTCCCTCTCTCCAAGGAACATTCAGGAGAGCTGGCGGCTTTAACTTACAGCCCATTATCTTTCTGTTTAGTATCATTTCTCCCTCTCTCCTCCCACCCCCCTGGCCATTCTTCCTTGAGCCCACCCCAAAAAGGGGCAGGTTGGAATGGGATGGCAGCAGAACAAGGTGGGGCAGGGAAGAAATGGGGGAATCCCCACTTACGCATGTCCTATAACGGAACTCCAGTGGAAGGGGCTCCCACAGGGGAGCTGCAGAAACCATGTGGTTGATCAAGGTGGCCGTGGCTTCAAATAGGTTGAGAAAACCACTGCCATAGATCCATGCCTCCCAAGCAATGCGCAATCAGCTTCAATTCCATCCCAGGGACAGGAATACCTGCACTAAATGTAAAGATCCCTCCAGACTGATGCTAATCACATATAGCTCAAGGACATGGTCTGTAGTGCTCATATCCTGCTTGTATAGTAACTGTAGAATTGTATGCTGGACTGGGTAGCAGAGAGTGCTGGGTTAAAAGGACCTTCGGTCTGCTTCAGAAGGGCTCTTCTGTGCTTCTGTTCACTTCATAGAGGAGGGATGGTGAACCTGTGACCCTCCAGATCTTCCTAGGCTGCAACTCCCCTAATTTGTCGGGCCACTTGCAACCCTGGAAAGCCTCCCCAAAGGGTCAGGGGCCCTCCTGAACAATGTGGAATGGAGCACAGACGACCACTGGAGAAGGGCAAAATTGCCCTTCTTCGTGTCGAGCAGAGTGCCCTTTACTTCAGAGGAAACATGATTAAGATGGTGCTTTTAGAGGATGATATTCAAATGACTCCAGAGATTTGATTCTTTGAATAAACAAGGAAAACTAAATTAAGTCCATCATCAGTTTTTTTTTGTTTTGTTTGCTCATTGGCTCCTCTTTGAAGATCAATAAAAGGAGAGAACAGTCCCTTGGTTACTATTAGCTATCCTTGAAATGTAACTCCTTTACTGTCTAATGAATATTGCACTGAAAATGCTGTTTAATAATCCATAGATAAATGATCAAGCTCCTGTAATCCTGTAATCCATAGATAAATGAGAAAGCTGAAGATTTGACTTTTTTGATGGAAATATATTTAAAAGGAACAATAATGTCACCTTTTACCTTGATAAATAGCAACTGAACATCCATATTAAAAGCAAAAAAAAAGTATATTATGAATAATTACAAAACACAATAGCTGAAGCAGTGGTTCTCCCCCCCCCCCCCGGTATGTTTGCTCCTTCAATTGTTACCCTGCAGCTAGAGTTGAGCTAATACTGGAACACACTTTTGTTAATATTACTTCTAATTCAAAATCAAATTTAAGCCCAACCTTCCTGATAACCCTTTGATGTTGCCTTCCAGCACAAATAAAAGAGATTCAGCTTCAAAAATTCCTTGCGATAGCTGAAGCTTGAGCTTCAATGTTTGCCAAAGGAGTTTTAAGTACATGCTACAATTTATTACCTTACATAACACCAGTTAATTCATAAAACAACTCAAGGGGGAAAATGCAGTACCCAAAGGTTAATATAGCCTGTTTACCATATATATATATATATATATATATATATATATATATATATATATATATATGCCTATGCAAGTATATGCAGAACTTTTTGCAGCTTTACACAATAAAGGTCTCTTATAAAATATAAACTGTTAATGTCAAATGGTAACTATAAGTTCCATGTAATCAGTCAGCCTTGCAGTACAAATCTCTGCAGATTTACTCAGAAGTAAGTCCCAATGAGTTAAATGGTGCTTGCTCATAGACAGATGTGTATATGATTGCAGCTTTACAGACCCTGCGCTTGGTCTACTCAGAAGCCGCAATGAGTTAAATGGGACTTGTTATGGTGCATTGGATTGGAGCAGGTATCCCCAAACTTCGGCCCTCCAGATGTTTTGGACTACAATGCCCATCTTCTCCGACCACTGGCCCTGTTAGCTAGGGATCATGGGAGTTGTAGGCCAAAACACCTGGAGGGCCGCAGTTTGGGGGTGCCTGGATTGGAGCCTTAACCTTCTGTTAATTAAGACTATGCTTTAAGTTTTGCTTTTGAAGATTGATAGCATTATGCTCCTGCCCCCTGAAAATAAATTAAAATGAGGTCTGGGAAACTGCAGAACCCAGGGCAGTAGTGTTAAGAGTTCTGAACTATTTTTAATAGATTATTATATTTGCTTCTCACCCACCCTAAACGGAGATGGTGACAGGTGATGGAAGGAGAAGACTGATAGAGCTGGTCTTTCAGCAGCACTGATAGAACAGCCCTTTCTCCCATACAACCATGCCCTGGAGCAATTTGTCCTTATTGTTGCAGTTTAGTGGAATGGCTGCTGCCAGGTGACAAGGGAAAGAGGAGCCCAAGAGAGCTCTTCTGTTTTTTGGGGTTTTTTTCCAGTGGTGGCAGCAGCTTTGAAGTGAACCTCCATTCCCACAATGCTGCAGTGGAACCACTGTCGCTCTCTGAACTGGAGCCTCTTGGCTTTGCTACTCCTGCTCCTTGCTCTCAGCCCACCTGCCTTCTCTCAGAATGTGTGCAATGGCAAGAGCGAGTCAGTGCGCCAATTCCATCCATTAACACACACACACACCCCAAAAAATCTGGGTTGTTCTGCTCACAGGGCCTAGAAGGAGATGAGGATTGGGTGGAGTGGTTTTCCAAAACAACTACCAGACTTTTAGAAGACATCTGAAGGCAGCCCTGTTTAGGGAAGCTTTTAATGTTTAGCAAACTATTGTATTTTAATATTTTGTTAGAAGCTGCCCAGAGTGGCTGGGAAAACCCAGATGGGTGGGGTATAAATAAATTATTATTATTATTATTATTATTATTATTATTAAACACTGAAACCTTCACATGGGTGTGAGTTCAATTTCTTTTCTGTAGAGAACGCAAAGAGAAGAGGTCCCTAAATATAGCAACTAGCCAAACCTATATCCTTATCAGGTGTATAAAAGAGTTGCTTGTTGACATGTAGACTGTTCTAAACGTTACCTTGGTTGCTCTTTCTCCAGATACATGATTAGTACTATAATTAGGCACCGGAGAATGTGACAAGGAAATTAATGTCAAGATGTCCCCCTTTCTGGAGATTAGGACTCTTATAAATGCCAGGAATACTGAAGGGTTCGCCCTCAGCGCTGCTGACCTCAGCAATGCTAGGCATGCTTAACAGAAACATGGCAGTAAATTGGCTGGGAGGGTTAGGATAAATGACAGGAAATGAATGCATTTGAATGGCTTGATGGGATGACGCTTTATGTACCCCTCCCCATCACAGTTCACTTGCTGTTTTCAGATGTGCCCTCATTGTGGGGTGGGGTTTGAAGAATCCACAAGGAGGCATTAGCAAGTCCCAGTGAGCGGAGCCTGAGAAAAAACTGTAAAATAAAAATAACAGTGACCAAAATCTCGCTGGGGTGGGGTCAGATACATACGTAATTGTATTTGTATGCCACCTTTCCACAGTTCAAACCATGCTCAAAGCAGCTTACAACACCGGGGGGGGGGGGGAAGCATAACTACAGCATAACAAAAGCAATCATAAACAAAATAAATAAAACTTTAAAGAACACACAACCAAACTGAACAATTTCCGCATAAATCACAAGAAGACCTTAAATAAAGATACAAAAAAAACCTACAGAAGCAACACCAACAACCCTGGTCCAACAAAACCCAAAAATTCAGCTCAAGAGTCTGTTTGGCAACCTCAGCTTCTTGTAGTTGGAATCAGACAGGGCCCCACCCTCCCAGGTGAGGTGAAAAAAGGCCAGCGAGGCAGGGAGCAGGTCTTCCAGGGCTCAAACAACCACAGTGGACAAAGTTATAGAGAAATTAGAAGTAAATGACAATCAACTTTGAAAACTAGGCTACCTTTGGTTGACTGTTCCCATTCATGTCCCAGTGCTTGGGAATGGATTCTGTACTTGGACTTTTCTTGCAGATGCTCTTATGTTCTTCTGTTCGAAGTTATCCTCTTTCTTGGGTGTGAAGAAGCTTTGGCCCTCCGTGTTTATTACTGAACTACAACTCCCAGCACTCCTAGCCATTGCTCATGCCGGCTGGGGCCAATTGGAGCCCCAGCCAGCATAACCAATGGCCAGGGATGATAATAATAATAATAATAATTTTATTTATACCCCACCCTTCCCAGACAAGACTGGGCTCAGGGCAGCTAACAACAAATAATATCAACACAAGTATAAAAGAAACAATGTTAAAATGTAGATTAATACAATGTTAAAATTCAATTTTAAAATTAAAAATCTACAAATAAGATAAAAACCATTATGAGATAAAACGTATGGGGAGGGTAGCCCTGGGGTCAGTATGATGAGAGTTGTAGTTTTATTGTTTTTTAAATATTTTGTTGGGAGCCTCCCAGAGTGGCTGGGGCAACCCAGTCAGATGGGCGGCATACAAATAAGTTGTTGTTGTTGTTGTTGTTGTTGTTGTTTCAGCAGCAGCTGAAGGGTGAAAGGTTTCCAACACCTGTTCTAATTGAAGGGTTTTCTGGCCAAAATCCAGTTTAAAGATCAAGTATACAAAGAAGGGAGAGCAGAGACCTTGAAGTAATGGCGGACTGAGCATTGCAATCACACAGTAAGAATCACACAGGTCACCTAGTTAGAGTCTTCCCCATGGTGGTGAGATGCATTCTATTTATTATTATGGTAATTGTTTCTGAACTTGTGCCAATACTTATAAAACAGAATGCACACATTTTAAGCAAATGCATCTTCCTTTGTCCTGGGGGGAAGCAATCAACAAATGCCCAACAGAACCATGAATGTTTATAATATGGAAATATGGATTTTTGTTGGATGCCAGCAAGGGGGGAGGGGTAGAATGAACCAGACTGGCTGGCTTCTTCTCCCATTCCCACCTTTAGAGAGAGGTTTTTTTAGAAGAGTAAGAATCCTCATTCACCATAATGGAATACCAACACATAGCTATTTATTGTGCTATTTTTCTAGAAAATGAGGTTGCCGGAACTCATCGCGAACACCTCCCTCGTTCTCTTAGAATGGAATGGTGCCCATGTGAGATGTGCCGGAACCGAGTTCCAGTTGGTTCCGGCTGAAAAGAAAAAGCCCAGGCTGTTTATAGGATCCATTGCCAACTGCTATTGATTGAAGTCATACATCTTTTTGATTCATAGAATGAGCCATCTTGCATAAGCCATTCCTTCCTACATTCTCGATCAAACCATCTGGCCCAGAAAACCAGGCCAAAACCATACTTAAGAAATTGGAAAGTGTGGAGGAAATGAAAGACTCCGAGAGCCACGAGAAATAAACAGACCCTTGCAATAGAGGAGTGCAAGTGGTGGAAAATGACTGGAGTATGCACACACACACACTTGCCATCATTTCAATTGCAGCTTTCTCACGCTGTGTAAATGCTTGTGAAGGACAGTAGTTTCTAAAGAGAGTGTTATTCCTGGTTGGATAAAATTCCTTCCAAGCAAATAAGGCAACTACGTCCAACAGTTCCTGGCAGGTGCTGTTGAAACTTCCACTTCCCAGCAATAGCAGCATCCCTGGAAGGATCACGGTAACACATTCCCAGAGGAAGAAGGGTGATGTTTCTTGAGACTGGAAGCTACGGGGTGTGTTTGTGTGGTTAGCATCTGCACAGCATACTGCAATGCTGGGTGAGTGCTGAATGGTGCCCAGTCTTATTAATGCTGGTGTGAACATTTAATTATGGTTTAGACCAGGGGTTGGCAACCTGCGGCCCATGGGTCGTTTAAATGGCCCACGAGCCGTCCCCGAACCGAGCCGCCTGTTCGGTGAGTCACCGTGTGCTGTGCACATGCACAGACGCCGGAAATTGTGTCTGTGCAGACGCGATCCGGCCCACGAAGCGATCTCCGCAGGAGTGAACCAGCCCAGGCGAGGTAAACCTTGCCAACCCCTGGTTTAGATATAGTGAATTTTGTCGTTTCACAGTCTCGTTGCTAGCAGTAGATCTAGTCTGAACTTCATAACATATGAAAGCATTTCTCCCTTGAAAACAATAATAAGAGCAGCAAATCAATAAACATATGCTGAGCAACTCTATAAGTAAAACATTTTTTGTTTTCTATGGTTACATAATGGGAGTTATGTAAGGTGGTGGTACCGGTAGGGATATAAAGCATCTGCATGCACCTTTGGCATCATGCAAGATCTTGTCTTCCAACAATTGAAACTGGACATATTGGTGTTTTGTACAATCGATGCTGCCTTAACCCAACTGTTACATTCTGAGCTCAGGCAACACAATGCCTTGTGAGGGAGATTTTGTAACTTCTGAACCTTCTCACAAGGTTCTAGCCAAATCCTAGTCAAACTAATATAATTCATTATTCATGCTGTCTATTCAACAATAGCTATTATAATAAGTACTTCTTAGTATTTATAGATCTTAATAAAGTAATGAGGGTTTTTTCCCCTTCTGTAAAAGATCCGTTGCCTTTAAAAGTGAAGGGGAAAATGTGTGAGTCTTTCAGACTCTGCATGCCAAATTTCCTGTGCAGGCACCTGAGCAGAATGCAGCAAATGTCCTTGAAGGCCAGTCACTGTCACATTTTACAGTCAGCAAGCTGCATTTAGCAAAGAATTGTTTATTATTTCCTTAGGACACATTATGACACCAAAGAGGCCAGCATGACCTCTGAATAAAAACGACATTTTCCCCCCAGTGCCTCATGCAGAAAAAGAGAACTGTTTACCATAAGAAAGATACCAAATGCATCTTCATATTGTAATACTGAAAGGCCTCTGAATTTATGTTACCTCACGGTTTTCCCTGCTGTTGTGGACTGACCCCCATCAAAAAGAAATTTCAGAGTAAACAAAATTATATAGTCATTCAACAAATTTTCATTGCAAGAGATACCCCCATTAGTATAGAAGTAGCAAAACCAATTTCCCTGTGTCACCTCTCCATTGCCATGTGCTCTCTCTCATGTATGACTGAAGCAATGTTGAGAAAGTGAGGGATGCAAGTTGGACATAGCTGCCAAGTTTTCCCTTTTCTCGCGAGGAAGCCTATTCAGCATAATGGAAAATCCCTTTAAAAAAGGGATAACTTGGCAGCTATGAAGTTGGATGAGGAGGACATCATGTAGATAACACCAGAAAAACTGGGGGGGGGAGCAGCTTCAAATCCATGTTAAACTCTCCTGTGGATAAGCCCTCAGACAGGATAGGAAAGCAGCCTGGACACACAGGGTGGCATTCAGCTAAGTTTTACTCGCAGTAAACCCACTTAAATTAATGAACATGACTGTTAGATCCATTAATTTCACCAGGTGTTTTCTGAGTAAAACTTGAATTCCACCCCAATGACTAAACTGTCTGCTCCGAATTTGTGGTGGCCATGTAGGAAAATGATGTGGTTTGTTATCTAAGATAAGGTCCACAATTCACACTGTGAAGGACTGATATTATTTCAATCATTTTGACTTCTGTTTCTAGTTATAAAATGGCTGCTTTTAGTTTTAAAGGGTGTTCTGTCCGAAAGGATCAAATGCCTACAGAAGGGCCAAACATTTGGCCCAAGAAAAGAAACTTAAGAGGGGTAAAGAAACCTAATGACTTCTGGAATTTAAAAGAAACTTAATAATTTCGGAGAAATGAAAAGTTACCCAGAGCTCTACTCTCCTTCTGATTGGCCGAGAGGTTGGGGAAAAGAATTGGAATAATGTATACACTAGAACCAGTTGAATGTACTGAGGATCCATACCTATCACAAAATACAGTGAGCCAGCTGCCTTGGCTGAAAATTTTGGATACTATTAATGGTTGCTATTTTCTATGGACAGAACTAGGAGCCAGTGCAGGGATTCACACACCCAGAGCCAGCTAGAATCCAAATACTCAAGTGAAAAGTTGTTGCCACAAACAGCCCCACAGAGATCCTACACTAGGATCTAGAAACCAATGTTGCAGCATAAAATAAGTTTTTGGGAAATCAATTTTCCAGGTTATTTCTCAGTAAAACCCCACTTCTCTTAAAGCTGGAAAGGAAAAGAAAGTCGGCTGCTAGTTTCAGAAGCAATTTACATTTGACATTTAATTCTCACCATTAGTCATTTAGCTTTCTCCAGACAGATTTGGCACTGTGGAGCTAAAACTGCAAATGAAATCAATTTCTCCCGTGCTATAACCAGATCTGTTTGTGTGTTTCAAAGAAAAATTCAGGGAGAGCGAATGGGAGGGTAGCAAGGACTTAAAATTGCCAACTGCCTCTGACATACAGAAGCATTTCATCCAGTTTCAATGCTGCTAGGTTAGCCACTTTATTAGCACTACTGTTAGCACGGTCCACTACCTTAAAAAAAGAAACCCCAAAGAAATACATATTCGGCATGCCATCAACATACACATGCAAAATTTCACACATGCAACAACCAAAGCCAAAACTGAATATTGTATAAATTGTGCAAAGAACATAAACTATGTGTTTTGTGGGTAGTTTGCCACTACATCTACTTGCAGAGTGGGGTGCAAACACTGAAGACCAAAGGATTAATTTCAGACCCAGTGTGAACTTTTGTACTATATACAGGTTCACTGGCACAACACTCACTTGAAGCCCAGTGTTATTTAATCTGGAAGCTGCAAGTGCGTAACTTAATGTTTTCTTCAAACGTCTTCCAAGGAGATGAAAAAACAATGCTGTGTTGCGCCACTTTTGGCTTCTCTTGATCAAATTGCTCATATCAGGGAAAGAGGGGGATTTAGCACCACCTGTGAAGATGAAGGGTTATCCGGTTTCCTAATGTGCCAGTCAGAACAGGGAGGTGGCAGATTGGAAATAAAATAGGGTGGCTGTCATATGCTAGTATCACAGTTGCTCATCTGCCTGGAGAGTAAACACTATACTACAAAGAGCTAGCAGTGGTGAAAAATAACAGTGGGCAAGAATCAAAGCAAGATGGGTACCTCCTATGCAGACCTCTAAAAAAGAAAGGATGCTGGCTAAAGTCTCATTTAAAATCTCATTCTAAAGAGTGTGGTAGACACGTATAATACATACAAATTCTAGATAAATAGGAATCCTATTTGTGTGAGACTGTACTGTCACTATAGTATATGGAAAACATACCGTGAATCTCAACAGAAGGGATTTCCTAAAAGTGTGTAGAATAAACTTTGTTATAGAATGAATAGCATTCTGCCCATGTAGACAACAGAAACCTTGCTTCCACATGGGATCAGTGCTCCTCCCATGCAGGGTTGTTGTTGTTGTTGTTGTTGTTAGCAGCCACACAATGTTGACATCAAAATGCCAATCTAACTTTCCCCATTTATTCTAGTTACAGGTAGGTAGCCGTGTTGGTCTGAGTCGAAACAAAATAAAAAAATTCCTTCAGTAGCACCTTAAAGACCAACTAAGTTTTTATTTTGGTATGAGCTTTCGTGTGCATGCACATGTATCTGATGAAGTGTGCATGCACACGAAAGCTCATAACAAAATAAAAACTTAGTTGGTCTTTAAGGTGCTACTGAAGGATTTTTTTATTTTGTTCCCCCATTTAATCCAGATTAACCCTTTCCATGGAAAACATCCCTGTTTAGCCTACCTAGATGCTAAGAAAGTTAAAGTAATCTTAATTTAATACGTAATTTAGCTTTTGCCTGCTTAAGAGTAGGGTTGTAATTTTTTATTGATTTTACTGTTGTCCTACAATCAAGCAGTATATAAATTTCATGAAATAAATGAATAATAAAAAAAAGAAAAATCAAATGAGTTGTGTGTTGTTGTTTTTTTAAAAAAAGATAAACCCTGTAATCAGTGACCTGTTTAAATGTCATGTCTGAATGTCCTATTTGCAATATTAAGCCCCTGTGCGGAAGAGAAAGGATGTGGCTGAGGCTCAGTGAGAAGCATGAAAAAGGTTGCTGGGCTCAGTTGGTGCAGAATGTACCTTCTACCTCCTGTGGCAGGAATGGGGGACCTTTGGCCATACAAATTTTGTTGCACCCCAACTCCCATCAACCCCAGGCAGCCTAGCCAATGGTCAGGGATGATGGGAGGTGTAGTCCAACAACACCAGAAGGGCCATGGGCTCCCTATCCCTGTTCTCTGGCAGCGCTTGACCACTAAACTGAACCTCCAGGAAGCAGTAATGCCTTCCTTCCAAATATGTTGCATGTCCTTTTACCACCTGTACTATTCCAATTCACCATATCTACTGTACAGGTTAGCAGATCAATGGGAACAACATGTCTGTGTCAGTGGAGGGCGGTCCACAGAGGTGGTGTTGCTCACCAACCTGCCCTCACCTCTCCTTACTTAAAACCAGCTAAGGAGTGGCCCCGGCTGACAGCTTCCTGTTTCTTAGTCTCAGTGTTGCCTTTGTAGAACTCAACAGGGAAGACTATGGAGACATACCAGAGTTACTTGGCTCTGTTTGCATTGGCTGTGGCTCCCACCTACTGTTTGGTCTCCCTGCCTTCTGGCCTACTAGTTCCAATGGGCACCGGTTCCTACTGGTTTGTATGATATGCATCCCTCTTCCCCGACCCAAGGATATCGTAATGTAGACGTGTGTCTATATCTCTATGAAAGAGCACAAAGGATGCAGACTGCATTTTTTTTTAGAAAGACGCAGGTAAAGAAGCAGAGGTCTAGTTTTTAGGTTCTGAAAAGTGCCTTTTGGGAGACTGGTTATCTGATGGAAGACAGTGGGATTTTCTATTAGAATGTGTAGCCTGTGCTATGTTCACAGCCTGTAACATGAATCCAAATATTACCAAGCACCATAACCCTCCTGTGACCGCCTCCTAAAGGACTGCATCAACTAACCCCTGTGTTGCAAACTCCAGACTAAAGACAACAGCGGCAACACGTAGGCCAAAGAATGATGAATAATAAGGGCATAAATGTATATCTTTGTGTATATCTTTATAAGTTGCAACAAAGCGATATTCAAGAGTACAGTCCATATAGTATCAAAATGAAATTCATCCAGTGGTATAATCATTTGAATAGCTTAGCGATATCTGTCGATGCAAATCATAGCAAATAATAAGACAGTGATCCAGATAATGACACTGTTTCGACGTGGTCTTCTTCAGTGTTCAACTACAAAAGATATCAAGGACAATAACCAGCATGAACAAGGTTCTTAATAATCAAAAACACTAATATTCATACAATAGAGGTAAACAACACAAAAGTAATCAAAATAATAGCATACCTCAGAAATGTATACAGTCAAATTCTAAGGAGCAGTGGTCATAAAACTATGTAACCACTGCTACTCGTGAAGACACAGAACATTTAAAGCTACAGACCAACTCTGAGGGCCTTCTCGGTAGTGGTCCCCACCCTGTGGAATGCCCTCCCACCAGAGGTCAAAGAGAACAACAATTACCAGACTGGATTGTGTTGTTTACCTTTTGATTATTAAGAGCCTTGTTCATGCTATTCAAATGATTATATCACTGGATGAATTTCATTTTGATACTATACGGACTGTACTCTTTAATATCGCTTCGCTGCAACTTATAAAGATATACACAAAGATACACATTTATGCCCCTATTATTCATCATTCTTTGGTCTACGTGTTGCTGCTGTTGTCTTTCGCCTCCTAAAGGAAACGAGAGCTGCACCCCTGAAACTTCTCACAGCTGAGGAAAGTGTGGCAGGCATGACAGCAACAAGATTGTTTTGTCTTTCTGATAATTGATATTGATCCATTTAAAGACGTGTGGAATGTTTCAAAAACAGAACGTAAATATGTGTTGCTAGGGTCAACTGGCAGACCTTCCAGCTTCACCTAATTTAGGCCATGGTTTTGAGGCAACCTTCGGTAATAATTCAAACATCAGTTTTATACATAGAGAATGATAAAAGAGAGAAAATAAAGAAAAAAGGGGGAGCGATAGGAAGAAAATATTCCGGGAGGCATTTCAAAAAAGCATTAGAATGAGGAGAACATATTTTCAACTGCCTTTGTGCTACTGAAATATAGTTAACATTCTGATATTATAGAGGTGGACATAATATTCATCCCTGGATAGAAAGTAGTGGATCAAAAACTCATTTTAGCCTATATTGTACAAAGCTGTCTGGTGTAGTGGAAGGAATTTATCATCTTATGGAAGTAAACCTAACAAAACAGGTTTCTGTTTCTTGCCAATCTGTCATTTAGACTGCCTTTGCCTAAAAGGAAGCCTGCCGTTCGCTGTCTCAGAACTGTGGTGAGATACAATGCAAGTGAAAGAGGTGTATTTAAACAAGGCATATGAACCACCAAGTTTGCTAGCTGAAAGACCAGGTCATAAGCATAAAGATAGTGGTGCTATTCATATTGCATGGATGCAACAGCCATCCTCCCACACAATGGAGCATGCATAAAAAGGGACACACACCCTCATAAATTTAAGGCGAATAGTGGTGCTCCAGGTAAGGGGAGATCATGATTGGTCTTGGACCCCACCCTGTTGCCACATGGAGAGATTCTATACATAGGCACGCAAAGGACCCCTGTTTTTTCACACATGCTGATGATGTGGTGAGCATGTGGAAGGGCATGGCTGCTAGACATAACATTACAGCACACACAAACACACCCAACACAATATCATCTGAACATCCCTTATGTGCTGTATATAGTACTTTCCCCATCCTATGAGTGAGGCTCCACTCTGCAGCCCTTGTATTATAAGGCAAGACCTGGACTATTTAGCAGCAGCATCCCAAGTGCAGAATGCCCTCCCCAAGGATACGTTTGAGCCAATCATGTTGGGTATTAGCAGTATACCTAGCAGTGAAGAATTTGGCATGCACAAATCCGAGGCAGCCCCGGGTACATAGCTGGATTATAGCACAAAATTCCCTACCAGTTTCCAAGGAATCCACGTATAAGAAACAAAACACAGGCTGTGTTCGCTACAAAGTCACCCCTGCTTCTAATATGATAAGTTATGAAATAATACCTGGTAGCTTGCTTCAGCTTTATTGAATGCAATTTCTTTCCTGTAGTTATGTATCCAGAGCTTTTATCTTCAAATCATTTGGAAAACTTAAAAGCTATGCATTAAATCTGACTACTACTTTAGTGCAACATGACAGGCTTGGGGAAAATAGCTGTTTAGTATTCAGATGTAAGAACGAAACCAAATTATTTTCTGTCCTAGGCACAAGCACATTTACACAGCAGCTATGCTACCTATACTCCTTTGGGTTGGCTTGGAATGAATCAAAAGCTATTAGGAGAAGTAACAGAGCAATGTTTTCCTGAGCCAAGCCAATTTCCATGACTCTCCAATGTTTTCACACCTGGATCACTCCTGTCACACATGCAGAAGGGTGCTGTGGGGAAGGATGAAGCATCCACAGTTACATGAAAGTTACCAATCCATTGCTGAGATCCTCAAAAAGACTGATATCTTTTCAGAAAGAATTTTCTTTCCTGTGCATACACAGTGGGTTAGATCCAGACAAAGTGATGTGTGCAAATGTAGCAGTAATTTAAAGTCACTCAATGGTTTCTTTGCTCTGCTGGTGGAACAAAGCACACAGAACACTGGATACAACCAGTTTCTTGGGTTTCTCATTTCTTTCCTGCAAAATTATGATAGGTTCCACTTTTGAATGTATAACACATACAAGAGGACTGTTGCCACCAGAGCTGGGGTGCTTTATTAAAATCAAAAGAGCCTTATTAAATGAATGCCCATGTAGCTTGCCAATTTATAATTATTGTAGTCTCTCAACAGTGTTGACCAGAAAAGCAAGAAAGTCTCTATGTAAAAGAGAAAGAGAGAGAGAGAAAAAAAAACAAATTTGGCCAACTGAAAATACCCCTGGTCCCTGGCCCAAAACATCCTGCAAGTGCTTAGTATTCACAGATCTTTGCCACGCTATGCATTCTTCTTCATTATGAAGTGTCTGCTTTTTAGAGAGCAACCAGTATTGATTTTCTTTAGATCCTTGCTGTCACAAGAGCACCTAACTTAACACGTTTGCAATAATATCAATTAGAACATAACGTGTGGTGTGTGTTGCCTGATGAAGAAATGACGGCCACCTCGTATGAGTGATTTCCAAAGTTTTATAAAGAAGACCCACAATTTCCCACTGCCCCTCCCTCCCAAAAAACAGGCCTGAATTCACATATACCACCTCCGGAAAGAAGGTTTGCAGTGCCAGGACTGAAGTCACCTGAATTAGACCTTTGAGCTGGATGCCCCGGCCCCTGGCAAAATAAAATGGGGAGGGGGAATATTGGCAGAACCTGGGGCTCTCCTGACGTTGTTGGATTCTAGCTCCCATCAGCCCTTGCCAGCTTGGTCTATGGTCAGGGATTATGGGAGCTGTAATTCTGCAATGCCTGGAAGACCCCAGGTTACCCCCGCCCTCCCACTCGAGAGTTTGTCTCCAGGGTAAGGATGGGGGAGAAATTTCAATTCACTTTGCCTTTAAAGATGAACCTAGCAAACTCTCACTTTCCAAAGCAGTTGGTCATCCTTTAACATTTGCACTTCTTTGAATTCTTCAATGCAGTTCCCTAACCAAACAATGTGTACAAATATGCATATACTAGTGCATTTTTGAAAATGCATATATTAGTGAAAACAGCATACAAAAGTACATGGTACTTTTAATGTTTGATGGACCATTGTATTTTAATATTTTGTTGGAAGCCACTAAGAGTGGCTGGAGAAACCCAGACGGGGAATAAATATATTATTATTATTATTATTATTATTATTATTATTATTATTATTATTAATTATACTGGGCAAAATTGCTTCGCAAAAAAGGGGGGTTATTGGATAAAATTGCATACAAACATGAGTATAAGGAGAAATTGACACTAATATGCTCGTGCACTTTCAGAAGACTTTAAAAAAATCATAATAATCACAAACCCATCATCATGGTCATTTCTATGCCACCTTTCCATAGTTAAAATGATGCTCAAGGCAGCTTTCAACATCTGGAACATAGCTGCCAAGTTATCCCTTTTTTAAAGGGATTTTCCCTTATGCTGAATAGGCTTCCTCGCGAGAAAAGGGAAAACTTGGCAGCTATGATCTGGAACAGATGAGGAAATGTGGAGACCTGAACTTAATATTGGAGGAATGAGAAACTGAGACAAACCAAAATTGGCAGAGTCAGTTTAGGTTCCTGTACAAGCCCCCCTCATTGGAATCCTTGTGTACAGAATTGCAACACATTGCCATATCTCCTGGCAACAAGCACGCTCACCTCCATCCATTGCATGGATACTACAAAGTAGCATAGCTGCCAAGTTATCCCTTTTTTTAAGGGATTTCCCCTTATGCTGAATAGGCTTCCTCGCGAGAAAAGGGAAAACCTGGCAGCTATGCAAAGTAGGGTTAAATTTGTTTGGCACAAATGGTACATTTCAAGATATAATCCTTGTTTTAAATAAACATTCTGTATTGCTGGATATAGCAGGTCTCATAATATGAAAGGTTTTTAAAGAAGGATGTTTTAGAGCATTGCTTTGGAAAGCTATTTATGTAAATCCCTGTTTTTACATTTCCCGAAATATAATTTCTGTAACAACAAAGAATATCAATCCAGGCAGAAATAGCTTAACCCCCATGAAGATAGCTTTTCTAAGCATCCTTATATTTTTAATCTAATGGCTCCTATTTCTTCCCAGGTACCGGTAGAAAAACTGAAGTGGCAACTCAGTAAACTCCCCATATGTCTTCATGGTTGCAGATTTGTCAGGAAATATTTAACGACAGAGCTATGTTTGTGCTGCCACTCAGTGGTCAAACAGTGTAGGGGACGTTGGAGAATAAAAGCTAATATAAGCATGTTCAGATACGGCAAACCAAGAATACAAGTTTCAAATACATGGGAATGCAGCCTGAACGCAGACCATCCAATTGTCGCTATTTTCCAGTGACAGTCCCGGATTTACAGAAGCCATGCCCCACTTTTCCTTAAAGGTGAAGGGAACCCTGACCATTAGGTCCAGTAGTGACCGACTTTGGGGTTGCGGCACTCATCTTGCTTTACTGGCCGAGGGAGCTGGCATACAGCTTCCGGGTCATGTGGCCAGGATGACAAAGCCGCTACTGGTGAACCAGAGCAGCACACGGAAACGCCGTTTACCTTCCCGCTGTAGCGGTACCTATTTATCTACTTGCACTTTGAGGTGCTTTCAAACTGCTAGGTTGGCAGGAGCAGGGACCAAGCAACAAGAGCTCACCCCATCGTGGGGATTCGAACCGCTGACCTTCTGATCGGCAAGCCCTAGGCTCTGTGGTTTAACCCACAGCGCCACCCGCGTCCCACTTTTTCCTTAGGATGTCCCTATTTTCATCGAAGAAATATTGGAGGGTATGCTGAACTTTGTTTCATATCTGTGAAGACACTTGTAGGAAATCATCAAATATCAAAGCACAGTAAAAATGCATATTTCATGTGAATATTTCACAGAGAAATATCCACAAAAGTTTAAGATGTTGATGTCCTTCCAAAATTGGGCCCACTGTACTGGTGTCTGTTCAGTCTCTGAAAATCTGAAGGGGTCGTATTTGACATTAGAAATGGAAATGCTGATAATTTCCAAATCCCAAAGTGCATATTTCTGATCTCATGGCCAATCCACTTAATCAAAATATGTTTAGGAGCACAAAGGTTATGAGGTTATGGAACTAGTGTTCACTGACAAATCTGACTGATTTTCATTTGGTTTGGCAAGTCTCACATGTGGGGTTATTGAATACCAGGCTGCAACCATTAGGTGTGTTTAGACTTAATCTATGAGTATGCTGTGTCCTAGTGACTGAATTATATTTCAGTTTAATCACCTGATTCATGTACAAGACCCCTGCCTTCAGAATGTGTTTACCTTCACAGTGTCCTTCAAGCCAGTTATGAAATACTCTTGCCTGTACAAGCTTGTGCCACAATAAATGTGGCAGTCATAGAAGTCGTTGCTTATTTTGCCCCTTGGACCCATTCAGAGTTGAGTGCAATCTTCCTCTATAATATAGGTGCAAAAGATTTATAGATCTGACATGGGCAGCTAGCTACCAGTACCTCTGGATTTCGGATTCACTTAATTGTGCCGGTCCCTCAGAGTCATTTCAGAATATGCTTCAGGAGCTCCTCCACTGTAACATTAGGTTCTGAAAGCAAGAGAGATGCAAACAACCATTGACTGAAAATCAAGATGCAGCTGGAAGGCACAAATAATTACATTCCTGACTAGCTTTGTATATGTGTTTATAATTTTTCCCTTGGTCAGCAGACATTGAAGAGTGCAGCCTCTCTACTGTGAATTTTCTTTCCACTCTTTTCATTTAAAACGCCGCTGCACATTTTGCAGGTCACTGCTCACTCAACCTCTGAGGATTTGCAAATGGAAATAAGGTGGACAGGGTTGTAAATGCTGCACTTCCACACAGACAGAGGCACACCCCTGCATGTTACAGGGACGCTGCGCCTTTGTTTGTTTTGTTTTCTTTTTAAAAAAACAAGCATCCAAATCTCCACTATGTCAACACTTTCTTTGCATGCTGCTTCACCCGCCCGCCCCCGCCGAAATAACAGGCAGGCGAGAATGAAACAAACAGGTCAACTATGGCTTTCTGGATAAAAGCATGTCATTTTATCTCATTCTGATTCTCAAGTAAGATGTCCTCTGTGTCCTTCTGCTGTCAGATCTCCAGCATGTCCAACAAAAGCTGCCCAGAGTTGCTGGGGCAATCCAGTCACATGAGTGGGGTATTATTATTATTATTAGGCAGAAATGGGGATTGATACATCAAAGTGAAACAAAGGTGTTGAAATGAAGTGAAATATATTTGTACAGATGAGGACCTGAGCTCAAGTGGTAGATGTAGGGTTGCCAGACTCAATAGTGGACAGGACTTCTGTGCCTTTGATTGCCCTGCTCTCTTTTGAGTCTGGAAACCTTAAAGAGAAACCAGCAGACCCTCACTGTCACCATATGACAGGCTATTTAAGGAAAGGATAACCAATCTGTTTTGTTTAATTTCCAAACAAAGAGTATGCTGGTTTCTCTTTGAGGTTTCCAGACTCAAAAGAGAGCAGGGCAATTAAAGGCACAGAAGTCCGGTTCCGGTTTCCGCCGGCAGGAATGGCGGACCTGTTTTCCATCCCTCTGACCTTCGTAAGGAATTTGGCGGTTGCTAGGGGAGTAAATGGCAACCCCCTACCCTCTCCGGGGGTTACGGAGAGGGGCCGCTGGCCCGCGATGCCCCCAGACCCACTCCGACTGTTTATGGAGTGGGGGGAGCTTGGGCTGAAAAGCACTTACGAGGGCCAGGACTCCCGGACGCTAATCTGCATGGCGGGGATTTCCATGGTTAAAGAAGATAATTAGGCTTAAAACTATGGACATACTTCAGAAGGAGGGGAAGAAGCGCTGTTTACTGCTGAGAAATTTATGCTGCTGAGGGAGAGGAGTCAAAGGCTGTATATCATCTGGAAGAAGGATTGATGGGGACGGAGCGATAAGGGAATTGAGTTTTTTTTTATTTTTCTTCATATGAGTTACTTCGTACCTTCCCAGACGCGATGTCCTGGCTTGTTTGGAGTGAAAGAGAAGCAAAAGACTGTGTGAGTTGAACTTTATAAACTGTTGTTACTGAGTATATTTTTTAAAGATGTGGAGTTGCCGATGAGAAAAGCCCCCCCCCCTAGTCGGACGGAAGGAGTCCTGGACGCGTTCGGAGGATTTATGAGCTGTGACGCACTTTGAATTGGAGCAGCGACCTGAAGCTAAGTTCAGCTATAGGGCAAGGAGATCCATTAATTTACCAAGAGTTTATGGTTTGATGTTTGGGTCTTCTGCCTGGAAAAGCTGTAAATTTTATAAAGATCGTTAATCTTCATGGCTATGAGAGAAAACGAAAGTGATTTGAGCTTTTTAAGATGGCGCTGCTTCGACGCAACAGGGAGCTCCAGACTAAGAAGATTTATGGGGAGGCTGGACTGATTAACCCACACAGGAGAAAGAACATTTGTGAAACCTTGTTTGATATTTATCTCAGCAGCTGGGAAACAATCGGTTGAAAGTGGAAAACATCTATGTGACTGTAAGGGGAAGATCTGGATTATTATGAACTTGGAGGACGATTTGAACTTTAGAAAAAAGACGGCAGTGGACAGTTGCGAGGAATCCCCAATTTCTTGAAGCATGGGAACCCAAATAAAAAATTCTCTAGACGATTTGGCATAACATTCGGTTTGATTGATATATTTGTTGTTGTTTAGTCGTTTAGTCGTGTCCGACTCTTCGTGACCCCATGGACCATAGCACGCCAGGCACTCCTGTCTTGCACTGCCTCCCGCAGTTTGGTCAAACTCATGTTCGTAGCTTCGAGAACACTGTCCAACCATCTTGTCCTCTGAAATAATGAATGTGATATAATTGGTTTTAATTGGAAAATTAATAAAAATATATTTAAAAAAAAAATAAAGGCACAGAAGTCCTGTCCACTATTGAGTCTGGCAACCCTAGGTAGATGCTATCAGGTGAGAATCCAGTTCTGAAAGCTGCAGGTCATGCCATGCATTGTTGGCTCTGATGTTTTACCTCATAGGTTTACCACCGAGTGTCCACTCAGCTAAGAGCTGCAGCCAATCATGGCTTGCCAACAGGTTTCTGGCAAAAGCAGCTGGGGAGGTTTGGGGGGTGCTCAGAATTCTGTTCTGGCTTGCTTCAGCTCCCCTGTAAAACACACACACACACACACACACACACAACTAACTAACCTGCTAAGTTGTGGATATGTAAACAAACCAAAATGTCATCAATCACCATGCGGTTCGCAACCAGAATGACTTTCGTATTTTCATTGCCTCAGGAGTGCCATTTAACTGCAGAAAAGCACTTTAAACACATCCTCACCTCGGTAGCCCTTTCGATTCATTCTTTCCACAAGCTCACAGGATGTGAGGAGAGGTGTTGCACCCAATGCCCTCCACTTGACTCAGGTGATATTTCATTACTCTGGGCATATCCAGCGATGCATATTGGGTCATTTTCATTTCAGACCACAAGGGCAATCAGAGCACCTAAGGCAAGCCGTCCTGATTTTTTTTTTTTTTTGAAATTTAAAAAAGCAAGTTTATTAATCAATTTAAAACATAACATAGAACAGAGGCATAGACGGCAACAGTGTAAGACAAAAACATCCAATCTTATAAATCATGACCATTGCCTATATCTATGCATATCTATGCGAATAAAAAAATACCCCTTCCCCCCTCCCCCCTCCCCTCTTTCTTTCTAAACCTTCCCTTACCATCATCCCTCCCTCCCCTCTGTTACCCTCTTTCCATATCGTACAATATGTATGTTATATATATATACAACAATTTCAGAACAAGAAGAGAGAGAGAAAAATCAATAAGAATCATCGAAACTATAAATGTTAACTCCTTCCTGCCATTTTCTAATGTATTCTTAAACTTATGCGAACGTACTACACCCAGTATATTTCTCTATTATACATGTCTAATACGTTCATTTTTCTTCATGCATCAAAAACCATATATATAAATTCAATTTTTCTTTCCCCCTTCTTTCTGTTTAATCAATTATTACCAAATTCAGTGCACCTTTAGTATAGTTTTGAACGTATAATTTATATTTTATCCAATTTTCTGAGAAGTTTTTTTGCGATTTGCCTTTCAGGTTGTTTGTTAATAGGGCCATTTCTGCCAATTCTTGTAATTTACTCTGCCAATCCGTCAAAGTGGGGGCTTCAGTCTCCTTCCAGCTTTTTGCTATCAATAACCTAGCGGCTGCGGTTGCATATAAAAATAGTTCTTTCATTGCCGTTGGAATTTCGTTTCCAATTATACTTAAAATAAACGCTTCCGGCTTCTTAACAAAGGTTGTTCCTAGCATTTTCTTAATTTCCTCATAGATTTGGTTCCAAAATGTTTTGATCTTTTGGCAGGCCCACCACATGTGAAAAAGGTCACCCTTGTTTGCCCCACACCTCCAACAGGTGCTTGATGCATTTTTATATATTTTTGATAGTCTATAAGGGGTCAAGTACCACCGATGCTGGACTTTGAGCATGTTTTCTTTAATAGTATAACTCGCTGTAAAATTCATGTTAACCCTCCATAGTTGTTCCCAATCTGCCAACATAATGGGTCGCCCAATATCTTGCGCCCACTTTATCATATTGCTTTTTACAGCCTCCTCCATTACGTGGTAATCCAGTAATAATTTGTACATTTTTGATATAATTTTGTTATTATTATTTATTAAGTTGACTTCTAATTTTGATGGTTTTTTCTCGAATCCTAATTTCTTATCCTTTATGAATAAATTATAAATTTGATGGTACTCCAACCATGTTGTGAAATATTTTTTAACTTCTTCATATTTTTTAATTGTTATTTGCTCATCCTTTTCTATTAATATGTTGTTATATGTTGTCCAGCATCCGTTCATGTTTCTTTTCTTGACCGCTGTTGCTTCCGTTGGGGATATCCATTTTGGGGTTTTTGGTTCTAAGTATTTTTTATATTTCCCCCATGTTTTTAGTAAAGGATATCTTATTATATGATTATTAAATCCTGTGTGGGACTTGCATTTCTCATAATTTAGGTAGGCATGCCACCCGAATCGGGTGTCATGCCCCTCCAAATCTAAAAGTTCTGTATTTTTCAGAATGAACCATTCCTTTAACCATACGAAGCACACCGCCTCAAAATAAATTTTTAGATCCGGGAGCCCGAACCCCCCCCTTTCCTTAGTATCGATTAATACTTTATGCTTTAGTCTGGGTCTTTTCCCGGACCATATAAATCTTAATAATTCTTTTTGCCAATTATCTAAAAATTCTAATTTTCGTATGATTGGAATTGTTTGAAATAAGAAGAGTAATTTTGGTAACACATTTAATTTAATTGCAGATATGCGCCCCAGAAAGGAGAGGTGAAGTCTATTCCACAGTTCTAAATCCTTTTTTATTTCCCCCCAAGTTTTCCGATAATTATCTTCAAATAGGTTTAAGTTTTTTGGAGTGATCCAGATCCCCAGATATTTTATTTTCGAATATATCTTTAAATTTGTTGCTTTTTCTATATTCAATTGTTCTTCCTTTGATAAATTTTTAACTAATAGCTTTGTTTTTCCTAAATTTAATTTAAATCCCGAGACTTTCCCATACTCTTTCATTACTTCTAATACTTTATTCAAGCTTTCTTTAGGCTGTTCCGTAGTAATTATAATGTCATCTGCGAATTATTTAATCTTATATTTATTTTTCCCTAAAATTATCCCTTTAATCTCTTCTTCATTTCTTATTTTTTGACATAATACTTCCAGGGCTAATATAAAAATTAGTGGGGATAGTGGACACCCCTGTCTTACTCCTTTGTTAATTTCGCATTTTTGAGACACCCTTCCATTTATTATGATTTTTGCTGTTTGTTTTGTATATATTGCTTTGATGTTATTATTGTACTGTTCTCCAAATTCCATATGGTGCATTAATTCTTTCATAAATTTCCAGGAGACCCTGTCGAAGGCCTTTTCGGCATCGACCGCCATTAAGGCAGCCGGTTTCTCTATCCGCAAATCTAAATATTCCAATATATTGATTATATTTCTTGTGTTATTATAGATATGTCTCCCTGGTAAGAAGCCTGATTGGTCCCTGTGTATTAATTCATTGAGGACCTTTTTGGTCCTCTCTGCCAGTATACTCGTGTACAGCTTGTAGTCATTATTTAGAAGAGCTATAGGTCTATAATTAGAAATATCTAAAATATCTTTCCCTTGTTTAGGTATAATTGTAATGTAGCTTTCTTTCCAAGAGTTTGGCATTTTCCCTTTTTGTTGTATGTTATTCATTACATTTTTCAAAGGCTCTATCAATACCTCCTCTAATTTTTTATAATAAAGTGATGACAAACCATCTGGGCCTGGAGATTTTCCTACTTTTGTATTTTTTATAGCCATTTGAATTTCCCGTGTAGTAATTGGGGCGTTTAGTATTTCTCTCTGTTCTTTTTTTAGTTTTGGGAGCCCATTTTGCTCTAGATAATGTCTTATCTCTTCTAAAGTTTCTTTCTCTTCCTTATATAATTCATTATAGAATTCACCAAAGCATTTTTCAATTTCTTTAGGGTCATTTATAATTTCCCCATTATTTTTTAATTTATTTATTATTCTTTCATTCTCTTTTTTTTTTCAGTTGCCATGCCAAGATCTTTCCAGGCTTATTGGCTCCTTCAAAATATCTTTGTTTCATTAGTTTTAGTTTCCACTCCATTTCCTCACTTAATAACATTGAATATTGGGATTGGAGTAATTTGATGTTTCTCTTTAACTCTACGCTATCCTGATTACATGAGGCAGGCTCCAGAACCCAGCAGTTCCTTTGGCAAGGCAATTTGTGCCAGATGCACATTTTATTCAGCAGAACATGCCTCCCCATATTATTAATCATCCTATATAGCTTCAATTAATCTCTCTCCAACTATATGAACCGCCACAGGAACATACTGCAAGCTCATAGGGACCAATAATAAAGTGTGGGTCAATTAGGAGGAAGCAGATCCAGCAAATGTCACTCATCCGTGGTAACCGGTTAATATCCCTAATATCCGCTGGGTAAAGAAAAGCACCTTAACTTGTATTACAGTTCCATAGGGCTTCATTTTAGGCACAAAGGTCCCCCAAGTCTGGAACAAAATTCAACTAACATATGTGCTAGTTTCCTTGGACAACTGCCCTGAGTACTGTGTTCATGAAAAATAAGTAAGTTTTAGTCAAGGCAGCAAATGTAATGCCATAGAAGCTTTGGAAATGGTGAAGCTTTGCTGCTATTTCTAGTTTCCCAGTTGCAAATGCTTCAGTTATGTGCAATATTGGCCAGATGGGCCTAAGACTTGCTCCACGGGCTCCTAAGATGAATGACAGTTATGAATGAGCCTGCAGAATGCTTTTGTGGTTAATCACAACTCCGATAGGCCTCCACGGGCAGATTGTCAAAACTAGCAATTTTGCCATTGCAGCATCTTTTTAAAAGCGGGATGTCAGCTTTCATATATCTGAGGCTCAAGGCTTATCATGCAAAGAAGAAATCGCATGCGCAGTTTCAAAAGGTACTTAGGAGAACTGACAGACCTCAGGTGTTCAGAGCTGCTATACTGACCCTTTTACAACACACCCTCCATCATTCTCCAGCTGAAAAGAGGGACATTTCTCACTCCCCTTCAATGACCCTCCTCGACCCCCTATTTTGCCCCCCCATCAGAAGAAAGGCGAGTGGCACCACCCCTACATCAACATGAGACACAGCCCCCATGCCCTCCACTGTCCTGAGAAAACCCCTTAATCCCAATTCTTTGGTAGATTTACAAAAAGAAAATCGCACACCAATAAATAAATTTTAGAAAGGGGCAAGATTAGACATGGATGCACAAAGCATTTAAAAGAAAAGAAAAATCAAGATTCCTTGCACTCCGCTCTACTTTCACCCCAGCAAAGGGCAGCCCTGCCCTCTGCCTGCCCCTCAGAGCCAGAGCACACGGGGCTGGGCCTCAGTGGCAGAAACCCCTCCTTGTCACTCACTCTCCAGCAGCCACTACCAGCTGCCCAAGGAAGGAGATTGGCAGCAGCGACCATGGAGGTGTTCCCTTGCAGCTTCCACCACCCCCACCACCACTTGGGATACGTGGCAGCTCATCTTCCTCCCCCAAGCTCGGCAGAAGCGGCATTGGTGGAAGAAATAGGGACAGTCCAGGATCAAATCAGGAGCCAAGATGGCTTTTGTAATTCCAGGGCTGCCACTGGAAAGTCGGGACACTTGGAGGGTACGTTAAAGGGTTGCGACCACTACTGATAAGTAATTGCCTGATGCAATTATAGATGGGCTGGTTAACTCATGGCTGAACTCAATCCTGCGCGGGAAACCATAGGTTCTGTGATTCCTACGGTCACCTTTATCTTAAAGTCCCTAAGGTGCATTAAGTATTGATCAAATATCATCACCCCTAATAGCAAGCTCAGATGACTGAGTGCCTGATGCTCTGGAAGCACAACAGGGCCACCCAAAAGGAAGGTACTGGCTTCTACATATGTTGAAGATGCATTGCCCCAGGTGCACAGTAGTCAAGATAACAGTAGGGAATAATTACAGGTAGGTAGCCGTGTTGGTCTGAGCCGAAACAAAATAAACAAATTCATTCAGTAGCCTCTTAAAGACCAACTAAGTTTTTATTATGGTATGAGCTTTCGTGTGCATGCACACTTCATCAGATACACTGAAACAGAAGTCACCAGACCCTTATGTATATTATGTAGGGAATAAGTTGGTAAATTCAAAGAAAGTTGCATTTTTAAAAAAATTCTTCACGATAGGAACCAGTAAATTTACGGCATAATATATCTGAGTGATCAAAGTGCCACAAGACTCTCTTTTTATGGCATCTGAGAAATTAAATACTTGACACCTGAAGTTAAGATGCTAAATAAATGAGGGTACTTGCGTACATTAAATCCATACCAAAACTTACAAGATTCAACAGAAGCAATGTCGTGTTTTTAAAGCTCCATTGAAATCAATGGACCTAACTTTGTCATTTCCATTAACTTTAATATTGAATACAACCCTAACCCTATGCTTTCATGGACCATTTTGTCACATGTGTTACGTATACTCCTATATTGGCAGGTAGGTATACATATGGGGGTGCAAAGGGGGAAATGCAGAAATTGGAATTAAATGGTAAAGAAATAATGTAATTAGAAGACCCCTATTGGGCTGCAGCAAAAGGCCTATTGGGTTACACAGTGCAAGGCAGTTCTAAAGATTGCAGTAAATGGCTTATGAGCTCCCCAGAACTGTCAAGACTTTGCTCCAAGCCTTGCAGCCACACAGCAAACGATTGCATGTTATCTATAAAATATTACGCAGTTCATCATAAATGTATAAGAAGCAAAAAAATAATAATTGAGTTTCATACTGAAACGAATAGCATAAGGAAAGCTATGCCAGTGACATTCATCATTTTGATGTTAATTAAGAACTGGGATAATGATTGAATTAAACACCACCACCACCACCACCCAAAAAAGGCTTTCTGTAGCATTTAGCACCAAGATGCTACGGAACCCGGGGAGCTTCCTTGAGAATTTCAGGCTGCATTTCAGCTTCAGTGCCTAAATGCACAGTTCCTAATTGTGCCTCCCAGGTCTGGATCTGGAGGTCTGTGGGATTACTCCCAGCATGCTGGCAGGGCCCACTGCAGACATCTTTCCTTGGGGCTCACTTTAAAAAAAAAAATCTTACTGGCTCCTGCTGTATTTTACTCCACAACATTGTGGAAGGTAGCACAATTCATGGCCGCCACTGGAAGAGGGTATGTTTATCTTCATGGGAGCTTACTTTCGTCACTGTCTTGAGTCTATTCTAACTTCCCAATTGTTAAACATCTTAAGAATGACCCTCAACTTCCCATAGAAATTGCAAGTTACTGTGCCAGATGTGCCAAAGCCTATGAAATCCTCTGATAACATGCCCCGTTAATTTATTTGACACCTTAATTCTGACTCTTCATCATATCAAGTTTCAGGGCACATACGGCTATATGTGAGTAGGACCATTAATGAGATGAATCCCATCTTTTACTACAGAGGAAGTGGCATTTTTACAACTTTGATCACGCTCTTTGAAGTGGCAAAAGGAACATTCATTTTATGGCTATGGGCTTAGCCATTTCCTTAGCTGTTGCTTTTGAACTCCGATATCTTTGACTCTGTCAGTGCTTGTGTGCAGCCATTTCATTAATGATTTCTGCTGCTAAAATATTAATAGATGATTTTGAGGACTTAAAAGCTATTGAAGAATCTGCAAAAGTGAGGTAGGAATTCATCCGTGCCAAGCCACTTAGGATTTGGTCCAAAGCCCATCAAAATCACTGCTTTGGGAAGATGCCATTCGTATAAATCTGCATGAATCCCAAGTGGTGAAGAACAATTGCAGTGACTCATTTGGGCCCCTCTGTTTGTATCCACAGCACAGGCCACGTCTAGTGCGAAACAGCGCACAGCTAAGAAACCATTAAATATAGAGTGGGTGCTGGAACAATTTGTTTTCCTCCCATTCTCCTCAATTGATCTCATGAAAATGCTGGTATTAGTTAATGTTGTCCACTGTATGAGATTGTATAACCGGCAGCCACGAGACAATTAAAATGTTAGCAATGATAAGTGGTATAAAAGGTAAAGGTAAAGGGACCCCTGACCGTTAGGTCCAGTCGTGACCGACTCTGGGGTTGCGGCGCTCATCTCGCATTATTGGCTGAGGGAGCCGGCGTACAGCTTCCAGGTCATGTGGCCAGCATGACAAAGCTGCTTCTGGCAAACCAGAGCAGCACATGGAAATGCCGTTTACCTTCCCGCTGTTGTTGTTGTTTAGTCGTTTAGTCGTGTCAAGCAACGGGAGCTCACCCCGTCACAGGGATTCGAACCGCCGACCTTCTGATCAGCAAGACCTAGGCTCAGTGGTTTAACCACAGCACCACCTGGTATAGTCCTCATGAAATTGTGCCACCTCGGAATGTACATGGATAAATCCTGTGTCCCACAATCTCCCTCTACATCAAAAAGAAGGTTTTTAATACCTGAGTGCAAGAGGAGTCATAAAATATCTCATAGAGAAGTTTTTTCCCCTGTCAGGTTGTGGTGGGGCACCTGTTGGGAAATAAATATATATATAATTGAATCCCTCTAATTGAATATCACTTGCTGGCAAATCAAACTGACTGGCTAGATCCTTTCGAGTCTGGCTTTCACCCTGGTTAGGAGACACAAACACACCAAGAAATTGACAGAAGGAGTGCAACTCTATTAGTTCTTCTCTCCAGGAGCATTTGATACGCCAGTCCTCTGGTGTACCTGCTGTTTGGATTCAGTTTCAGATTCCCATCTACCATAAGAGACAGACAACAGCTAGAGTTTGTGCACCAGCTGGTTCAGATCCTAATTTGATATCTTAGAAAAAGTTGCATGATTGGACCGAAGTGGTTTGTTTTATCTTTACTGGTTGCCATTTTGTTTCTCTGCTCAATTCAAGGTGATGATTTAAACCTTTTATTTAAAAAAACCCTTAAATGGCTTGAGACCTAGAAATCTTAAGGACTGCCTTTTTCAACATGTTTTTTCCTGCATGTTCCATTCATCATCCAAGACCTTATTCCAGATCCCTCAGCCATCTGGAATGAAGTGAGCAGTAAAAAGTTGGGCCTTTTCAGTGATGGCACCCACCTTGTGGAATGCCCTCCCAAGCTGGCGTCTACTGAGCTCTTTAGGTGCCTGCTTAAAACCTGGTGATTTAAAAAGGCGTTCACTTGTAGTCTTTCTTAGATGGGCATATCAGTGCTATCTCCTTGGTTTATGAACTGCCGCTTTTGCTGCTTGTTCAAATTTTTGCTTCCTATAACAATGGTTGCTTTATTATGATGGTGGTTAAATGTATGCCGTGCTTTTGTTTTTAGATTGTTTGATATTTTATAGTTCTTGAATGGTACACACACACACATTTCTTCATGGATGATGGAAATATGTTAATTAATACTTTTGTAATTCTTCAAAAATCTACTCATCTGAATCGTGCCTCTTTTCTCTAAAAATAAGAAGCTTAACATAAACTTGTGGGATCGATAGATTGTTGTGCCTCTCTTAATATGCTACCTCAGCATAGCTGCCAAGTTTTCCCTTTTCTCGCGAGGAAGCCTATTCAGCATAAGGGAAAATCCCTTTAAAAAAGGGATAACTTGGCAGCTATGCACCTCAGCCTGCCACACGCAGAATGGCCTGTTGTGTCCATTGCCACATTTCTGTGGAGATGAATTGCCAGACACACAGAATATCAGCTATGAGGGTGAGGAGCTAAACAGTGATTCAAGCATCTGATTCATTCCACCTTATGTATCAATCACAACAGATCCCCCCCCCCAATTACTCAATGATGAGTTTGGAACTACAGCATGGGAGGGGGGTTAAAAGGAAAAAGTAATACGTGTCCATCAGCTCATTGGAGAGGCATACCCTCCAACATTTCTCCAATGAAAATAGGGACATCCTAAGGAAAAGTGGGGCATTCCGAGATCAAATCAGAAACCAGGAATGCTTCTCAAAATCAGAGACATCCCTGGAAAATAGGGACACTTGGAGGGTCTGGAGTGGCAACATGAAAGAGGCCAGCTAAGCCGTTTCTTATTTCTGCTTTTATTTTTTATAAGAAACACATTTATTGAATAACACTGCCCTTCTTAACATTTGCTATATACAGCCAAGACTGACACGGAACTGCAATAAATAGCAGGTAATATCATCAATGCTTGGAAGACCAAACAGGGGGGGGAATAAGGTTTAAATATTACAGAGATTTTGTGAGAACCTTGATTGTTGCAACTGCAAAGAAACAGCATTCCTAACTATATTGGAAGCTAAATTGAACTGGACTCCCAATATGCCAATTTTTTCAAAATATCTCTGCAATCATTCTGTTGCTTGCATGAGAAATTTCCAGTCTCAAGGTAATAGCACCATAACACTTTAAACAATGTTCTCTAATGGAGTGTTTTAGAGCATATTTCTATGAGTGGGAGTTACTTTGTTTCTTCTTTCTTCTTTCTTCACTCTTCACGTGCATTTTACTAGATTTAATGTTTATTTAAGTTTGGCAATGAGATCATTCCTGCCCTTCCTTTTCTTCCCCTGCATTTCCTTAGAAATCTATCGATCCCACAGGTTTATGTTAATTTTTGGTCTGCAAAGCATGACAAATCATTCATTTTTAATGCACCAAAGTGCCATACCAAGTTTACTTCTGTGTTTAATTACCATGAAAAGTAGCTAATTAGAAATATATATGCGAGAAAGCCAATTAAAACTGGAATTGTTAAAATAAACACTATTTACTTTGACCACAACTTTATAGATAGCACTGGTTGAAAATTAATTCAACGCCACAGATTCAAAGGGGGAAGATGTAGCTATGTAGAAACATATTGCTATTTAGAATCTAAATTATTCATTACCATAAAGATAATGCTAAATCACAATCCCAGGGATTGGGGATTAAAGATAGCCAGTGTGCTTGCCCATACATAGATTGATAATCTCAACAGATCATCTTCCATCCTGTGCTGCAAATTGCTTTTGAAACTCTACAGCAATTTACACCAAGGTCCAAACTGCAAACTAACCTTTCAATTGCAGTTAGCCAGTCCCAAATCTCAGAAATCAGACAAGGCTGAGTTGAATGAAGCTTCAATAGAGAGAAATTTGCATCTGGCTCTGGATTTTTAAAATTGGACAGATAACAGTTTTGATTCATACTGTCCTTTTACAATGAGAATAAATTGCATGTCCATCCCATTAGGGCTACTTTTCATTCAGAGATAAATGTGCAGCTAGATTTTATAGGTCTAATCCCAAACTATTAGAATCAATTGAAGTGCTGCCCTCCATTTTAGTGGAATGGATATTGACCCTCTATTCTACAGGACAGAGAAGTCAAGACTGACATCAAGACTGCAGCCTCTTTTAATCGGATCTCACTATACTCGTTTTCAATCTTATTATATTTATCCCGTGGTATGTACTTTCCTTTCCATTTTCTCAGGCAACAACAAAAAATCTGTCTGCAATGTGCAGGAACACTTGTATTGGCAAAGCACAGAATAAACATGATTTGCCAGGGTACTTTTTTCTCCTCCCAAATATCGGGTTGGTAGGCAAAATCTCAAAGAAAAATCAAAGAGATTGGCTGAGCTTAGAAAAGGTATTTGCTGTGCACAGCAGTTTGCAAGTGGTAGAAACGGTCTCCTTCGGAACATGTCACAGCTGTCAATAAGAATCAGATCTGAGGGTTTGCTGAAACCTGAAAGGAATAATCAAATCTTTAGAAGGCAGAGGGGAAATCACCCTGCAATGTTACAGGCACTGCCTAACTTGTTACTGTGCTCTCAGGCTCTTTTCTCACTCACCCCCCCCCATTCCCACCTATCATTCTCAAGGGGCTTACGGTAATTTTTGCATTTTCCATGTCCAGCATTGAAATGCTGCTTCGATAGCTTGTATCATAAAATTTTCATCAAGGTAACACCTTCGTGCTTATACCTTTCAGGTGTATATGAACCCCCCTAGACTGACAACAGGATCGTTCACCTTCACAATGGGACTGTTGTTGTGGTGATATTGATTGCACAAAGGTAAAGGTTTTGCCACAAAACACCACCAAGACTGCAGGAAATGGACTGATTATCTCTCTGCGCAACACATTAAAACCTCTTATGCTTAGGATGCGTATCAAGTAATAATCTTTTCCATCTTACTTTGCTGAACGGGAGTTTTTAGGAAGCAGATAGGAGAGGATTGCCAGGTGTTTAAAAAATACTGATTCGGACTTATTCATACTGGCATAACTGCCATTGAAAAATACTGCTCTTATGCTGCTCCCATTCATTCAAACGGTGTTTGTGTGGATGCAATTCTTAGAGGACTGTGCATTTGAGCCTCAGGCCAAAGAGTGTGATCAGCGACACAGACACCATTCCCTTAGATGCAAGGTGTGCAAGGCCTGTTAGCCCAGGACAGCCCAGGATTAATAAAAGAGCATATACCAGTAATCTATTCATAAAGTGAATCCCTAAGTAGATTGTGCATTCTATGAATGTGGGGGACCTGGTGCCATCAGAATTTAAAAGATGCCCCAGAGCACAGTCATTCTCCAAGCAGAATATTCCCCACCCACTCACACACCATTGCATAGGTGTAATACATACATACATACATACATACTGTCACAGGCGATGGTAGCGACTACTCTAGAGTAACGACTCTCCAGACCTTTGCCTTTTCATGCTTTTATTGAGTGCAGGCTATTTACAGTGCTAGAGCTATACAGGATACATCTGCTCAGTCTGACCCAGAACCCTGGAATGGCGCGCTCCGCGTCCTCTTCCAACATAAAAGCCGGGGCACCCCAAATCTCCTCCCGCGTTTCCTCCTGCGTAATTCCGGAACCGGAGGGGGAAAGGGTCTCCTTTCCATGTTTTCCTTCTCCCCCTCTTTCCCCCTCTCTCTCTTCCTGTCCCACGTGCAGCAGGGGCTCTCCTATGCTGCTAGAGCCCCGTCTCCTCCTTCCTCCTTCTTCACTGGACTCTTCCCCTTCCCCACTGACGCTACTGCTGGTGGAAGAGCTACTCCTCAGGATGGGAGGGGGCTCTCTGTACCCTTTCCCCCTCACACATACATACATACATACATTACTAACATTTGATCCAAGCTAGTTTGGTGCTTTGGAGTGGAAAACTGAACATGTCACTTTATAAAGCCCACAAAGCGTTTTAGTAGGAGCATCCCTGTCCCTGGAAAGTGGAACCATCTGCATGCCAGGCATGTGCTTTACCACTGACCTTCCTTTAGTATCCACACTATTCAGGGTGTAATGTTGACTCCAAATTCTCCTCTACCTCATTGTTCCTTCTTTTAGGATACCAGCCTGTTCAACTGGTTCAATAATCTACTCATGCATACACAGCGTTCCCATGCCAATGAAGAACATAAGAAGAGCCTGCTGGATCAGGCCAGTAGCCCGTCTAGTCCAGCATCCTGTGGCCAACCAGATGCCTATGGAAATCCCACAAGCAGGATCAGAAGCAACAGCCCCCTCTTCACCTGCAGTTTTTCCAGTACCTGGTTTTCAGAAACACAGTGATGGTGGAGGTGGAGGCCGCAAGGTCTCTCTCCTTCACTCAAGTGGAGATCAGAACATTTGTACACGGAATAACATGAGGAATTTACTGCAGCTCCCAGAGATGCTCTGCTCATGCAGAACACCTCTCTGTATGTGGGATACATGTGGAGCTGCGGACTGAGACAAAAGCCGTGCTTCACCCTTTCTGCATTGTTTTGCACCATTTTCACTGTGCTCACTGTTACGTGCGAAACATATAGAATCCATAGAATCATAGAGTTGGAAGAGACCACAAGGGCCATCCAGTCCAACCCCCTGCTAAGCAGGAAACACTATCAAAGCATTCTTGACATATGCCTGTCAAGCCTCTGCTTAAAGACCTCCAAAGAAGGAGACTCCACCACACTCCTTGGTAGCAAATTCCACTGCCGAACAGCTCTTACTGTCATCACTCTGGGAACCAGGAGAAATCACTGTCAGCAGGGTAGAACCAGAGACAGTGATCAAATTCTGCAATACCAAGGAAACCGAATGCATTCACAAAGCATGAGGGTCCCTTTCCCAGCACACACACCAGGAGAAAACGCTACAGTGAAAACCCTGTTAAATCCTCCTTCGTTAGAAACAAGGAATTTATATCTGCTACAAGGAGAAGCTTAAGATGACGGGTGCCAAGTCCCCGCTTTCCCTCCTAGGGAAACGTTGTTGCTGACATATTGTGTGTTGGAATTAATGATGTTTTTATCGTTCCCTCTTCCCCAGTTCTGGGGGGAGGGCGGTGGTTGGGGGGGTGGAAGCAGGCACTAAACTGGAAAATAAAACGCACCTCTGCTGCGCTGCCTATTCAAAGAAAAATAATCTGCAGTCATTTCCCCCACACACCCACACCCACACACCATTCCTTCATTAGAATGCAGAGCCTGTCGGAGGTTCCCTCCCGCAGTTGCTGAAGGGTTCTTCCTTCACAGAAGGGTTGTTCCTTAGCTTTTCTATTTATAGATCCACTTTCAGCTGCTGCAGGGAACTCACCATTTGCTGTTCAGCATTTTTATTTTTTCCTGTGCTCAGCTGGTCTCCCGAGGTGTTAAACATTTCCATAAATCCTGCGAATGACAAAGAGGGGGAGGGGGGTTGCAGCAGCCATTAGGACTCATAAAAACTATTTCTTGTAATGCTTGCTCTTTTTTGTTTTCAGTTCAAAAGAAGGAGGCTAACAGCATCATTTCACAGTGCGTAAAGATGGGGTCTTCCCAGCTCTTCATTTTGGAAGGTTTCCCTCCACCCTTGCCCCGCAAATGCAATCTGATTTAGAGCACTATCAGGAAGATGCTTCCCTCATTACCAGGGAAACTATCAGACAGTTGGAAGGGAAGGGAACATATGCACAGGGTGAGAAAATGGGATTTGAAATTCATTTCTCTCAAGAGACGACTGTCATTCAATATCGTTTATCTGCAGGGAGGCGCCGTGCAGTTAATGCAGTCCTTGTCTTTTAACAAACCTGACTTACTTCCAAAAAGAAGTCTCAGCTTTACGCTGCGCTGAACATGCCGCAAGCACTGGAAACAATGGGGGACAGATCCTGGGGTAGCTCATATGAATTGCTCAAGATAGGCTTAGGCCTTAGGGAGTGTCGTCCTTCCTAGAAGATGCTCATATGTGTAAAGGGCCATCAAAGGGCAGTTGCCTGCTTGAAGGGCTGCTTGGTTCAAGTCTGGAGAGTAAGGAGGCAGGTATATGGTCTCCAAGGTCACCTTTGCCACACCTACCACCCAGTAGCTCAGCAGAACCATAAACTAACACAGCCTCTTCATCTTCTCTCTCTCCGACACTTCAAGAAGTCAAAGTGCTTACATCTAATAGGCAGGCACACAAGAAGTCAAGAAATATCCTTCTTGCCTGTCTGTCACCATCCCAGACAACAGAGATTTTTATCCAGGTGATACAGCCAGCACCATGTTCTGATTCCTTATTTATTTGCTACCTTGATATAACACGTTTCTGCCAAAGCACTCAAGAGAGATTGCAGTCTAAAATAATGTAACAAAATGATGCAGAAATAAAATGCATGGTACAAAATGACTGGGGAGGGAAGAGAAGAATAGTAAAGTTACATGATGACCAGGTGCGTGGTCACTGCAGGAGACACTTCTAGGCAAGAGGAACCAAATGACAGGTGGTCCCAGCCAAGATGATAGAGGGGACTTCAGGGCCTCGCCTTTTCCTCCAAAGTAGTCAGGAAGGACAGTTACTGACTGAGGCAGCACTTCCCCACTGTTGCAGAAATAGTGGTCCCCTTCTTGTGTAATTTCATATTCAACGCTTGTAATAGGAAATCAGATATGCTGTTCACAACTTGAAGACATAATTGATTTGGTTCAGGAATTGTGGGTTTTTTAAAAAATAGAGGCAAACATCTAAAGCTGCAGCAGCTAAGTAGTCAAAAATGATGGATAGAGCAGGCAGTGGCTCTTTGCAGCAGCATCTTGTTTCAGAGCTGCAAAAAGGCAAACAAACCAGGCTATGTCAGCAAAAGATAATGCGGTCTGCACTGTTGAGTGTTCACACTTTGGAACTAACAGGTTGCCACTGTGGCACAGTGCTTATCCCTATTTAGCGTGGAGCAATAGTGTCAGTTCTTTTTTTAAAAAAAAAGAGTCAGATATACTTACATCACCATTATTTACAAAAGTATATGTTGAAGCATCCCTTTTCAGAGGCACACTCCCTGATGAACCTCTCAGGGCAGCAGACCTATCTAATGATTCTTTGCAATGCAGGCTGAGCTCTTTAATACTCATTGACTTAGAATGTGAAAAAGAGAAGCAGGATGGAGAAGAAGAAGGGAAAAAACCCTCTTCCAAACTTCTGGCAGCTTCAATTTACCAATGTATGTGCACTTTTGGTATTAGATTGGCAAGAGCATCTTGGTCAGCAAGCGTAGCTTTTAGGAAGGTTTGGGCCTTAAAATCTATCTGTTTAGAAAGAATGTGCCAGTTTATACTCCTAGCAACCCTCACTTGGTGATCCCTAGGAACATACTGACATTCCACATGAACTGTGCAATCACACTAGCCTGGAAAAGCGACCACACAAATTGCAGGTACAGTACTTTCTGTCCATTCATCATCATCGACATTATATTTATTTGTTTGTATGCTGTCTCTCCATAGTTAAACCGTGTTCAAGGAGGCTTTCAGAATTACATAATTACAAAAATACTAAAAAACTGAAATAGTCATGCCATGATCTAAAGAGATAAACCATATCAAAAGTTCAGATTCACACACACCTCTTCACAATGGTTGGGTGGACTTCTCCAGGGCCCAAGTAGCATTCATTCAAGAGAAGTTCCTCTGGATCCAACTCAATATTTATTGTGAATCCCAAGCCCTTCACAATAAATGTACTGAGTACATTTCAATGGAAGATACCCTGTTAAAGAATCTGTTTCTGCAGTAGAGATATTCATGTATGATAAATAACTCTGCCACTCTTTCAAGATGACTGGATAGGAACTAACTAAAAATAGCCATGTTTAGGTCTGACTCAGTCAAATCCCATTTTAAAAAAAATTCAATTTATCTATCAACTACCCACTGGTTAGGCTTTAAAAGTCTTACAGAGAAGTTTCACCTGCTGAAATAAGTACAATTCTATTTTATGCATGAACTAGCTTGTGTGGCTCTTTATAATCTATCATCTGCCCACATGGAACAATTTCCAAAGAATGTAAAAGATAATGCAGCTAATATTTGATTTCTGAAAGTCTGGGAATGTGATATTATATCTAATGGTATCACATGTATCTAGCTTTTTAAATTATAGAATCTAGGGGAATTGCAACAGATGCCTTCAGGATTACTTCCATCTACTGCACTGGTTATTTACACAATGGGAAATTGCTTCTTTGGCACAGACATTCATCATGTGCAATGCAGAGATGCATTTAAAGATGGGAAAATGGGAAGAAAACTATACTATTAGTGAATGCATCTGCAGTATGAACAATTGCAGATGTTCTGTTGTGCAAATGCAGCTGAAATGATGGTGTCAGGCAGCTTCTGATGTGCACTAAACCCAGACTCAACCACAGAAGGAAGGGCTGCATGAAGGACAGGAGGCTGAAATCCCTTTGTGTGAGCATTGGGTTCTGTAAGGGGGAGAAAGTACAGAGAACCTCCCCCCTTGCATCAGAAGTAGCTCCTCCCCAAGCAGTGATGGAAGCGAGGGCTCTGAGGAGGCTGGTCAGGAAGTGGAGAGAGAGGGCCAGAGCTCCAGCAGCATGGGAGAGCCCCGGCTACACAGGAGGGAGGAAAGAGAGGGGGAGAAGGGAGAAAATGAAAGCATGGAGCGTAGACCCTTTCCTCCAGTTCCGGAATTACGCAGGAGAAAGAAAGGGAGGAGATTCACTGTCCCGAGACTCCTATGTTGGAGAAGATCACGGGGGGGGCAGTGCCGGATTCTGCATCGGAATGAGCAGACATGTTTTACACACCTGTCTCACTGTAAATAGACTGCACTAATAAAAACTGTTTAAAGACAAGCATGAGGAGCGTCGTTACTCTGGAGTAGTCGCAAGAACCCCTGACAGGTTCCATTCAACAACATACTTATTTAAGATAGACTAAAGCAGGAAAGAGTATTTTAAAGTTTTAATTCCCAGAACTGCACTTCACATTTCACTCAAAGGCACCCTCCATCCTGGGCATGATAACATTTGAATTCCATTTTGCAAGGACTTAAACTATTTTTCAGCATAGCGATTTAATGTTCTGGTAACCTCCTGCCTAGGATACAGTAATGCGTTGTGCACGGGGCTGCCATTGAAATATCAAAGAATCATAGACTTGTAGAGCTGGAAGAGGCCATGAGGGTCATCTAGGCCAACCCCCTGCAATACAGGAATCTTTTGCCCAACGTGGGGCTCAAACCCATGACCATGAGATTAAGAGTCTCATGCTCTACCGACTGAGCTATCCCAGAAGCTTCAGTTAGTGCAGAATTCTGCCGCCAGAATTTTGACTGGTGCAGACAGGCTTGCTTTGAAATAATTACATGGGCTGCCTATTAGCTTTTGAGACCAATTTAAGGTGCTGGTAGTACTCACCTTTAAGGTCCCAGGCAGTTTTGTACCCTACCACTCTAGCCATGTCCTCAGATATTCTTTACCAGGGGCACATAATATATTTCAAAGGAGAAAGCCTTTGAAATAGCACACCCACTTTACAATTTTTTTGGCAATGACACATTTGGCACCAATAGCGCATTATTCTCAATGCCAGGTTAAGATCTTCCTATCAGCCAGAGCATTTTGGCTGGGTGACATTTCAGTTGAAACAGCTCCTTAAATTTTGTATTTTTAGTCTGCCCCTTCTTCTGTTTATTTGTTGTGTCTTTAATGCAATATTTATTTGATATGTGAATACTTTTGCTCACCCTTTTGTACACCACCTTGAAATCTTTTGATAAAGAGATGCTAAGAAACATTTTTCAATGAAACAATTATTATGATGTTGATGATTATAATTTGTTGTACTGAGGTTTCACTTCAGACCCACAATTCTGCCAAAGACTGAGGTGAAAACTATACACAGCTTTAAGTGTATCTTTTAAATAATGCAAAAATAATTGCAAGGAGGCTGATAATTATTGTGCTGAAAAGTTCATGTGTGTAAATTCTCTGTGTACGTGAAAGGGCATGCCCTTTGAGTTAGTTAGTTCACTCGCTTGTCATTACTCTGACTTACAAGCAAAAACACCATTGAAACTCTGACTAATTTTTGTCGGCTTCCCGGTATAACTGTGTGTCAAATCAATAGTTCTCCTATTAGGTCAATTGTCTTTGTGACAAGGTAGAAAGTTGAAAATATGATCAATGCATGGAGATCTTTAAAAATTGGTGATTTTCAGGTGATAATGACCTCTCTCTTCCCTACTTATTTTTGCCCTCATCATATGTTGTTGCATAACCAAGATCAATAAGTTTTAACAAAAGCAATGGATGGTAAGGTCAAACATATTGGAGACCTCTGGGAATATCTGTTTGAATCCTATTAAGCTAGTTGGAGTTGGACTAAATTCATCTCGAAGTTCTTTCTAAGTTTATGATACTATGATAAAGTCTCTGAGGTCTTATGAAAAGAAGTGAATGGACTAATTGGGAAGTAGCAAATTGTACTATTTACTTGGTAAGGTACAAGGCTTGAGCTTATTGAAAAGAAGATACAGTCATGATCTGAAGATCCTTGAGGACCACACCATGGACCACACCATGTCCCGAAAGTCAGAGTCAGCTTTGGTTTTCATTAAAATTAAATGCACCTTACAGTAGTAATTCTAGTTGCTGCTTTATTTCTCACCAAACTTCCCTCGTGCAAGATGACTCAGGGATGCAAAATTATGAGCTGGTCACATTTTTGCTTATTGACACCTAATCTGCTCTCAGAACTTTTAAAAAGTTGGATTCTTTGAAGGAGACAGGACCCTTGAGTAGAATATTGTAGCTTTCTTCTTAGCAAAGCTTTTAGAGAGTCCATTTTAAAACTGACTGGTACTTTACAGTTCGTGCCCTAAACCCAGTGAAATACATTAAGATAGTCCAGGAATAATTTTGAAACCACATGAATTCCAAGGAGAACAATAAGACTGTAAGAGGAGTGTTGTGAGTCTGCCATTACATAACATTTTATTTAGCCAGAGGGCTATTTTATGAAATCAATCAATAGTTTAGTTTCTTTTCAGGCCTTTTTTATTGTTATTTTTCAATTCCTTATTTTTTGTGTTTTTTTAAATATTTTTTTATTACTTTTTATCCTTTGGCACAAATTGTCAAAGAAACTGCATAAAAGAGACAGACTACTGGACAAATCCAAACTCTATTCTCTTTAGAAGGTGTCATCACAATCCCTTATTTTTCCAGTGTTCAGGCTGAGTGCCACTACTTATGGCTCCAAGATAGAACCACACACACACACACACACACACACACACACACAGAGAGAGAGAGAGAGAGAGAGAGATGGGAGAAGGGATGGGGGGGACTTGTTTCAGTTTGCATTTAAAGGCGAGCCTACATAATTCACATTTTCCAAAACAATACACAAACCAAAATACAGTCATATTTCGAAATTCACACTTCTCTGAATTTTGCAAGGCATTTCTCTAGCCATATCATGTGTACAGAAAAGCACATATTAGGGTATGGTTTGCATTAAAATGCATATATAAACAGCATGCAAAAAAAATGTCAGGGAAATTGCTTGGCCAAAATGTGTATATTGGGGAAACTTGCATACAAAAGTATGTCTATCGGGAGAAATTTGCACTAAAATGCTGCTGCATTTTCATAAGAACGTCTTTACAAAAATCAGGTAGGTAGCCGGGTTGGTCTGACGTAGTTGAAACAAAATTTTAAAAAATCCTTCCAGCAGCACCTTAGAGACCAACTAAGTTTGTCATTGGTATGAGCTTTCATGTGCATGCACACTTCTTCAGATACATATCTACATACACCCGGACAACACCATTACTGGCCCCAACAACATCCAACATATGATCTCAGGACTATTTAATTGCTCATCTTCTAACATTGTGTATGCCACCAAATGCCAACAGTGCCCTTCAGCTCTCTATATTGGACAAACAGGCCAAACCCAAGCCAAAGGATAAAAAGGTAAAGGGACCCCTGACCATTAGGTCCAGTCGTGACCGACTCTGGGGTTGCGCGCTCATCTCGCATTATTGGCCGAGAGAGCCGGCGTATAGCTTCCAGGTCATGTGGCCAGCATGACAAAGCCGCTTCTGGCAAACCAGAGCAGCACATGGAAACGCCGTTTACCTTCCCGCTGTAGCGGTTCCTATTTATCTACTTGCATTTTGACGTGCTTTCGAACTGCTAGGTTGGCAGGAGCTGGGACCAAGCAACAGGAGCTCACCCCGTCACAGGGATTCGAACCGCCGACCTTCTGATCAGCAAGCTCTAGGCTCAGTGGTTTAACCACAGCGCCACCTGGGTCCCTGACAAGCCAAAGGATAAATGGACATAAATCTGACACCAGGAATCACAAGACAGAGAAACCAGTAGGAGAACACTTCAATCTCCCAGGACATTCTATACACAAGATCTCAAAGTAGCTGTCTTATTACAAAAGAATTTCAGAAATAGACTGGAAAGAGAAGTTGCTGAACTGCAACTTATTACCAAGCTTAAAACCATGGAGAGACCAAGCCTGAATAAAGACATTGGATTCTTATCTCATTATACATGATAAAGCTGTCTTTAGCCATCTCACCCCTTGCTTTTTCCAGGAAGACCAATTGCAGTCGCTAACAGTCGTCAACAGCTATCAGTCAGTCAATCACCCACCCCCACCACAAGGAGAGAGTAATACCCCTCCCCAACCTCTCACTATATATAAGCATCTGGTGACTTCTGTTTCAGTGTATCTGAAGAAGTGTGCATGCACACGAAAGCTCATACAAATGACAAACTTAGTTGGTCTCTAAGGTGCTGCCTTGAAGGAATTTTTTTAATTTGTTTTAACAAAAATCAGAAACTGATGCTGAAATGTGGAGAACTGAACTCAAGATTGGAAAAAGGAGAAACTGGGAGAAATTGAAATTGACAGGTTTGTCCACCCTAGCTCAGGAGAGCCCAAAATTTCAGAAGTCCCCCCCCCACCCACACAACAACAAAAACATTAAGTGGGGAATCACAACACCAATGAGATCTCAGCATGTTCCGTGGCCATTAAATTGTGACTGACAGTTGTAGGTGAGGGTGGGGAAAATGGGAATGGGGGGGGGGACAACAGAGTGGCTGGAGCTGTGAACTGAAGCACTCCCGTGCTGCAGCATTTTGTTGCAGGTCCATTTGTGAAATAGAATTATCCAAATGCTGTGCACATACTGGGAACATTTTGAACTGGTCTAAAGGGCAGGGCTGTCGGCTGTCTCCTGGATTTGACTCAGTCTCACTGAGCTCTCCCTTTCCCAAGCCAGCTATCATTTTATGCAACCAGTTACTCCCACAGCTTTCTGCAATCTTTGCAGGGGAGGAAGGTGGCCCATGTTCACCTTTTTCTGCAGCAAGGAGTAGAGCACTCAGATGGTGTCAGTGTGCTCCATGGTGCATGCCTTGGTCACCATGGCAACCAGTCATCAGCGTCACTTACAAGGGCAGGGCCTCCCCACACATCCATCACCCTGGAGCGCCAGTCCGCTAGTCTGTCACCATGTTAACATATGCAATGCTCCCCTAAAGAAAACTAAATCTCATTACTAAGAGAGTGCCACTTCACAGCTGCAAGTGCAAATTAAAATATCAAATAAAGATTATGTGTCATGCACTCGGAGACCGGACTTGTTAGATGCGCAGGAAGAGATGGAAGTCATGTATAAACAAAAACCTTTTGCGCAGTTATTGAGTGTCCTGCCACCTGGAGCAGTCAGTGAGTGATTATCCCTCAATAAAGGTCTGGAGTTGTTATATGAAATATCAATCAAAGACAATATGATAAATAATAGACAACTTCAGTCTGATTAATAGGCATAAATAAAGCCTGAAAAATGCAATGGCACTCCATTTCACAGAACAATGGGAATCAACTTAAACAAGAAAGCACCATACAGTTTTACTCCAGAAAGTATTTTTTTTAAAAAATAAAAATAAAGGAACACTGCTTTGTAAAATGGCTTTTCACATTCATCCGATAGTTACAACAAAGAGAATAAATTGCTCTGTCAGTAGGAAATATTGATTTCCCCCTGCATCCTTTCTGACGAGATCATCCCACCAAGCCGCTGAATTCAAGCATATGACCGCAGCAGAGCAGTTTGACTTGTTTCATTTCATCCCTCCCAGTTGTCTTTTCATTTCTTCTTTTGTGCAATGTAGTCAACTAGAAAGACCCTTAGGAGGATCGTGGTTTGGGTGAAAGCAATGGTACAGCGTTTATAAGGACGATCACTGCACAATAGCCCTGAGCTGGGAAGCAGAGCTCTGTTACAACAGATCCCAGCCACTGGAGCCTTACTCTCTCCTATGCAAACCACTCTACTGTATTTCCTCAACAACTTATAAAAGCAGGTTTCAGGCAGCAAAGCTTAGTGATATTTTTTTTCCCATTCCCCACTTTTCTTTCACAAAGATTAGGGTTAGAGAGCTCAGGGAAAGATCCAGAGCCCCTCATTCCACATGTTATCCTCACAACAGCCCAGAGATAGGTCCTGGCTTTAGGTCATACGAAACGTGAGTGGGGATTTGAACCAGGATTTCTGTGGCCTCGGTCAGACATCCTAACCCCAGCACCACACAGGCTCAGAATGCTCCTGGCCAGAACATGTGGGTATTCCTTGGGAAAACCTATATCACTATTTATTGGAAGAAGACATACATACCCCGCTCTTGATGCAAGGCTGAGCTCTGTGAAGTTCCATCTTAGACCCGCGGTGAAGAATAAGCACTGGCTTCATGGCTGTCACTGTTGTGTGTGGAGGTCCCCAAAACCACCCCTCAAATAACTCACACCATAGACAGAATTTTTGTTTAATGGTTTTTGGCATGAATTTGACCACAACTTTTATTGAAATACAAGTATAAAATAAGTGAGTGGTTGCGTAGGCATTGGTTCTCCAACTGTCACCTAAGGACAGAAATAAACTCGCCTTGTCAACAAGGGGAAACCCTACAGGGAGAGACAGGGAGTCGGGTGCAATAGGCTCTCCCCTCTCCCCTCAGGCTCCCAGGGGCTCATGCGTGTTGCTGGCCCCCGACCGGGGTTATGGACACTGCATAGAGCCCCTGTATTCCTGACCGGAATCTCCCTTAACTCAGGCATTGATTCTCCAGCTGTCCCCTAAGGACAGAACTAAACTAGCCTTGTCAACAGGGGAAACCCTACAGGGAGAGACAGGGAGCTGGGTGCATAAGCCCTCCCCTCTCCCCTCAGGCTCCCAGGGGCTCTCGCGCAGCCCTGGCCCCCAACCGAGGGGGTTACGGACTTGCATCGAGCCCCTGACTTCCTGACCGGAATTTCCCCAACTCAGGCATTAACCTTTGGGGCCAACACAGTCAACAAGACCCCTAATACAACCACAATAACCAATGTCTAACCGCCAACATTACAAGTTGTGACTATTTGCTATGCAGTAGGCAAAAACCAGATGGGGATCTGAAAACACAGCCAAAGAGAAAGAGAAACCTCTCTCCCTGGCTTTTATACCCAAGGGGCTGACCCATCAACATTGCAACATACAGATTTGCCCAACAACAGCCAGGGACCTACCCCACAGTGACCACTCATGCCCCCACCTTTGTAACACAGGAGTGGTTTGTTCAGCCCCCACCGCAAATCATGCTCACCATGATGGTGAACCCGCATTCTACAATCACAAACAAGAATGAGGCAAACGCCGTTAGTTGTGCCCAAGGTTGGGGGGGGGGAGAAGGGGCTGGGACTTTCTAGTCAGCAAAATTAAATCTCCCCACTCTTTGCAAAGTGTAAGGCAGGGGTCGGTGGGTGGGCCTTCTTTTAAACCAAACTGGGAAAGGCAGGTGCCGTACCTGGCAATTTCTTGCCACTGACAGAACTCCACAGGGAACATAAAGCAGCCATATTCTGCCAGACTGGGCTGCAGCCAGCCTCCTGTAGAATCATAGAATTGTACAGTTAAAGGGGAATGCAAGGGTCATCTGTCATGCAGTCAAATCCCCTGTCATGCAGGAATCTTTTGCCTAACAAGGGACTTGAACCCACGACCCTGATATTAAGAGTATCATGCTCTACTGACCACTATCTGTATTCCGTAGCAACCAATAATAAATGTTGTTGTGGAGGAATATTCTGACAGGCTGATAATCTGACAGGTGCAGCCTCTTTTCTGCTTTTGCTTGTTGTTATCTTTTCCTGGAAACTCTGACCCCCTAAGATGCTATAGGAGTATAGCATCTAGATCAAGGGAAGTAATAGTACCACTGTATTCTGCTCTGGTCAGACCTCACCTGGAGTACTGTGTCCAGTTCTGGGCACCATAGTTCAAGAAGGATACTGACGAGCTGGAACGTGTCCAGAAGAGGGCAACCAAAATGGTCAAAGGCCTGGAAACGATGCCTTATGAGGAACGGCTTAGGGAGCTGGGTATGTTTAGCCTGGAGAAGAGAAGGTTAAGGGGTGATATGATAGCCATGTTCAAATATATAAAAGGATGTCATATAGAGGAGGGAGAAAGATTGTTTTCTGCTGCTCCAGAGAAGCGGACACGGAGCAATGGATTCAAACTACAAGAAAGAAGCTTCCACCTAAACATTAGGAAGAACTTCCTGACAGTAAGAGCTGTTCGGCAGTGGAATTTGCTACCAAGGAGTGTGGTGGAGTCTCCTTCTTTGGAGGTCTTTAAGCAGAGGCTTGACAGGCATATGTCAAGAATGCTTTGATGGTGTTTCCTCCTTGGGGTTGGACTGGATGGCCCTTGTGGTCTCTTCCAACTCTATAATTCTATGACTACTAGCAAATGTGAACTGACCCCAGTTGTTACCGCTTCCTGCAGGGACTGGCCTCTGTCCGAAGACTGAGCAAAAGCCTAACAACGCATCTTCAAGGTGGGGCTCTGTAAACTTCCCGAAAAATTCCCAGCCTCTTTGTGGCATTCCTTTCCTCCTAGGGTGTGTATCCAGTACTTGACTACTGGAAGGTATTACAAAGAAACCACAGAGAGTGCTTTAAAGATAAACTTAGCTTGGCACAATTGTAAAAGCAGGCCTTGCATTTTGCTGTGGAACTTGGCACCGTGCCACCCCTCTCCCTAACAAACACACCACTACGACTGAAACCTAAAATGTTCCCCCCACCCAAGGCTATACACAGATTTGGATCAGCCCCAATGGCTCCAATGGAATTAATTTAAATTGCCTGTGGGCTTCAGCCTATGTTAACTGTGGACATTTCATATTTTTGATAATGCACTACTTAGAGCTGTGAGAATAAACTAAAGTCCCCCTCATTACACATAGCAAGGTTGTGATTAATGAGCATTCCGTGGCCATCATTACAGAAGTATGGTCTAATTATTTCAAAATTCGTTCAATAAATCATACTCCTTCCAAGTTAATTTTTTACTTGTTTTTGTTTTTTTTGCCTTGCTTGCAGTGACTGCAGTGCTTCAGTTAATTACAAGCGGGGCACGGGGCAGATTTAAAATAGTTATAGGTTGTCAAAGCGGAAAGTGCTGCTGAGTTCTAAAAACTAATATATTCTTGCCACTTTATAGTGAAAGAGAGACCGTGATATGGGCTTTTCTGTTGGCAGGGAGTTGGGCTGAAGCAGCTGAGCCACATTTGCTTTTAGTAGTTCTTGCATTTCATTCTTTATCTGCAGGCATAGCTGCCAAGTTTCCCGTATTCTCCAGGAAATCCCCGTTTTTCCAGCTGTTCTTAGCTGAAAAAATGGATTTTTTTGTTTTCCCCCGGTTTATTCTGGCGCGGTGGCCATTTTGGAACTGGGCGGAGCATGCTCAGAAGCGACTTTTGATGCTGCTCTGCCCAGTTCCAAAATGGCTGCAGTGCGACTTCTGGTGCGGCGGCCATTTTGGAACTGGGCAAAGCATCATCAAAAGTCACTTCTGAGCATACTCCGCCCAGTTCCAAAATGGCGGCAGCGCTACTTCCGGTCTGCTACTTCTGGCCCGGTCCCTTATTTCTCAGACAGCAACTTGACAGGTATGTCTGCAGGGCTGACCCAAGACGTTTTTCTGCCCGAAACAGAAGGGTAAACCCTCTCTGCCTACCATAAGTCAAGTTGCATAAAATCCAAGACTGCCCAAGTTATTTTGCATAGGCGACAGGTCCCAGGGGCCCTGAGTGCTGTGGCTCCCATAGGATTTTAAATGAGTGGGGCGCAGCCGCAGATGCATGACCTCCCCATTGTGCGCATGCTATGTCACTACAGGTGTGCATGACATTGGTATGCCGGGGCCATGACGACGTAGCACACACATGCCGGGGGCATGATGGCATGTCATGGTTCGTGCCCTGGTGGTGGCATGCAGCTCCGGGCCCCTGCAGTCACTCTGGGCAGCTTCCAACTTATTTAAAAACATTATAAAACACCAAACATTTAAAACTTCCTGATCCAAAAAAAACCCTCTACTGAGTAGCTCCTAAGTAACAGCTCTTGTTGGAGCAGATGGCACCATAATGCCTGGTGGATGCCCCCCCCCCCTATAATTACCACTTTTATACCATGAGATATAAGCTGAAAAGGCGAACTATCTGTGAAGTTCACTCTGCCTTGTTTGGGAGCTTTGCTCTCCCTTTCTCAAGCTCCCTAATGGGAATATCGGCTCCCTGAATCTTTTCTTGAAGTAGCCCTCACAATTTCAAAGGGCCTACTTCAAATTGTACAGAGAATAGGGGCTGTAGTCATTCATTGCATGGAAAATACAGATTCAGGTCATCCTCTGAGTTTTTCCTTCCTTTAGTCAATTTCCACTCAACATTTGTCCTGTAATGGGAACTTCGGCTCTCCTTGGGCATCTTACTTTTAAATACTCCTGATGATTTCAAGTGGACTACTGTGAAATGTGCAGATAATAATGGCTGTAGTCTTCATTGTCTGGGTAATACAGAGCCAGCTAGATCATCAACCAAATATTCTCCCCCTTGCTTTCGAGTTATTGCTTTTCACTCACTTTTGTCCTTGCCCTGCAATGGGAACTCTCAGCTCTCTGAATGAAGTCCTTGAAGCATGTTACCTTCAAATAGCTCTCCTTATTTCAACGCAACAACTTCAAAATATGTAGATTGCACTGGTTGTGCAGCCAGATCCTATACATATTTAACTAGAGGCATATCCCATTCTGCTTAGTGGTGTTTGTTTCCCAAGTGAAAGCAGTATAGGATTACCCTTTCATCTTATGGGAAATAGAAAATAAAGGAAGCATATAATGAAAAGCAGAGGTACATAGTGAAGAAGAAGAGAAGGGTAAGAAAAATATTTTTTTTAATAGTAATTTTTATTAATTTTACAAACAAAACTAAACAAACTACACAAACATACAATATAACACTGTCCCTTCGTTTTCCCTCCACCCACTGGTTCACCTCTGCCACCAGTGAAACCCGTGCGCTTTGAGAATCAAAGGGGTCCATTGTAGGTTGGGTTTGGCCTCCCCCCTCCCTCCTCCCCCCTCCTCCCCCCCCTGCCACTGAAAGGACAGGAATGGAGGAGCTCTGAGGATTGGTTTCCCCCAGCTCATTCATAAGCATACTTAGACAAATACAAACATAACAATAATAGGGGAGGATTTTAACTCCCCAATTCTTATTACCTTAACCTTATACTTGTGACTTCCTCGATAGTCTTCCTCCTGGTTTTCCTTAAACAAAATCTAAAGTTTATGGCGGGTTTTCTATTTCAGTTTAAAATCCTTTTCTTATATTATTAACTCAACCCTCCTCCTTTTCCATACTGCCCTCCCACAGGCCCCCTCCTGCCACAAGAGGAACCTGTGGGGCACAGCATTTCCAAGGTTCCATTGTATCCCCTCCTCACCCCTCTGAGCACTCCCTGCCACTGAGTATCTCAGAGTAAGGAAAGGAGAGTAGGCAGCTTTCTGCCTAAACCTAACTTAACTTACAAAAATTTACATTAACTTAAATTCTTTCCTAAGCCGTTCTTAGAACTCCCTCCAGAAAACACAGCTTTTCCCATTCATTTTTACACTCCATCTCCTCTCCCTAAGTCTTTTCCCCCAATTGGATTAGCATTTCCGTTAACAGGCCAAAATTTCAAAAACCGTCTTTCAGAAACTAAAAACAAAAAATTTTTAACTAAAATATTCACCCCACACCCATTCTTTCCCATATCCGTCTCCAGATCCTTGTCCTCCCTTGCCCCTGTCTTTCCCATTCCTCCCTGACATCACCCCACATTTCAACCCCTCCAGGATCTTCAAGTCCATTAATCCTCAAATTCCTTTGCTTCTCATTTTCTTGCTCTGCTTGATTTTCTTCCTTCTGAAGTCCATTCTTTGCTTCATCCCAAACATATTTTTTATAGTCCAAGTCCTCTTTAAAATTTTCATCTAGTTGTTTCTCCTGACATCCAGATTCAATCTCCACAGTCTCCAAAATCAAATTTTCCTCTAAATCCTGGACTTGGACTTCATCCTCGACTGCTGATAAATTGGGATGTTGCCGTTCCTTGTAGATATCCTCCCATATTTGTAGATAGTTTAGCACAGCCTCCTGGAAGGCTCGAGAGTACTTTGTTTTCATATTTCTCCTGACCGCAGACAAACAGGAGGTGGAGAACAAAGAGGTGCTGGAAAATTCCTTCCTCAGACGGTCGACTCCATTTTGGCTGTTATTTTCCTTTGTCTTTTAACTCAATCACAACTCCATTCTTAATTCCAATATTGAATAGTTCTACCACACTTTCAGTCAATTTTTACAGATTTCAACAGTACAATAAATCCACCCAGTCTTTTGACAGCTTGACAGCTTTTGACAGCTGTCAAAGCACTCTCCCCCTTGATAATGCTGTACCTCAAGGGGTGCCGGACTCGGGAGTTGAGAGGGTTCAAAAAAGTCTTTCTTTCTCTCGGGTCCACAGTCCCAGATGCCTTTTGTCGTTCAGCTTAAGATTATTTAAAGCGCCTCCCAGTTTTCCATTAGGAAGAGACCGACTTCCGTTTCTTTAAAGCCTCTCCTATTTTCCAATTAACGAATTTAAAGTCCGTGATCGCAAATTCCACTTACTTTTTGGAAGTTTAAATTTGTTCGGAAGAATCTGCCGCTTGCCGGGTCAGGACTCGGAGCTTCACTTCTCGGAGGTAAGATATAGCCCAAAATGGCTCCTGCGGTTCCACCCCGCCGGCTCTCGATCGCTCTATTGAGCTCTCGGGCAGCGGGGGATCCGCAAAAAATGGAGCAACCGCTGGGCGCGTGAGTCACCAGGACTCTCTACCCGGTGTTTTTACGGGGAATCCGCTCGCTCTGCGGACTTCCCCCCCCCCCTCCGCGAAGCCAGGGACATCGGCGCGCGAGGTCCCTGCGTCCTTCTCTCCGCCGCGACAGACCGGAAGTCCCGAGAAGGGTAAGAAAAATAAAGTGAGGCATTCAGGAGAAAGGGAACACAAGGCAACAATTGGCTGAATGAAAGCATGACAAGAAGCCATGGTTAAGCAAATATTGGAATGAAAAAGAATCGCATGGGTGTCTATTTTGTCCCAGTATATGCACTGGGTAACTGCTGCATATAATGGCTTCTCCAGCTGTGAATTAGGGCCAAAATATATGCCAGTGTGGCCATTCTTATTTATTCTTATTTATGTTACTTTGCAAACCGCAGAGAGAAGGAACACCATGGTGCACCTGTAGCAGCACAACCGGGGGCTTTCATTTCCCCCAGCTGCAATAAAACATGTTTCTCCTATATCAGTTTCTACACAGCCACAGGAACTCTCCAGCAGTTTGGCTTTGCCCTTGATGGCACACTCTGCCATTGTCTCCCAAGACAGATGGATGCCAACAAAAGCAAATGGTTGCTTGCACACGAGTTTGAATGTTTATATGCATTGATGGGAACCATTTTCAGCCTGGGGGCCACATTCCCTACTAAGAAACCTTCCAGAGGCCACATGCCAGTAGTGGGTGGGGCAAGAGGCAAAAGTCGGCAGATCAATGGGTGTATATTATACCTTTGTACAGTCATATAGTTTACACACACACCTGAACACCCCTCTCTATTCTCCATCCAAGCAAAGATAAATCAGCTTCTGAGTTCTAAGACACATACTAGTCAGGCAAAAGCACTCCAGGAGGGTATGTGAAGCAAAGCCAGTGAGGTGTGTAACTGGGGTGGCTGGGTGGCCTGGGTGGGAATCCCAGGGGCCAGACAGAAGGCCCAGAGGGCCACATTTGATCCCTGGACCTGAGGCTCTCCACCCTTGGCATGCATACTGTGAATAGACCTACTTGTTCTATACAGTGCTACCTTGGTTGTCAAACTTAATCCGTTCTGTAAGTCTGTCCCAAAACCAATGTGTGCTTTCCCATAGAAAGTAATGCAAAATGGATTAATCCGTTCCAGACTTTTAAAAACAACCCTTAAAACAGCAATTTAACATGAATTTTACTATCTAACGAGACCATTGATCCATAAAACGAAAGCAATAAACAATGTACTGCAGTCACACAATCAATCAATCAGTAGCAGAACTGGGTTCCACACAGTCACAAAAACAAAACAATAAGAGCCGCAAAAACAAAAACACAAATTAAACAGCAAAAACAGACAGACCTCAGCCATAGCTGCCAAGTTTTCCCTTTTCTCGCGAGGAAGCCTATTCAGCATAAGGGAAAATCCCTTTAAAAAAGGGATAACTTGGCAGCTATGACCTCAGCATAACACTCAAAACAGAAGTGTGGCACTCAAATTGGAAGCGTAACACTCAAAACGGAGCACGTCCGGCCTCCGAAAAAAGTTCGCAAACAATCAGAACATTTACTTCTGGGTTTGCAGTGTTTGGGTTCCAAGTTGTTTGAGTTCCAAGGCGTTTGAGAACCAAGGTACCACTGTAGCTGTATCTTGCAGCTGCTCTTACTTTTTAGGGGCAAGGAGGGGAGAAGTAATGATGCTGGTTCTCGGGTCTCCCTTGGAGTATTTCCAAGGTGCTTTTTCAGCATGCTAGGTGAAGTCCTGGCAGTGACAAAGTGATAATTACCTGGGTGAGTGCCGCCTGAACAAACGCCAGGCCATTAGCTCTGCAAAATTCACAGGTGCATTGAAATACCAGGAATGAAATTGAATTTGCAATGAAGTGCAGCTTTTGCCTAAAGGCAACAAATATGCTGCTCTTAATTTTCATTAAATCGGATGTATTGATATATCATTAATGTTCTGTAGGGTCCAGCTTTCAAGTGCACTCTTCATCAATCTTCATGTGCTGATAGAGCTACAGTTCTATTACCAAAATACGACAGCAAAAGTTCAGGGCCACAGAGTCTTAAAGGGATTAAGATATCTGGTCGTAAGCCTTTTCCTACTAGATCAGCAAGCCGTAGCCAGCTTTGGTCAGGAGCAGCATTGGCATTATCAACTGATGACTGCTTGGAAATCCACTACATATAGCAGGGCCCACCAATCTCTTTCTGCCTGTGGGCATATTTGCAAACAAGAAAAACTGCCATGGGCATTGCTTAGTCGAGATGGATCTGCCAATTTCAGTTTTCTTGGCTTCTCATTTTTCTAATCTTAAATTCTGTTCTCCACATTTCTTCAGCAATTTGTGGAGAGAGATATCTAAATCCTCATAAACAATTTTCATCATTTCAATCAATTTTTTTCCTACTCATTCTTGTGTGGAGTTTGGACTAACACACACATTTTTTGTATGCAATTACTCCTATTATAATGCATGTTGTATTTTATGTTCATGAATGCTTTCATTTTTATGCACACTTTCCCTTGATATATGCATGTTTGCAAACAATGTTTGTTTGGGAAACTACATCGGAAACTTACTCGGATAAGTACGAACTTTGCAGGATGGTTGTGTTTCGGTTGTCATATTGCATTGGGAAGTATGAATCCGATAGATATTGCTTTAAATGCAAACAATCAAATTTCTGCTCCATTCCTTCCACTTACACAATGCATAACCTGTACTACTGGCTACAATAGAATGCTTCTTTCAAGCCTCATTTCAGGTTGGGGGACCCTGTCACTGGGGAAGGTCTTGGAGGGTACATGTGATAACCCCAAATAATAATAGAGGCCTTTATTCTCACTGATGTAGGAAATTAGAATTTAGGTTGTACCACTTCAAGGTACAGGTACAGGGTCACATGATTAAATATTCCTTTATATAAAAAAAACTGTATTGTACAGAAAGGCTACAACAAAGCCTTTCTCCCTGGCACACTAGCTTTCCATGTACAGGGGGAAATTATGGAGGAGCATTCGGTAACACAAGCCCCCGCCTGTTATCTGAGGTGGTACAGTTTGCCCCTCTGGTGAGAAATAAGTTATAAAATGTGGGGCATAATATAGTAAGTGTGTGTCAAAAACTTAATTCAAGTGAAAATGATAGAATGGGCCAAATTGTGCTAAAGAGCTAACTCCATTTCCTGATGAACGTATGTTGGATTGTACTAAACCTTATCCTTCCATTACTTGGATCGGCTCATTCAACAAGTGCTCTTTGTGGCTGAACTATTCTAACGCTCACAGTTCTGAAGGTACAATTTAGTTTTGCATCTCCTAACAATTAACTAGCAACTCCATGGCTAATATTTTCCTCTCTCAATTTTACACAACAGAGAGAGGAAATGAACATAATGGCTATTAAATATGTCATATGCCAAACTGACTTTTCATGAGGGATCAGCAAGCGAAACTGTGATTTAGAATTCATAGGTTATCTCAGTACCTGAGGTTTTTATTCCAGTACTTTCCCCTCCTTGTCGCGTAGTCTCTACAGCATGACTCACTCTGACTTTGAGATGTGTGACTTGACAATGGATGATTTCCAGAACATGTTGTCTCATAGCTTCAGTGGCAAGTAGGATTTCATTGGCCCAGGATATTCTCTGTAAACAGAGAAGCAATTTATGATAGTAACCTTTGGCAGGGCAAGTCATGCCCAACTTTCTTTTACTATTTTATTATATAGGCCGCTCTTCAGTAAAATATTCTCAAAGTGGCTCACAAGCCATCAAACATAATAGAATAGCAATCCAATAACAAGGTCAAAAGCAGAGATAAAATGCATGAATACTGACCTGGAATTTTTTTTGGGGGGGGGGTTTCCACCCAAGAACAAGAGTTGTTTTTAAGTCACATAAGCTTGTATAGGGTTGCCATGTTTCAAAAAAGTAAAAGCCAGGACACCCCAAAAGCTGTTGACATCAATTCCACCTTTGAAATCCTAGTAATGTCCGGGAAGATCCAAACGTATAGCAGCCCAAATAATTAAGAAGGGAGCCACCAGAGAAAGATGAACCTTTTCCATAATGCCCATTGGCTAATGACCAGTTATATCCTTTCTGTGGGTTGGTCTTAGATTGGTCTTGTATATGAGTCTGCTGCCATTTACAGTATTGTTAATTAGCACTGACTTTGCATCTTATATGCAAAATTGTCTTCGGCGCAAAGTTGTCACTCCCACTGTTTAGTTAAGTTTACCCTAAAGGTAAAGGGACCCCTGACCATTAGGTCCAGTCGTGACCGACTCTGGGGTTGCGCACTCATCTCACATTATTGGCCAAGGGAGCTGGCGTACAGCTTCCAGGTCATGTGTCCAGCATGACAAAGCCGCTTCTGGCGAACCAGAGCAGCATTTAGTTTACCCTACTTTTCTACAAAAGGTATCAAAAGTAGCTTAAAAATACATGGTGAAAATTGTCACATCACAAAATAAAAGCAAAATTAAAAACAAACAAGAGTTACCAATAAAGAATCCAAAATACAAGATAAGGCATTAAAAGAGCCTACATGTGGCTACACAAAAGTAAATGAGTTCAAGGTGTCTTGCTCCCAGGTAAATTGAGCTAGGATTGCAGTCTAAAATTGAGCTAGGATTGCAGTCTAAAATAAGCAAAAAAAGAGAGCAAACCCTCAGCAACAAAAGTCAGAATCAGCTGCAGCGCATTAGACCCTTATTGCTTTAAAAGCTACTCAGAACAAAAAGTCATCACCAATTGTCTAAAGCCACTTCTTAGAAACAACTCATGCAGAATTCTTGTGAATTGTTCCCAGAGGTAGTTGCCATAAGGCTCCTGGGACTCATCCAAGAAGGTCTTGTTCTATTAGAACAGAATTTAAGTGAATACTAAAACACAAGCATTCACAAAAGAGTCACTGTAAAGTCAACTTTAAAAAATTTAAAGTAGCCTATGCCATTTACAATGAACATTCGTGCAGTGATTTTTAGACAAATACATTTAAGAAAGGTGCAGTCTGCTTACAGGCTCTCTGTAAACAGAATGCAAAGTTAAAATATGTCTGGTAAATTATTCATTGCAAATTATTCATTCAAGCTGTTAATCTGAAATCTTTCACAGCCTCTCTGCCTCCACTATTAAAACTGAAGAAGGCTACAGATCCCAAAGCATTGCTTTTACTAACAATTAAAACTATGACTCATTATATTTTGGCTTACACACACACACACACACACACACACAGAGAGAGAGAGAGAGAGAGAGAGAGAGAGAGAGAGAGAGAGAGAGAGAGAGAGAGAGAGATTTTTCTCCATTAAGAGACCACCAAATTCACAGTTATTCTAGTAGCAAGTACAAATTTGTCCAGTCTATCCTATCCATAGATTGCAAAATATGTAGTTGTATCAGAAAACAACTGGCTTTCTAGTTTACCAGGTTTTAATGCGACATCTGGGCAATCAGAGTCATTTCTCTCTAATGAATCATCCAGATCAGTTTTTAACATGCTGTTTAACAATGTGTACAATTAATTATTGTTATGAAAATTAGATTTTGACATTTCCTTTTAGGGATCCCACATTGTGGCTTTCTCACACCTTCGTTGCACAGAGAAATAGCTGAACATATGACAATACTGAAATGTGGAAATTAAAAGATTGACTACCAAGCAGATAAAGGTTGAATTGCTGGCCTGCATTTTAGCCTTTATACCTCAGTTTAACTTAGCAACATACTTAAATTTGTAGTAGAAATGTAGATCAAAGAATTTCTTCTCTTTTCCTTTTCACTCTCTCACTCCCTAGGCTTCCAATTTGCCCTTGACTTGTCAAGCTCCCAAGAATCAATCATATTTGGTTCATGGGTTGGTACATTTCCAAATTACTTTTGAGAGCTTGCTTTCCATTCAAGCTATGTTTCTGTTTGTGTACATTTTGGTAAAGGGCCACTATTTGGTTTAGATGAGGTGGCACTAATCTGAAGCAATTTATCTTTATCAACCAGCAAGGTTTGAAGACACAGCATCCTATTAATCCTGATCTCAAGATGACAAACAGTATTATAAATATTACCCGCTTCTGAGAACAAGGAATTATTAGCACCCTTTAGCCTCAATTCTTACCGTACTCACACACAGCAAGGATATTTGTTTCTGTGTGCACGCGCATGCATGCACACACATACACATTGACCAAACACATTGTTAGTATTGTCACAATCAGACATTATCATAAACTGTTTGACAGCATTGCTCACTGTGACCACAGCCTAAGTAGAGGATGTTGGGGTGGGGGTGGAGGGGTAAACTTCAGCGCTGAAGATATTTATTGGTAGCATCCTGTTCATATGGATAATACAACATGTAAGGAGCAACTACTTTTTATTTTATTTTGTTTGAATGTTCAGGTGCACATGTCCAGTCAAATGAGACTATGTGGTGCGGCACTCATCTTGCTTTCAGGCCAAGGGAGCCGGCGTTTGTCCGCAGACAGCTTTCCAGGTCATGTGGCCAGCATGACCAAATCACTTCTGGCGCAACAAAACACTGTGATGGAAACCAGAGCACAAGGAAACGCCGTTTACCTTCCCACCACACCGGTACATATTTATCTACATGCACTAGTGTGCTTTAGAACTGCTAGCTTGGCAGAAACTGGGATAGAACAAGCCAACCTTCCAATCACAAGCCCAAGAGGCTCAGTGGTTTTGACCACAGTGCCACCGCGTCCCTTAAGGTAAACGACCTAAGCTATAATGACATAATATTAAGTTAATTAAAAATGTGTGGTAACAGCCATAGAGAAATAAAGCAATAAGATTGTCCTCCTGGGTCAAGACTTTGTTTGGACTAGGAAACCTTGAGAGTTACTGGTACATTTCTAATAACAAAAACGTTAACATTCATATGTGTGTATGATAGTACAGTATAACATCATCCCACAAATGGAGGGGGGAGTCCTGAAGTATGACCCTATGTACCGTATGTCTAACCAGAAGTCCCACTGAGTCAAATGGAACTTATTCCCTCAGGTAAGTGTGTATAAAATGTGCACCATTAAGGGGGTCAAGAGATCTTCCTTTACATCTCAGTACATCTCCATAGCTTTAGATGGCATAAATTACAATTAGTTAAGTCACTGCAGATGGTGACAGCAGTCACAAAATTAAAAGATGCTTGCTTCTTGGGAGAAAAGTGATGACAAACCTAGACAGCATCTTAAAAAGCAGAGACATCACCTTGCCGACAAGGTCTGTACTGTATAGTTAAAGCTATGGTTTTCACAGTAGTGATGTATGGAAGTGACAGCTGGGCCATAAAGAAGGCTGATCACCAAAGAATTGATGCTTTTGAATTATGGTGCTGGAGGAGACACTTGAGAGTCCCATGGACTGCAAGAAGATCAAACCTATCCATTCTTAAGGAAATCAGCCCTGAGTGCTCACTGGAAGGACAGATCCTCCAATACTTTGGGCCACCTCATGAGAAGAGAAGACTTTCTGGAAAAGACCCTGATGTTGGGAAAGATTGAGGGCACAAGGAGAAGGGGGTGACAGAGGACGAGATGGTTGGACAGTGTTCTCGAAGCTACCAACATGAGTTTGACCAAACTGCGGGAGGCAGTGGAAGACAGGAGTGCCTAGTGTGCTCTGGTCCATGAGATCACAAAGAGTCGGACATGACTAAACAACTAAACAACAACAACAACATTTCATGCCATGAACTGCCTGGATGCAGAGGAGTGGTAGGGGGCACCAGCTGGGGAACCCCCAAGGGAACCCCCGGGGGAGGTGACTCACAGCTAGGGGATAAGTGTTGGGATGATGATGAGAGAGAAGAGGGAGCAGAGTGAGAGGAGGTGGTGTCAGAAGCTGAAGAGGCAACAGGGTTTAGTGAGCAGGAAGATGTGGCAGAGAGCAGTCCAGAATCAGAGGCAGAAGCGGGGGGGGGGGGGGGAGGCAGAGATGAGACAGGCTGCTGACAAAGCCAGGGGGTCCCCACACCCATGCTGACAGTTCATTTTCTTGCATATTTTATTCCACACATTAGATACGCACTGAACAAGCATAATGACACATATTTTCAAGGAAATGGTACATTCAACTTAGAGGCTGTGTGCTGAGAAGATGATGGTTTCATATCAGCAAATGCCTTATTTGTTAATACTGGCATCCAAGAAGCTATTTCACGAAACAAAAAATATAGACCTAAATACAATTTTTGAAAATTTGCCTATTCAGTATAAGGTAAATTGCTTTCTAAAATGTGTGTTTATGCCTTGTGTGTTTGTAAGCCATGAAAAAAGTGGTCACAATCCTTGGATTGTAAAATGGAGTAAATATTTGTATTCATTTATTACATTACATTTATTACATGAAGAATACGATGCCTGAGGAAGTTTGGCATTTTCTGTTTCCCAAAGGTGTAATGTTTTCTGTATCCCTTGTGACGAAGAAAAAATATTTCAAGATCACATTTGTCTTGTTGAAAGAGTTGCAAAATATATAAAGCAGGTCAAGGTAAACAGTGATATTGAAGGAACAAAAATAATGGAGCTTTCCTCAAAACCACCAGGCTTTCTGTTTAAGTCACAGATGTGCAAAACATTATCTGCAGAGCCTCCATCTTAGCCAGATTATTTCCTAGAAGCACTGTGAAATATTAGGTGATATTTTATATCATTTACACTTATATACTTCTGTTCAGTCTCCTGACAGCTAACTTGCCACCATCACTGATGATGTGACAATGTCCCACCAGGAAGTGGGAAGGGCAGGAAAGAGATTTGGTGAATAGGACGGAAGACTGACTAATTTGTTGGAAGATTCTCTGACTCAGGTGATAAGCTTCTTCCGTGAGGTAAGCTTTATAAACTCAAACCTGGAAATATGAATTTGATGGCATCTTGGGAAGTAATCGAGCATCAGGCATGAACCAAAGCCATTACAATTAAAGCAATCTCAGGGATTATTTGGTTTTATTAACCTGCCAAGGTTTATCTCATAATTCTTGGTTTTATTATGCAACCATGATAGATCAAATTCATGAATATTGCCTGCCACCCACCCACCCCGTTACTTCCGCAGAGAAGAGTGCATTTCAATATTCCCCTGAATAGTTCTGCTCTGCAGAGGTAAATAGCTTACTACAAAAAAAAACAACCTCAAGCAATCCTATCCTCAGAGTAAATTGAAAATTCTTGTCCGTTCTGCTCCAATATGCTGTGAATGGCAGTTATTCAGCAAACTGGTTTCATGTCATAGCTATACCAACACACAGCTAGTCATAGCATATAAAGGTAATTGACAGATAGGCACACAAAATGCAACAGACATGATCTTCAGGTTAAAGTGTTGGTCCTGCTTTGGCGTGCCTCAAGGGAGTTTAATCCTTCTGAAGTTTTGAAGCATTAATTTGGCATGGCAAGAGTAAGAGAGACAAAATAGGTAGCAGAGCAGGACCATCACTATCACTTGCAAGATGCAATGGGTGTTACGTGAGAGTTGTGATAAAAATGTTCTGTCACGGTGCCATCCATATGAAATCGTGCAGATGACCAGGTAAGCGATAAATTCTGGAAAAAGAACAAAATTAGAGGCAGGACAGGAAAATTGGCTGTTTCTGCAGAAAGAAAAGAAGAAAAAGAGAAAGTGAGCAAAGCCATTGCACAAAACAAAATCCATACTGTAAAAATACCAATAGTTGGACCTCACAAAAAGAAAACATTGCTGAAAGCTTCAAAGACAAAAATTGTAGCCAGAATAGAAAAGACGTAACCTCTACAAATTTTACTTATTTTCTTGTCTTTGATACTGTAGCTCATTCAAGTGTGTTTTGCCACAAATGTCCCTTTCCATAAATAAAAGCATTGTTCTAATTTTGGGTCCTAAAATGTATGTTTCTAGTCTCAAAATGTAAGAGAGATGATTTCTCGCCAGCTTACTGGGAGGCCTGCAGGGAAATTTCATATTCCACTTCTACACTGTATTTGGAAGCAAGTTATGGCCAAACTTAATATTATGCAAGAGATCCATGACTCGATCTCCCAACAACTTTTAATTTCATGAAAAGCAGTTGCAGACACCAAAATTTGGATCATGACCCCAGAATGAAAGACAGTCTTCTTCATTTAAATTGAAATAACTTATGTATTTGCTGGATTGTGTTCCTTGTGTTTCTGCCTACTAGCTATCATCTCAGCAGCAATATCGCTTCAGAAGTTGCTAAACAATTTTTTGATAATTTTATGCATGACAAACTCTACCCTTCCCCTTTTCTTCCAAGTTTGATCCCCATTAATTTTAATTTTGGGCCTCTTGTCCAATGTAACTAATACCATTTATATATATTAAAACAGCACTGATCCAACAAGTATCTGGGCCTTCAAGGCCCTTTCCCCCCTTCTGATCCTTTTTATAGATTGCCTTGGCTCCGCCTTTTGGCCTATATAGTCATTGGTTTTAACCTCTTAACTCCATAAAATTTGTTCAGAAACTACAGAACCCAAAACAAGCACAGCTTATGCTCCACATGCTGTTTTCAATAGCAGAACACTTTCCCAAGTATTAGAGGTGTGCACCAACCACAATATTGTATTTGGCATCCCAACCTGACACTTCAGCAGACTACCTGTTTTAGTCCAAAGTACTTTGAACTCTGATTGGAGCTGGGCTCCAAATACTAACCTAGTTCACAAAAAAATAAAACTCCATGCCTTCTGCATTCACTATAGCAGGGAAATAAAAAATTGGTGATAACTTCTTGCCCTTTGGGCAGAAGTGGATAAAATTTGTGATCGTAATAGCCTGCATATAGCCTGCCAAATTACAGATAAATAGGTCCAAGATTTTTGTGCCGTTGTAGAGTATCAGAACCAGACAAAGAGCATTTTAGGCCAACAGCAGCCACTACCCGGAGGAAAGAGTGCCATATATTGCTTGCTCTTCTTTTTTTTATAATCACACACCCTTTGGAATGTGCTGTTGAGGAACAGCAAGCAGAACACCCCGTGTAACAAGATAAGGAAGTAAGACACCACAGAACAGAAGAACAAGTAGAAAAAGTTGAATAATGTGCCTTGATTCTATGGCCCACTATACGTCAACACTTTGTAGCCAATCAGCATGTACCCTCCTGGTGACCTGAAGTAAGCAAAATGTATAAAAATATATACTCTGCACCCATGAGGCTCTGGAATCCATTGTCCTGTACCTTCTTACTGCAGTCTGAATCAATATATTCTTCTCCACCCTGGTGTGATTATTGGCTCAAGTCACCCCAGACTCTTATCCGTAACACTGTTTTTAAATGTGAGGTTTTTTACAAACCATCTATCACTTATTTTATTTTTTCCAGAACTTGATGAAAATTGGAAGCTTGTTAGATCCTCCTGAGAGGATGAATCGTGCTGAGTATCAGAAGGATAGCTGCAATGATTTTCCTGAAAGGGCACCTTTTAGACTTATTCGCTCCCCTGTTGTTTTCTGGGAAATTGTTATGAAAATGGAAGGCAAGAGATAGGATTCCCTAGGTGCCAAACTGGAGGCAAATAGGTCCAGGGGTGTTGTGCTGGATGCCTTTTATTTTGGAGATGGGGGAGGAACTAAAAGAGATTCCCTTTTCTCCTTACTGTATCACCACTTCAAACAAGCCCAGGACCCCTATGAAGTATCCCACTTCAAGATTCAGGATTCATTCTAATTAGATTAGAATGAATTAGATTGGATTGGATTAGAATGAATCCACTGCACACCCTTGCTGAGAAACTTGCCATACTTAACTGGTGAAGCTGAAGTCTTGTGGTCTTCAGCTGTCAGCACAGAAGTTACTTTGGCTATGCAAGCTACAGTGCGAGCAACATAATGAACCTTATAGTTATTAATAAGTAACGGGTCAAGTGATTGTTGGTTTGGAGTTCAATTACCTGAGCATCTTTGCATGTTACCTGGATGCAGCCAGTGGCAAGGAAAGGAAACACAAATGAGTTATTGTGCATCCTGTTTTCACATGGCTGGTGTGATTTCTGAAAAAGAATTTGCATGAAAGGTATGCACACACACCAGATGTGGAAGCAGATGGAAGTTCTGGATGTAGCAAGTGCCTTTATCAAAATAATGAGTGCCCCAAAGTGTTCAACGATTGTTCTGCTTGTGCTGCATATTAATAGCAAGAGTACTATGATTTTATCCTAGTGTCTTTTTAGTATTTTACTAGGAATATATGTTAGGGATTTGTATTAATTTGTAAATGTATTTGTGCATTTGCTACATACTGAAATTATTCAAATTTCTCAAAATTGTGACAAGGAGATTCAGGCAGGACAGAGGGATTCAGGCAGGCTATGAAGCTTTTTATTATTATTATTATTATTATTATTATTATTATTATTATTATTATTACCACCACAACCATTAGAATGAAACAAATTATCCAATGAAGTTGTTAGGTTGTGCAGAGCTTTTGGGGGAGATTCTGGATGGCAACACAGAATAGTTTAGATCAGGCATCCCCAAACTTCGGCCCTCCAGTTGTTTTGGACTACAATTCCCATCATCCCTGACCAATGGTCCTGTTAGCTAGGGATCATGGGAGTTGTAGGCCAAAACATCTGGAGGGCCGCAGTTTGGGGATGCCTGGTTTAGATCTACGGAATCCTGCTACTGCAAAACCATTGGACCTTTCTTCTTTTTTCCATAAAACTTTATTAAAGCTTTTCATAGTATAGTACGATAAAAGAAACTAATCTAAATAAAAACAAAAACAGAGACAAAAAAGAAAAGAAAATACAGGGTCCTTTCTCTCTCTTTTTTATAAAATGTTTTATTGGTTTTACAAAATTTTATACATTTTAATTTTAACCACTTCAAACATTAAAACAAAAGGTTCTGTTGAACCTTTGGACCTCCTTCCCTCCCTCCATGGGTTCCATACTCAAGATAACATTTTCTGGAATACTGCAGACTTTCCATCCAATGACCTCTAATAGTGGTGTTATTATTGCTGCCTCTGTATAAAGTGTAGAAAAACTAGTTCAGGATTTGTTCTCCACATGCTTTGGAAAGCTTTGAGTCCTCCCTCAAGGCTCAAGGAATTCAGCAGAGAAAAAGAAGCTTATTTATATTCTCTATTCACAGACCATATGGTAAATCTCATTAACATCAGAAGGAGCTGTGAAAATGAGGAATAATCGTGTTCTGATAGGGTACTTTTAATTTGATGTGAATGGATTTAACTAAAATAACATCAATGCTACAGAATCTTTCCAAAGACAAGTCAAGGTAAAATGGACTTTGTATGATACACATCTCTGGCTTAAAGACTTCAATGTGGCTAATCCTTGGGTTGCTTAGCCAGTTCAAAATAGCCTTTTCTTTCAGACCTGGGAGCACTTGATTCATTCCAGAGAAAAATAAGTAACTTTGCTCCTTTTCCTTTCACAGGTGTTGAAATAATTTCTTTCTGGATTAAAGCCAGCCATCTACTCATGCTTTTAGGGTGACTTTGGAGGTCTTAAAAAAATTTCAATTTGTGGATGACAGTAAGATATTGGTTGCATGTTCAGACCCAGAGACCTCCCCCCTAAATAAATTCACACAAAACTCAGATTTTTGTTTGGGTTTTGGCAGTATTTAGGCCACAATTTTATTGATTACAGAGAGTGAGTGGTTGCATAGGCTCTGGTTCGACTAGCTCCCTGCACCCTTGCAGGTAGCACTGACCCAGGGCACCAGCGTAGGTCAGCCAAGGGTGAACACCTGGATAGGCGGAAAGCTGGGAACAGACTATGTACGTCACCCAGATGTCCCCCTGGACTCAGGCATGGGCACAACCCCCTCTCAGGGGTTGAGCAAACCATTTGAGTCCCTGGATTCCTTTAACGGAATACCTTTCACATAGGGATGGTGAGAGCGTTCTCCCAGCCCTATCACCTGAACCAGTGCCTATCCACAACCTTACAAGTTGTGACGATTTGCTACACGGCAGGTGAACCCCAAATGGCAACTGCCAATCAGCCAAGCAGGGGAACTTCCTGCAGTGCCCCTATCCCAACGACAGACAACACACGATGGCATAGCAAGGTCAAGTGCGAAACCCCCTAAAAGTAGGGAGGGGTGGGCGGGTGTTCCGAATGCACACATCGAAAGAGGAAGCTCTGGGTCATGTGCATGGGTATATATAGGTCCTTCGATCCATTTAGACTGCGCCCCATTGGCCAGATTGAACCCAACATCAAGGGACCTACCAATCGGGTGTTGTGGCTGACCAATCTTACCCACCCATAACACAGGTCCAGGTCTCACCGCAACACATGCCCTCTTTTAGGGAGGACATGATTTCTCTCTCTCTCTCTCTCTCTCTCTCTCTCTCTCTCTCTCTCTCTCTCTCTCACACACACACACACACACACACTGTGTTTAGTGTTTTCTCAGCCCCTTTTCCAATTCAAATTTTCCACTATTATCATTACTCAGTAATTACTTAGTGTGGTGTTGTGGTTAGAGTGTTGGACTAAGACCTGGGAGACGTCAGGGTTCAATTCCCATGAAGTTCACTGAGTGACCTTGGGCCAGTCACTGTCTCGTAGCTTAACCTATCTCACAAGGTTGTTGTGAGGATAAAATTGGAAGGAAAACTATGTATCCCACCTTTTAACCCTTGCAAGAAAAGTGGGATATAAATCAATCAATTATATTAATTAATTAATTAATTATGTCAACAAAAATAGTATTCATAAATAAATGGATGCCAATTCATCCTAATGAAGAATATCGTATGTTCCGCAAGACATTGTCACTACTGAAATTTAATGATACAGTAACTAACTATATTAAATAAATAACTGCAGAACAATTAAGCATTCATTTAACCAGGTCCAGCCTATAAAGAGAACAAACAATGACATGCAGCCCATGAGCTGCATGATTGTCAATTTCTCTAAGCAAATATATGTCCACATTTATTGAGTTCCTCTTCAGTATTTCCACTGCAGGGCAGAGGGGAACAAAACTCCAAATGTATAAGGTCTGTTATACACAGCCAGTGAATTCTGTCATCTTTTGAGGCTGTTGTTATTCAGCAAGGGAATAAATTAGTACTCAAGATAATTTTGACAAAGGAAATAAAATGTCTATATGGCTAATCTGACTCAGTAACACCGTCCTACTTTACACATACAGTGGTACCTCGACAACTGAACAATTCGACTTCCGAAGGTTTAGACTTCCGAAGTCGACAACCCCGGAAGTCTTTTCGCGGGGCGTGCACGTTCTGCACCTGCGCAAAGCAGCGCGCACAATCGACGCAAGCGCAGAAGCACGAAATCACGCTTCGTGCATGCGCAGAAGCGGCGCTTCAACAACCAAAGACTTCGACTTACAAAGACGGCCGCGAAACGAATCGTCTTCGTAAGTCAAGGTACCACTGTACATACAAACAATCAAACAAACCACACTGCAACCCACTGAACACAACTGCTTTGACATGTTGACTTCCACTCCCACCACATATGGAATATGAAAATCAACCTAAATTCCACCATCTTGTAATATGAAGAGCCTTCTGATTCATGGCACAATTTATTTTCATATTTCTGTACAGCACAGCTGGAGAAGTCCTGTCAGCCCCAGACAGCAAGGAAAGTGGTCACGGATAATGGGAGTTGCAGTCCAACAACACCTGCCACGCCACAGATTCCCCATTCCTGCTTTACAGCTAGAAGCGAAGCTGACAATTGCTACATAAAATGCTGTCAGAAACCTTACGAGTTTTTGAGCGATGTTGTATTGTTTTAAGTACCATGATCTGCATCTTTAACAAATAAAAGAAAATAGGGCTTTACCCCCTTCCAGAAAACTTTATGCCAAACCTTACACCTCACCAAAATATATACTGTTTAATATTAATAACTTCTGACATGCCATTATCTCCGTCAATCAATTAATAGATGGATGCTACTGTATACAGAGCTTTGACAACTTGGGTCGCTCTGTCATTCTCCTCCAGTCTACTGAATAATTGATCGATTCTCTTTTGTGGAGTGTTGCTAAATATCGTATCACAGAATACAGTGGCGTAGCATGGTTTGCCAGAATCCGGGGCTGCGCAGAGGAGCAGGGATGGGAAGGAGGGAAACGGACAGAGTCTGCATCTGCATTCAACTGCCTAATGGCATCTGCATCACCCGGGAGATTGCAGGAGCAGAGATAAGAAAATAAGAGTTGTTCCATTGTCTTGAGAGGTCACTTCCTGGTTCCCATGGAGATGTTTTCAACGGAGCCCAGTGACAGAAGCACACAGCTGTATTGAGGGAGCACTGGGTGTTGAAATTTTATGCCCCAGGGCAACTGCCCTATGGCCCTCCCCACACTATGCCACTGACAGTGAAGGACTCATAGATATAAGACAAACATGAGCAAAATGTCAATATATATTTGCTCTAATGTAGACTCTAAGGAGAATCAATTTATCTATGTCATGTCTCATCACTTTGACAGCCAATATCAGTGAACAGAACCAGGATTCAACTCACCTTTCAGCAGGGGTTCCCAAACTAAGGCCCGGGGGCCGGATGCGGCCCAATCGTCTTCTAAATCCGGCCCGCGGACGGTCCGGGAATCAGCATATTTTTACATGAGTAGAATGTGTCCGTTTATTTAAAATGCATCTCTGGGTTATTTGTGGGGTCTGCCTGGTGTTTTTACATGAGTAGAATGTGTCCTTTTATTTAAAATGCATCTCTGGGTTATTTGTGGGACATAGGAATTTGTTCATAATTTTTTTTCAAAATATAGTCCGCCGTCCGCCCCCCAAGGTCTGAGGGACAGTGGACCGGCCCCCTGCTGAAAAAGTTTGCTGACCCCTGCCTTTCAGCAACAAAGCTCATTGGGTAATCTCTGGCCAGTCTTTATTGCTCAGTCTATGCTACCTCAGGGTTGTTGAGGAGGGCAGAGAAAATACTTTGACTCTCCATGTGAGCCAGAGGAAAGAGGGGGGGGGTAATTAAAAAGTTGCCAAAAGTAAACCATTTTTCTTCATTATATCTAACAGTCTGCTAGGGATGTTAATAACTCACATTTCATTTCAAGGGAAATCCTTATGGTGCAGCTTTGGTGCGCAAAACAAAGCTTTTAGAATCCTTGCTTTTACTTATAAGCTGTGCATGGGATTTAGCCTTGTCAGAGCTGCTATAGAAAAAGAGCTGATTTAATAGATTTTTTTCAGCTGAGGTAGTTCCCTTCTGTAACTTTGCTTGACTTTCTTTCTAAGGGTGTGTTGTTCTTTTATTCCCCTTGGATGATTGTATTTTGCCTAAAGAAAAAGTTTATTTCATACGGACAGCCTTCCTCTTCAACTCACCTAAAGGTAAAGGGACCCCTGACCGTTAGGTCCAGTCGCGAACGACTCTGGGGTTGTGGTGCTCATTTCACTTTATTGGCCAAGGGAGCTGGCATACAGCTTCCGGGTCATGTGGCCAGCACAACTAGGCCACCTCTGGCGAACCAGAGCAACGCACGGAAACGCCATTTACCTTCCCACCAGAGCGGTACCTATTTATCTACTTGCACTTTGACGTGCATTCGAACTGCTAGGTTGGCAGGAGCAGGGACCGAGCAATGGGAGCTCACCCCGTCGTGGGGATTCGAACCGCCGACCTTCTGATCGGTAAGCCCTTGGCTCTGTGGTTTAACCCACAGCAACCCTCACCTACAACCATCTAATTGTTTTCTGCATTTTGCCTCTGAAAATGACATACATTTTGCTTCAGAAATAGGCACCAGTTCCCCTGGTATTTGATGCACATTCCCCTACTAATTAGCCACTTCGCAGCACCTCCATTCCGCTTCCTCAAGAACTGTTCAGGTTGATTTGGTTGAAAACTGAGCTGTCCAGAAAGGATTGTGATTCAGATCTTGGATCCATACCCACAAAGCTGTTTACAAAATAGCCTTAATGATCTGATCTATCTTCTTGTGTACGGACCCAAATAACATAAGAAGTCCCTGCTGGATCAAACCAGAGGCCCAGCAGTGGCCAACTAGATGCCTATGGGAAGCCCACAAGCAGGGCAAGAATGAATGGTACTCTCCTCACTTGTGATTCCCAGAAATTAGCATGCATGGGGATACTACCTCCATCAATGAAGATTAAATATATCTATCAAGGCTTGAAGCCATTGGTAGCCTTATCTTCCATGATCCTTTACTTCTCTCCCTGCTCTCTCTTCCAGTTCTTTTCTCCTCATTACCTTTACATCTGTTCCACTACTGTAATCTTCTCCCACTGCTGATCTTTGAAACACAGAGTCGTAGAATCATAGAAATCTAGTCCAACCCCCTGCAATGCAGGAATCTCAGCCAAAGCATCCATGACAGATGGCCATCCAACCTCTGCTGAAAAACCTCCAAGGAAGGAGAGTCCACCACCTCTCGTGGGAGTGTGTTCCAATGTCGGACAGCTTTTACTGTCAGGAAGTTCTTCCTGATGTTGAGTTGGAAACTCTTTTCTTGTAACTTCAAGCCATTGATTTGGGTCCTATGAGCTTGCTCACTTTAACGGTGATAGCTGCACAGGAGCCAGGAGCATGCTGCCCTTTCAAAATTGGAAACATAAAAAGAAGCATGTACAGTGGTACCTCGGTTTATGAACACAATTGGTTCCGGAAGTCTGTTCATAAACTGAAGCGTTCATAAACTGAAGCGAACTTTTCCATTGAAAGTAATGGAAAGTGGATTAATCCGTTCCAGACGGGTCCGTGAAGTACTTAAACTGAAGCGTTCATAAACTGAAACATGGGTGTAATTGGTTCCGGAAGTCTGTTCATAAACTGAAGCGTTCATAAACTGACGCAAACTTTCCCATTAAAAGTAATGGAAAGTGAATTAATCCGTTCCAGATGGGTCCGTGGCGTTCATAAACCGAAAATTCATAAACCGAGGTGTTCATAAACCGAGGTTCCACTGTATATGAGAAATGTATATGAGAAATGTAAATGTGCTATGGTCCATGGGGTCACGAAGAGTCGGACACGACTAAATGACTAAACAACATATGAGAAAAGTGGAGCTTATGCCTAGATATATCTTGCTTTTGTCATATATTCATTTTATATAATATTTGTGGCCTCCTTACTTTACGGAATCTGACCTAAAGCCAGAAATCCCCCATCTTGTTTGTTAAGATGTTTCCAGAGTTAGTCAGTTGCAGCAAAAACCAAAGATGTTGTAGCATCTTATTATGGCACCAGCTTTTCAGGACCAGAGTCCACTTCATCAGCTGCATGAATTGCTATCTTCACTTGGCAGACAAACATGGGCACAATGGGGGGGAAAGGTGGTAGAAAGTTTCTGCCAAGCGCTAAGGATCTATTGCCAACCATATCAAAGTTTGCTTTAGATTTGAGAGACAGTTTCTTCTACAGATTCTAGAAACATGACTGGCCTGCTTAGGGGTGGAGAAACTAAGAATGTTCTGAGAACTAAGAACATTTCCTAGGAAACCACTAAACTTAGAAGTATGTCCTGACAGGACTGGTGCTTCCCTCAGCCTTTGAACTGTGTTAACATGGTTTGTTCAACATGGGATTTGTACTTTTCTTGCTCAAAATTATGCTAATTAATCACAAGTGTTTGCTGATCATTCTTCTGTGAGTTTGTTGTTCAGAAGCTTCTATATGCAGTTTTAATGTAGAACAGGAAAGCTGGCTCATGTGCCCTGAGCCAGGAAATAAACTGGCGTTGGAAACAAGAAAAACTGCACTCTCTGAAGAGGAAATAGTGTGGAGCAAGCTTAAATAGCCTGTCACCACCTCTCTCCCCACTGGGTAAAATCACCCATCAGGACATAACATTCTCCCCTAGGGAAATACCACCTTTCCTCCTCTTTCAGGGGAGGGGATGTGTGGCAAATTCATCCACCCCCAAAATGGTAGGAATGGCATTATAGAGATAGTTACTATTGGCTGCTGTATAGAGCTCTTTCATCAAGTTCATATTGGTCGTGATAGACATTTGGTGTGTATTCTACTTTGTGGAACAATGCTGTTTTCATACAGACTCCAGAAAATTCTCTGTTCACTTTTGACAGCCACCTTCACACCACAGAAGATAATTTGGTAACTAACAATGGCAGTTTCAGAAGTCTGCACATTCAGCAATTCTCTTGCTTTACAGTGGATTTAAGCAATCCCAAAACATTAATGAAAGTCTGACTGCTGTTATTTGAATGGAATACTAATGATATTCGGGAGGATCAGAAAATGCAGCGTTAGTTCAACGGCACATATTGAGTCTTTTTTCTATTTTTTATAAAATATGTTGTAACATAATATAACTCTCTATTTGTGTTTCAGAATAGTTGTGACACTACAATTTCAGGTCATATTAAGCACACTACTCTGAAGACACCAAGGAAGGCAGATGTCCTGTGATTTTGCCAGATCTTTTTATTCAGTTACAGGATCAGGCCTGTTTTAAGGAGACAATTGCCCTGAAGGATTAGATGGATTGAAAAAGTAATCAACTTGGACCTCGGAGAACGAGAGAGTTCAAACACTTACAGTGGTACCTTGTCGAGCGTCAGGGATTCGTTCCGGAGCCCCGGGGGCGGACGTTTGCGGAGGTATGACTGTACTGCCTTAGGGTTTTCTTCATGATTCTGTAGAGCAGGAATCATTAATGCAGCATGCATGCTGGTTGCTATAAAGAGGCAAGAAAGCATCAGGCAAGCCCCAAATTCAAAACAACTAGAATTCTTCCAGAAGACACTGAACAAACTTCTCTCCTTCATGGAAGGGGAAGCAATCCTAGGAGGCGACCTCAACCTAAATATGAAAGGCATATCCCTAAAAAACATCCAATCTACAACCCCATGGGCAACTTTCCTTCGTGGAAAACCCCCAATAACTAGGGACTCTTACAAGTTAATAAAACTGCTAAAAGACAGGGGTCTCTACGACATTTGGAGTGAACAAAACCCGGGAGACACTACCCACACATTCCAATCTGGACGGCATGGCACAACGTCCAGATTGGACAGCATTCTGCTCACACAGAGTCTAATCCCTTGGGTAGAATCATCAAACATAGGCAACATTAAAATCACAGATCATGCCCCAGTAGAAGTTACTATTAAAATAGGAGAGAGAACACTTAATACCCCATCATGGTCCTTTAACCCCATCCTAACCACAAACAAACAAATTAGAGAAAGTCTCACAAAAACCCTCCAAAATTACTTCAAAGAAAATGATGTAGACAACATAACAACCCCCCTCCTATGGGACGCAATGAAAGCAGTCACCAGAGGAGCTTGCATAAAAGAGAAAACACTCCTTAAAAAACAAACCACCACAAAGATTAGTAAACTGGAACAAGAAATTACAACCCTCTCATCACGCTACAAACAAACAGGATCCAAAAAACTTCTTAAACTTATAGAACAAAAGAGAAGAGAAATAGATTCCCTAGAAATTAATAAAACAATGATCAACATTCTATATTCTAAACAACGCTTCTATGAATATGGGGGGAAGAACTCCAGACTATTAGCGAATAGATGTAGGAAAAGAACACTCAAAACAAGAATACACTGCATCACCAAAAAAGACGGCAACACAACATTCTCCCCCAAAGAAATAACTTCAGAATTTGCAGAATTTTACTCTAGTCTATACACATCCCACAACCCACCTGAGAAGGGAATAAAAGAATTTATAGGAGGACTGACCATGCCTACCTTAACAGATGAAGAACAGGAATACATGGACAGGCCCATCACCCCAGAGGAAATAGACATGGTCCTAAAAAACCTGAAACCACACAAAGCCCCAGGCCCAGACGGCTTCACAGCAGAATTCTATAAGAAATTCAAAGAACCCCTAATGCCACACATGACTCGCCTATTTAACGACATCATGAAAGGGGGGCCCATCCCCCAAACCTGGACCCACTCCAAAATAGTCTCCATCCCAAAACCCCTGAAGGACAATCTCAAAGTCGAATCATATCGCCCAATCTCATTAATAAACCAAGACTACAAGATATTCACATCAATCCTGGCCAACCGCTTAAAAAACTTCTTATGCAATTTAGTAGCCCCAGATCAGACTGGCTTCGTCCCTGGTCGCAATATCACAGACCCCATCAGGAAACTGCTGAACCTAATCGAACACAGCAAGGCAACCAAAACCCCACTGACAATTATGTCTCTAGACATCCTCAAGGCCTTTGATTGCCTAGAATGGAAATACCTGTTAGCAGTATTAACTAGCATGAAATTTGGCCCAAACTTTCTACAAGTCCTCAAACAAATATACTCCCAAGCCTCAGCAAAATGCAGAATCAACAACATAGACTCCAACAGCATAAAAATCCAAAGGGGCACAAAACAAGGATGCCCACTATCCCCCTTCCTATTTATACTGGCCCTAGAACCGCTAGCAATCCGAATCCGTGCAACCACAGACATCAAAGGAGTTGAAATAAAAGGCAGAACATATAAAATAGGGCTCTTTGCAGATGACCTAATGGTCACAACATCAGACCCCTTAAACACAGCAATCTCCCTAACCAGAGAACTCAACACATTTGCAACGGTGTCAGGCCTGCGAGTAAACTTTGCAAAATCAGAAGCCATGTGCTTCAACACTCCTCCCCACACCCAGAAAGAACTCACTAATATCACCAAAATAAAACTCTGCCACACCAAGTTCAGATACCTAGGGGTACAAATAACCAAAAATCTCAACAAATTATACCTACACAACTATAAACCCTTGTGGCGACAAATAAACAAAGACCTGAAGAGATGGGACAACATGAATTTCACCCTCTCAGATAAAATGGCAATGATCAAAATGATCACTCTCCCAAAATTAACCTACTTATTCCAAACCCTCCCAGTCTGGATCCCCCCAATTCAACTCCGCAGATGGCAGAGAAAACTGCACTCCTTCATCTTCTCACATAAAAAACCAAGAATAAGCACCAAATACCTGCACCTCCCCACCTCACAAGGAGGATGGGGAATCCCTAACATAGAAACATATTACAGGGCCAATCAAATACGACATATAATCCCGTATATACTGGAAGATGAGACAAAACAATGGATACACTTAGAGAGAGACACAATTGAAAATATCAGCACCACAGCATACCCATTCCTCCCAAACAAACTAAGAAGGATCCCCACAACACTTAATAGGTACACACAAACCATGTTCAAAGCATGGAAAACAGAAACGGACAAACTAACCCCAACCACATCCCCACTACTCCCCCTGGTCTACCATCCATTATTCCACCAGGCAGCACAAAACATCCAAACTAAAACTTGGCAAACCAAAGGCCTATATCGCCTAACAGACTTCTATAAAAATAACATACCTCTGACAACACGAGAAATACAGGATAAACTAGAAGACACCCAAATACCCTGGCTAGCACAACACCAATTACATGCCCTCTTAAACAAGCCAGCAATAAAATTAGCAGCAACAAGACCCCTGACACCTTTTGAAAACCTCCTTCTAACGACAAAGGGTCACGGCAAAGGGATGGTATCTGCAATATATAAAATACTCCTCCAAAATTCCACAAACTCCCCAGACGCAATAAAAAAACAATGGGAAGAAGATATAGGCTATGAAATCAACCCCACTCAATGGACCAGGATGTGGTCTAAACCCCCATTTAAATCCATATCAGCAAAAAGGAAAGAACTCACTCTGAAAACCATCTACAGGTGGCACCTAACACCACGAAAACTAGCACTAATACGCCCAGGAACCTCATCAAAATGCTGGAGAGGATGCACATCAACAGGCACATATTTCCACATGTGGTGGGAATGCCCCAAAGCCCAACAATTCTGGAGAACAACCGTAAGAGAAATAGGTAAAATAACCCAACAAACATTAGAACTTACCCCAGAACTGGCCTTGCTAAACATCTTCCAGGACAACAATGCCCACCTACATCACAAAGAACTCATAACCCACTTACTCTCAGCTACCAGAAACACCATAACCAGACACTGGAAAGACCTGGCAGGAGTAAACATGGACCAATGGTACCAGACGGTATGGGAAACAGCCCTATTAGAAAAATTAACCAATAAGTTGAAATTGACACGGGGTCAAATAGAAGAAGACGGCTTCACCCCAGTATGGTTCCCCTTTATCACATACACAGCGCAACAAGACAACGACAGAAATCCACCAACAGCATACAAATCAATATGGCTAACCTGACCCGCCCACCCTACTCACATAAAACAGACCACCACAGCCAACCACAAAAGAAAACTATATCCTAGGCCAACCCCAACAACTCTCACCATCAAAGGAAAACAAATGCACAACAAAGAACCTGCACAACCGATGCTGACAACCCCCCCAACACACTTTAAGTAAACTAGAAACATTGTCACACTACCCCCACCCCCTCCCCTTATCTACCGCTCTCCCCCTTTTCCTCCCCAATGTCTCAACAATTGAAACTGATCTGTAAAAATGCTATGAGAGACACTGCCCATGTCTTTGTAAACTGAGAAAACCTTAAATAAAAATAAATTAAAAAAAAAAAAAAGAAAGCATCAGGCAACAAGACAGGGGTCTCAATTGCATTGAAAAGTATGCATTTCACACACAAAAACTTAGAAGGGTAACTGCACTTTTTGCTTCATAACTTTATTTCTAGGAAGACTAGATACTTTTTTAATGAAAAAAAAAGCACAGAGTCTAAGCACCTGTCTAGAGGCACTAATGAAGGTCTCTATAGGCACCATGGAGCATGTAGCCACTGGGATGGAAAAACTTGGCTTCGGTTATGTAGGACTTCAATCTTGAAGTGATGGCTTGCAGCAACAGCAGCAACACCACGAAGACAATGTGAGGATTAAAGTGTGTCCCAAAATGAATATTTGGGCTAAAGGACAGTCCCAGATACAAAAAGTGTGAAGACAGTTGTTCTAGGACAAGGTGTGGAGATCTGGAGAAGAACGGTGATCAACAGGAATATTATGACCTTTTGGGCAGGCACTGTGAGATCACGAGAAACTTAAATGTTACTCCAGCAGTCTTACAGAAGCATAATAGGCACTCCATCAGCAAGAAGCGTATGACATTAGATTTACAGAGGCTTCTACTACACAAAGACTACCAGGAAAAGGCAAAATGAGAAAGGTTTAGCTTGAACTTTAAATGTTATTGACTCAGCATTGCCATGGGGTGTTGCTAAAATATTCTTGAGAAGCGAAAGGCAAAGCAAACAACTGGCTGAGTTGTCTGAATCTTAAACAAACTGGATCTGGAAAAAGATCCAGAGGGGATTGGTTGTGGTAGCATTAAAAATTGTTTAAATAATTTTTTTTTAAAAAAAATAAACCAACATTATTTAAAACTTGAGGTGAAGGCTGGAATAGTGACACCTAAAATGAACCCACACAACTTTTCATCTCTACACAATTCAAACTAAACCTTTATCCTTTATTATGGTAATCTTTGTACGAAATGTTCCTTTCATATCTCCAATTTTATTGAACAGATCTCTGGTTTTCCCCATTCTATTGTTTTCCTCTATTTCTTTGCATTGCTCATTTAAGAAGACCCTCTTGTCTCTCCTTGCTATTTTTTGGAAATCTGCATTCAGTTTCCTGTATCTTTCCCTATCTCCCTTGCATTTTGCTTGCCTCCTCTCCTCCGCTATTTGTAAGGCCTCGTTGGACAGCCATTTTGCTTTCTTGCATTTCCTTTTCCTTGGGATGGTTTTCGTTGCTGCCTCCTGTATAATGTTACGAGCCTCCATCCATAGTTCTTCAGGCACTCTGTCCACCAAATCTAAATCCTTAAACCTGTTCCTCACTTCCACTGTGTATTCATAAGGGATTTGATTTAGATTGTATCTTACTGGCCCAGTGGTTTTTCCTACTTTCTTCAGTTTAAGCTGGAATTTTGCTATATGAAGCTGATGATCTGAGTTACAGTCAGCTCCAGGTCTTGTTTTTGCTGACTGTATAGAGCTTCTCCATCTTTGGCTGCAGAGAATATAATCAATCTGATTTCGATGCTGCCCATTTGGTGATATCCATGTGTAGAGTCGTCTCTTGTGTTGTTGGAAAAGAGTGTTTGCGATGACCAGCTTGTTCTCTTGACAGAACTCTATTAGCCTTTGCCCTGCTTCATTTTGAACTCCAAGGCCAAACTTGCCAGTTGTTCCTTTTATCTCTTGATTCCCTACTTTAGCATTCCAATCCCCTGTAATGAGAAGAACATCCTTCTTTGGTGTCATTTCTAGAAGGTGTTGTAAGTCTTCATAGAATTGGTCAATTTCACTTTCTTCAGCACCTCACTCTCTTGGGCCCCCCAAAAAAAATTTAAGGGAAAAAACACTGGATGCACATTTCCAAAATATAAGATAAAAAACCAATAAAATAAAACCTACATACAGCGTGTTGTGGAGGCTCCAATGATGTAAGTCATGGGCCCCTTCTGCTAGCCTACTCCCTAAAAAATCACTGGTTTGCTCACTTCTATATATAGGGTGCCTACATTCTGAATGGACTGGTTGCATGGCAACATGTGCAAATGGCTTTAGATACCTATTAGGTCCATAAATTACCATATAGCATATATTCAACACAAAAAACAGCGACAATTTGTTGTTGAGAAAGGACAGCTGGGCATATAAAGGGCCCCATTACCTTCAGTTAGCTTAGGGCCTCATCAAACCTAAATCTGGTCCTGTTCAATGTGTTGTCCAGATGTGATCTATTGATGGGCAACTTTGAGGCCCTTGCTTCTCTCCTTTCTTTTGGTTCTCTATCTTTAGACTGGAATTGGACCAGGCAGGCCTTAAAATAAAATATCTGCTCAAAAAGAGGTCTATTCTCTCATAGCCCTCCGCACACTGGCCCGCCCTCTGCAAAACAGGACAAAAGGCCACTGTACACTCAACCGAGTAAGAAATCCTTGCCACAAGAGACTTAATCTGGTATCATAAAATTAAAATCTAGCAATTAGCTTTTATAATCATGGGGATTTGAAATTTGAAATTGCAAGATACATTTAAGGCAGAGGGGTATAAATAACATATTGTCCATGTGGTGTATTTATTGTCTGACAATAATCTTAATTCCTTATGAAGGGCAGAGAGGATATCTCTCTCAGAGGAAGGCTGTTCTTTACAAAACCTATCCATAGCCTAAAAAGAAAAGAAAATAAAATCTGTCAGCCATATTTTATTCCCTGCTGACCATAACGCATTCATTAAAGCCGCTTTGAATATTGCTGCAACATGCAAAAATTAAATAACATAGACTTTTGTACTAAATGGACAGTCATTAAATATATAGGAAGTTAGTTATAATGGTTAGCACAACTCTCCCCACCCCACCCCACCCCACCCCCAGGATTTAAGCTTTTGCAACTTTTTCCGCTGCTTCTTCCATCATGTTGCCAAACAAAATTCCCCCTGACCCCTTTACACCCCCCAACCAGAACATGTCAGGAATTTTCCTGATATATGGCAAGCCTATCACCCCCAAAAACATTATTTCTAGCTACATATAATGCTCCTGTGTAATAAAAATTATTTCACGTCCTAATTGAAAAGTTCAGCAGAAAGAAATACCCCTTAGTGCTGCTGTGAACAGAAGCTCACCATCCTTACCTGGAAGCATGAATGAGTTGGTGGAAGCTTTGAGCCCATGTCAGGAGTGACCACTCACTGACACACACTGGTGTCTGCCAGTGGCGTAGCAAGGTCGGGTGGTACCCGGCACAGAAAATTTATTGCCACCTCCTGACACACATTGGGAGGGAAAAATTTGCCTGCAAAAACGGTTTGACTTTATTTCATACTTTTTGGTGGAGCCAAAGTTGTTGAGCTTTTTGGGGGGGGAGGGGGGCAAAGTTGATGAGCTTTTCCCCCACAGCCACTGCTGTTGAGCTTCTTTTGCAGAGATCGCATGCCTTGTGACAAGGAGTCTGCCTGCTGCCCTACACCTGAGGCAGAGCTGGCGAGCAGACCGCCTTGGCAGCGGGAAGTCTGCGCACGCCAAAGCCAGTGTCTCTCGCAAATGTTGAGTGCCGCACAGCATTTTGTCACCTCCCCTCAGAGGTGACACCCGGGACTTACCATACCCACTGCATTCACCTTGCTCCGCCTCTGGTGCCTGCACACACATACCTATGTCCTGATGCTAGGGAGTGCAGGGTCAGGCCTAAAAGGGTGCTCTACCCAATACGGTGCCATTTTTGGTATTCTCACACCAACTAGGAAAGCACAATAAGCTCCTGACAATATAGGCCCCAAGAAAGTGCCCCAGCCCAAGTTAGTATCCATGGTTGTGTAAGCCCCTCCAAATATACCACACCAGAGGTGCTGGTCACTGCAGATTTTTTAAATGGCTTCAGGATTTGTTATCAAATGCTACGGAAGCATTCAATGACCCACAACCTCTGTTCCATTAATGGGATGGAGGTTGTTCCCAAGAAGCTGGCTTAAAAACTTAGTCGGGTCCCACCCTACCAGGCTGTCTTTTAGAGTCTCCCATCTCAGGGAAGTGCCTAAGAAGGTGCCACACAACTTTTGTTTGCTCTGTTGTCAACAGAGGCATAGCCAACAGTGGGATTCCAGAAAAAATCTGGTCTGCTTTGGTGTGCTTCTTTCAGTGATGTTGTTTGTATGGTGAGGTTATGTGTCACTGTCAACTAGCATATTGTAATAATTCTGCCTCTTCACACACACACACACACACACACACACACACACACACACACACACACACACTTTTTGACCTGCTGGATTTCTCATTTGAGAAGAAGCTTTACATGGGTCACTTCCATGGACTGCTCTAGCCATGCACATCTTTTCAATGTTGTATGTAGTACATTTAGTACACTTTATAATTCTTTCCAACAGTAGTGGCAGTCTGGGTGTCGCTAAGGAGTGGCCAACCCTATTTCTGGTGTGTCAACCAGGTGGCAGTATGTGATAGCCGTTCCCTCACTTCAAAATCTGACTGGATCATCGCTTTGATTCAGGCATTCATGCTTTGGTGTCTCACCTTTAATATACTGTTCCTTGCTCACCAAGTGCTTGGGACCCAAGTTAGTCTGGATCCAGCCCATAGATTGGTCTGCCATGTTAACTTTGCTAAAGGCCGGAAGGGGGAGGAGTGTAGCAGAAAATTTATACAAGGGAGCCCTGCATATTCTGTTCCTTGATCATTTATTTTTACATCTTTGGGTAGTTGCCTGCTGTTTTACTCCCGCCTTAGGGCCTTGTTCAATAACTTTCCATCAGCCAAATTTGTAAAGCAAACATAAAGGGTTAAATTGATTTCATCAAGGACTATCTAACAAACATCTGGCACCACAGAGATGAAGTTAATCACCACAGCAGCTATTTATTATAAATTTATACAATCTTCAGGCCAACAAAGGGACTTGACAAAGGTCAGAACTCACGAAATAATTCTGCAGTTTAGGTTTTTAAACAGATCTGGTACCCAATGCAAAGACAACAGATCTTCAGTTCCATAATCCAACATTAATGGATTATGTCCTTTGGTCTTCTCCCAATATTGTCACTTGGGAGAGCACCAAAAGTAGCTTCTTGATCTCTATTCATAATAAGGCAGTAATCTGAATTGTTTCACAGTAATCTCTCATATTGAATGTGATAGTGGTTTTAAGCCACTGAAATTTGACAGGTATTAAGGTATTAAGATTTAATTATATTCTTTGTGATTTTTACTGAAACCTTGGGAAGTATTCTCCAGCCTTTAAAACTATTCTTTCTTTTACTGTTGATTTGTTTTATTATATGCATGTATCATCATTTTACTTTGATGTATAGGTTGTTGTCATAATATTACTTGGTAAACTGTATGGGGGGGAATTAAATTGTTCATGTCATTTGGAGAAGCCATATGGAAAGGACAATAGATAAACAGGAAACATTTCCTCACCAGCAAGATTTGTATTGTAAGTTTTTTAAAAGCAAAAAACTTCAGGCTACATTTTACAAATACTCATTTAGAATCCAAAAGCGGTTTAAGAACGACATCCCATCCCATTTCCTGAACACATTTATTCTATCTCACTGTCGCCTCTAGCTAAACAGATTTGCAGGCTTAAGGGAAGTGTAAATGGGATGAGGGAACACAATAAAGGCAGGAATGCTTCTTCCAAACCACCTTCAACTTTCTCTTTCAAAAGGAAAGGCTCCAATAATATGGATAAGTCATCTCCACTGAGATAAAGTCATTTAATTGTTGCTTTAAGCAGGCGTATAATATGGTTTCCGCAAGTCTCCAGCCTCAGCCTGAAAGATTGTGAAGGATACCCCAATGGAGAGGAACTCATATAGAAATGCTAAGTATGTCAGATGTTGGGCAAAGAACAAAAGGTGGCAACATGGAAACCTACCACTCCCTCAACATTAAAGGTAAACGGACCCCCGACTATTAGGTCCAGTTGCGGACGACTCTGGGGTTGCGGTGCTCATCTCGCTTTACTGGCTGAGGGAGCTGGCGCTTGTCCATAGATAGCTTCTGGGTCATGTGGCCAGCAAGACTAAGCCGCTTCTGGTGAACCAGAGCAGCACACGGAAACGCTGTTTACCTTCCCGCCGGAGCGGTACCTATTTATCTACTTCCACTTGATGTGCTTTTGAACTGCTAGATTGGCAGGAGCAGGGACTGAGCAAGCTCAGTGATTGGCAAGCTCAGTGATTTAACCCACAGCGCCACCCGCGTCCCTTTCCCCCAACATTACTCATGCATAAACACCTCATCCACGAGTCATATGACCTGCTTTCTTCAATGAATGTGAAGACAATAGTTGCAGCTGCCGACTCCCATGTCTTGCAATATGGATAGAAATGCTTTCAAGTTTTGAAATGTTAAAATGATTGTAAAATTAGCAAAATGTATAAACCTGAAAAGCATAAATAAAATTAAAAAAGAAATGCTTATTCTCACCCAGACTTAGCACAGCAAAAAAGTGACCACACTGGAAGCCTGCCACGTGAATGTGTCTCTGGGTCGTACTCGGCTGCCTTTTGCTCATAGTAGACTCAATGAAATTAATAGACCTAAATTAGTCATGGCCATTAACTTTAATGGGTCTACTCTGAATAAGATCAGGGACTGGTGGCGAATATTTTGTGCAGGGGTTCCATTCCCCACACACCTTGACGGAGCACGCATAAGCTCACCCTGCCCTGTTCAGCCCTCTTCCAGGTTCAAAAGGACCCACACATCAGTGGTCACGCTTCAATTGGACACAGGCAAAATGGTTGTCACCTGTACAATACGGCCCTATGTACGGCAGGCTCCCAATCCAACAATCTGTTTTCACATGCAATTTAATCTCCCTTGCTGGATTAAAGCATACATGGTCACTTTATTCCCGTTCTAAACCTCAGGAATATCAAAGCAAGGAGAATGATAAAACCAAAGACTAACAACTGCTGTCTGCTTCAAAGGAGGTGGTAGATTGGTGTGTGTGTGTTTCAGGCTATACAATGGCACCAGCATTGAATATGGTTCCCTTCTGATGAACTGAATTCACTGCTCCACAGTTACAAAAGCCCTTTTCAGGCTTTTGTCTGAACAGGAAAACGTTAGAACTGTTGTGCATGCACAAGCCCTTTCCCCAATGTCATCCCTTACGGTATGTGATCCCCTCTAAGACCATCACATATTGAAACTGCAGGTTTGGAGGAGGCTTCTGCATGCATTTGACTGAACACAGGTAGAAACCTTCATGTGGATCAGGAACTCTGTCTTATCAGGATTCCCAATTGCGGAATTGCATTCAGTTGAATTGATGTAGTAGCCCCCTTCAAACTTTCACACTCAACATGTGAAGATCAGAGAGGAGACCAAAGCACAGTGACATGGAGGTAAGGCTTCTGCACATGTCCCAGTGCTCTGAACACTTAACTCTTACACATTGGGGCAAACATCTGATGAGGAATGACTTCTGTTATCCCTGCTGCATTTACTCATGTACCATTGGCTACTCAAAATCCACTTATCAACCAGATGATCATGTGGAACACCCAAATTTGCAGCAAGGAGAAAAACTGTCTCTACACACAGTGCACGTTTGCTCAAACTTCTTGGAATAACCCACAGACTCTCGCCAGTACTAATAGAAGTTCTAGAGACAATGAGCTCAATGTCTAGCTCTATACTTCTTTAAGAAGACTAAAGACATGTAGCCTATGGCGATAGATACCCTTATATCTGAAATAGATAATTTATTTTAGAAATGATCTCCGCTCCGAAACCCTTCCTTGAGTTAATTAAAAGCAGAAATACAGTTCCCCATGTAAAACACTGCACTACAAGAAGTGATGACTTATTAAGTATTCTCTAAGGGTGTTCCAAGCTTGTGCAGTTTTCTATTTAAGGAAAACCCAATTAGTGGCTCTGAAAAGTGCAATACATCTATAGGTGATTTGGTTTTAAACAGAAATAGGGAAACCCCTATGTCACCCTGCTTTCTCCTGTCTCCAAATCTTCCTCCTCCGAAAGATGAAAGGAGAGAATGCAATATTTGAAAGAAGGGACCAAGCGAGGAAAAGCACTTTCTCTCAAGAACAACCCGAAGAAGCACTTGACATATGTGCTGACTATTTGTTCAATAAGCAACATTATTTATTACTTATTATTATACAGGAAAACACAAAGGTGGTATATGATAAAATCATTAGGACTTCATAAAACACAGAAGAAATGACTAACACTGAATCAAATTAATTATCTAAAAAAAATTAATTACCTAAAGAAAACAGGAACTATTCAGCAGTATCAGAATTGTGTGTGCTGATCTGATTTCAATGGGAACAGTGTTCCATTGTACAGGCTCCACTATGCTAAGCCTTACTTTGCACAGAAACTAAACAAATAAGAGAACTGTGGGGCTGTCAGGAGATATCAGGGACTGGAATGAGGAGGAATGGTGGAGATCGCCTCCCCCTCCATTTCTCCCTTCCAGAGAAGAAGAAGACAGTATAGATTTACAACAGTGGTTTGCAGGAGGTCACGGCTCCGAGACAGAAGAGGGACAAAGCTGAGAAATACTGGGAGAAGAGGAGCGGGGGAGAAACAGAGCCAGGGCAGGTGGCTGACATGGTATCACTAGAAAGCATTCCAGACCCTCCTTCTCCCAGAACCCAGTGAACAGTGAAAGTAGGAGAGCAGAGAGCTAAGAGGCAAATGACCTTAAGCAGCCATCATAATGGGGCTGGTGCTGTTGACGATTGAGAAGGGAATGGGGGTGGAGCTTACTCAGAGCAACACCATTACTCAGAGAGGCAGCATCTCTAAGCCTCTCTCTGTGAATATTGAATGAAAGACTTGGTAAGAGCTTCTTGTCTATTACCAGCAGCCTGCTGGGGGGGGGGGGGTCAGATTCCCTGAAGCCTGACAGGAAGGTTTCTCCAGATGCTAGAAGTGATCTAGCTGGTGTATTAGATACCAGGCTTTCCTCTGGGTAACCTGGACCTGGACCATTTATATCAGGCATAGGCAAACTCGGCCCTCCATATATTTTTGGGACTACAACTCCCATCATCCCTAACCACTGGTCCTGTTAGCTAGGGATCATGGGAGTTGTAGTTCCAAAATATCTGGAGGGCCGAGTTTGCCTATGCCTGATTTATATACTAACTGTAATACCTTGCACTTAACTTGGTAATGTACTGGAAGCCAGTGAAGAGTTTTCAGCACCCATGTAATATGCTGCTGTGGAGCAGCTCCAACCAAAACCAAGATAGCAGTATTCTGTACTAGCTGCAATTTCTGAACCAAACTCAAGGATAGTCCCATATACATCACTTTACAATAGTCTAACTATAAGTTACCAATATCTGCACTACTGTGGACAAACTATGTCTGTCCAGGAATGCCTGTAGTGGGTGTACCAGCCAAAGTTGAAAAAGGCACTCTTAGCTGTGCCCCCAATGACAGTGATGGATTTAGGAGCACCAAGTTTCCAAACTTGGGGGACACTTGTGTACTGGGCTTCTGTTTTACCAAGATTTATTGGCCCTCATCCACGGCCACCCCATGACCTCTAGTTATTGGTCCAGGACTTGCAAAGCCTCACCTGATTCAGACATTACTGCACCGAACTGAGTGTCATCATCAGGGCCGTCTTAAGCATATCTGGCGCCCTGGCACCGTGGTGCGAAGATCCCTCCGGCGCCCCCCTGCCCCGTTTCCCAGCGACCGCCGCGCGGCGCCCCCCTGGCGGCCCGGCGGCCTGGTGCCCTACGCCACCCGGCCTTGCCGTAGGGCCAGCCCTGGTCATCATCATACTGGCAATACCACTCTCAAAAGCTTCAAGTAGATGTTAAAAAGCATTGGGGACAAGATGGTACAGCTCAAATTGAAGGGGCTGATAATTGTCCAAAGCCACTAGCTATAACCGTCTTCAGAGAGTGCAGTCCCGTAAATTCTCGTTCCACAGAGCTGAACCCACTCAGAGGATACTATGGTAGACAGCATCAAAAGCTGCTGAAAGATCAAGTAAAAGCAACGAAGTTCTACTCCACCTGCCCTTCTAATAATAAAGGTCATCTATCTGCGAGACCAAGGCCAATTGGTCTTGAAACCAGGCATGAAGCCAGACTGAAATGGGTCAAGATAAAGAAATGGTCATTTGTCAAGACAAATGGAGTCATTTGTCAACACACTATCAACGAACACTATCAGAGCACTCACAATGAAGGAAGCTTTAGAATTTGTGAGGGGAAAGTTCTCGACTTATTTATTTTTTTCTTTTGGAATCTGGAAACATTGGGCATAACCTATTATACCCAAACTTAAAGTCCCACTAATTTCAGTGCAAGAGAAGATGTGTACTTGATCTCCTTTATGATGTTTTGTTTTGAAATATTTAAGATAAAATTTTAGTTTCCTGTTCATTATCTTGCTTTGAATGCATGCTTTATATTTGACTTTCCTCTATAATGTTTTGTTTGGGATTGTTTTATCTGATGTTTTAATGAAGATTGTAAACCACTTTGAGATTGTTTACTTAAAAAAAATAGAAAGTGGTATAGAAATGAAATTATTATTAATATTAATAATAAATAAATATTTTCCAACTCTGCAAGGATACCAAAGAAAAAAGACAGTATGTTTTGCAGACAAGAATACATTGAAGGAAAAGGGGATCAACTAGGAACAAACTGCAAAATGAAAGAGTAACTGATGCAGAAACCTCACATACTGGTGTGCCTGTGGAGTCTGTTGATGTTCTTTTTGATTTGTGTAGCCAATAAAGTCAAACCAATCCCCAATGACTCCATTTCAGTTGCTTTCTGGAACCCTTTGTGGCAGTTTCTCAATTAACACCAAGTCCTGCATCTTCTGGCTACTCACCTCCAGCTCTGAATGCCACACACACTTTTTTATCCAGCAATGGTTACATTGCAAAGAACTCCATCAGTCCTTTTAAAATATTTAAGTCGTTATTTAGCATTGCAGTATGTACAAAGTAATGAATCATTTAAGCCTGTCTGTCATTTAGCACAGAGTACATTTAACACTAAAATTTTCTGGCTTCTTAGTCACACCCTCTTGCTTCCATGTACAAGACACTTTCGTTTGTTCTTCTTTTAGCTTGCCGCCAAAGAAGCATTTCATATAAATATAAATATGGGCTTTCAGTGAGGTGTTGAGCAGCTTGTTTTAACCAGACTTATCCAAAGCATTTCAAAATATCAGCAATAATCAAAATGTGCCAGAGAACACCATTTACCAGACACTACTGCCAGAGGTGGAGTTAGCCGCTCCGGCCCCCCAGAATGGCCCATGGGGGTGCGGCTAGCTGCTCGCAGGGGTGCGCCGCCAGTGGGGAGCATCTGGGGGGCGCCACCACCAGGAAGCGTCCCAGTGGGGTGCCGCCCGCGGCGATGTCACTGCCCCCACTTTTCTTTGCTTCTGTCTACTGCTGAAGAACCACCTACAATTACTATGGGGTTTGTGAAAAGTTCTTCTAAAGACATGGTATAGACCTGGGGTCCCCAAACTAAGGCCCGGGGGCCCAATCACCTTCTAAATCCTGCCCGCGGACAGTCCGGGAATCACCATGTTTTTACATGAGTAGAATGTGTCCTTTTATTTAAAATGCATCTCTGGATTATTTGTGGGGCATAGGAATTGGTTCATTCCCCCAAAAAAAATGTAGTCCAGCCCCCCCACAAGGTCTGAGGGACAGTGGACCAGCCCCCTGCTGAAAAAGTTTGCTGACCCCTGGTATAGACACATCTCCCAGCATCCCTTGTTTGTGTTGTATGGTGTTGTGTTGTGTTGTGTTGCTGCTGCTGCTGCTGCTAAAAGCAGTCATGGGGGGGTGCGATTTGAACCCAGGGGTACATTGTGGGTAGAAGGGGTTTCATCATTTCCCTCCATACTAATTCTACAATGCAGATTGTCCCCTTGATGCCAATATGTTTTATTCTCCAAGGTTGAGAGAAATGTTCAGGCAGGACGTTTGCACTGAGTAATTTGGGGTGGGGGTGCAATTTAACATCCACTACATCCGAAACCCAAATCCCACCCCTTCAGTATGGGCACAGCAGCTATATCTAGAGGATTGTACACCAAAGAGTTTCTGTAAACTTAAAAAAGCAGAACGAACAGCTACCGTGTGAGGGGATCTGATTAATATTTACACTCTTAAAAAGGTTTCATTTTCCTAAATAATTAAACATTCCAGTGGAAATCAATTGGAACAGACAAGAATGTACAATGAGCTTAGAAAGTGAGAAAATTATTATTCCGGACTGATTTTTATCTTAATTCTAAATCACTCTGCAGCCAATTGTCACCAGTGATGTACATGAGACAATCACTGGTTAGAGTCCATGTAAACTGGTTTAATGACCACTGGGTACCAAATAAGTCTGTCTGTCTGTCTGTCTGTCTGTCCCTCTCTATATACCTGTAGTTGTGAGTTTGGGCAGCTGGTCTGTATGATGCCCGGGACCTTCTAATCCCTGGGGTCTGGAACCAACAAGAGTTAAAAAGTTAATGCAGGATTTCATTGTTAAACTAGTCAGGCAAGTTTATTTGCGAGTTAAAAAACATTGTTAGTATAACAAAAAAAAAGTTGCTCTGTGCCAGAGGGCAAATGAATTGACCACCTTCCTCACCTGGCTGGTAGTTAGACAGGGCCAGGAAGTGTGACTGAGCTGAGACCAGGCAGCAGGCAGAAGCTGGGAGTCAGAGCCATGCTTGACTTCTGCTGTGGCTGTGGCTATGGGAGAAGCAAGAACCTCTTGGGGTGTTAGTGCAAGGAGCCCCTCCATCTTTGGCTCAGGTTGCAAAAGTGTGTAAATAAGCCGTATATCACAAGATAAAAGCACAAACAAATACTGTACAGTGGTACCTCGGTTTACGAACTTAATCCGTTCCAAAAGTTCATTTTTAAACCAAAACCGTTCTTAAACCGAGGCGCGCTTTCCCTAACGAGGCCTCCCGCCGCCGGTGCCCTTCCACCATTCGGATTCCGTTCTTAGGCCGAGGTAAAGTTCTCGAACCGGGACACTATTTCCGGTTTTGTGGAGTTTGTAAACCAAATCGTTCTTAAGCAGGACTGTTCTTAAACTGAGGTACCACTGTGGTCAAAACACGAGCAACAAAACTGTAAAACCCGCCCCCCCCTCTCACAAACACATTTAAAAGGCTATAGAACATTAATCAACCAAAGGCCTGGTCGAAGAGGAACATTTTCGCCAGGTGCCTAAAAATACATAATGAAGGCACGAGGTGAACCTCCCTGGGGAGAGCATTCCACAAACGGGGGGCCACTGCAGAAGAGGCCTGTTCTTGTGTTGCCACCCTCTGGACCTCTCATGGGTCTTGGGTTCTTGGCTCCTCTTTCTAGAGTGTACAACTTCTTCCTGAAGCTCTTCCTTACAATGTATTTGCCAGCTTCCCTCCCTAGACAGGGAAGCATGACATCTGTACACTGACAGTCTTTACTGCCTCAGAGCTTCCTGCTTTATGGATCTGAGGCAACAGGCACCTTGTTCACTATAATGCACTAGGCTAAATTTAGGAGATTGTACTTTCCAAAGAGATTAATTTAGTTTGATATGGATGTTAATCTGCTTCCAAGCAGTCACACAGGTGTCTGATCGTTCTATATACAAAGCTTAGGCAGCTTAATCTTGGGTCACTTTAATCTTGCCATGTCTGAATGTCATATCAGATCTTGCAATGGCCCTCCCATTTCACATTTACGGGGTTAATTTTCTTTCGTGGTAGTGAATCTTTATAAATGTAGGTCATATTCACCTTGAGGGAAGATAGGACCAAATGCCTTCTCTGCACTGCAGATAACAGAAGATAAAAAGTAAATTTTATTTCCTGCCAATGTTCTCCTCACTAGGCCCTTTGCTCTCACCTTGTGTTGAATACTGATAACACCTAAGCATCCTATTATGCAATTATGCCAGTGTTATCCTGACTGGCAGCAGCTAACCATGGCAATTATATACAGGCCGCTGTACATGGCTAGCTAACAAAACTGATTGCTAGAGGAGTGTGAAGCATGCCTAATAAGAAATAAGAAAATAAACCTAGGGCGTGACTGAAAATAGCACAACAGGGGGGGGGAATCTTATTTTTTAAAAAATAAATAAAAACAATTTGCCATATCTCATGGTGCTGCTAATTTAACCTAACCCGTTCTTACATAGAATCATAGAATTGTAGAGTTGGAAGGGAGTGGGGGTTTGACTGTGTTCTCATTGCTTGGTTCACATGTCACATTAAACTAAGGTTTGACTACACCTTACATAATAAGCCATGGGCTACCATTACATGTGAACACAGCCCAGCGCCTTAACTGTAGCTTATCAACAATGCTTTGTTAGTTAGAATACACCATGGTTTTGCGGTTGGCTTACTGACTTCAACTATAGTTTGGTGTTATGTGTAAACTTGGACACCAGCCTCATTCATACATCACAGTAAGGCAAACTATGGATTACCAAGACTGCATGAACATTTGGTGGGCCCATGGTCCCTTTGCTTCACTTAGGTTTGGCCAAACCCAGATGTTTAGTGTGTGGTCCAAACCCAGGCTCATGGTTAAGCTTTAAGCTCTACTAAAGAACAAAGCTTGGCTGCTCATAGGTAGTGACTAGAGACAGCTTAACCACAGTCCAGGTTTGGACAACAGGCTAAGCCAAGCCTTGGTTTAGGACTGTATGGCAGTAAAAAAATAAAATAATTAAAGATCAGAAAGGACCAAAGTCATGGGAAGCTCCTCTCCAGAAGCCCATACCTTCATACCATCTCAGTAAGTCATTGTTTAGCACACCATGTCATGTGAACCATTGCACTGCATGGTCCCAATTATACAATCAGCTTTCCTGGACAGTCACAGTTCAGTCTGTTTTACTTTCACCTTTAAAGACTAAAGTGTAACTTGAGAAGGAAACTGGTTTTCAAGGAACAATCTCTCTTTTTAAAAATATGAAGGGTCAAAATTGCTAGTATCTTCTCAGGATCATACAGGCAGCCTAGTGCACCATCACACCAGCTTTCAATAACATTCCCATTATTATCAAAGGAATAAATTCCTATTAAATTCTTGACTGATTTAATTCAGGTCACCTTCTACTACATATATTTGGGAGGCAGCTTAAACACATTAAAATCTTACATTTTGTCATCTGTGTTATGAAATAGCTAATGAGGCACAATTTCAAAGGAAGACTATAGACCCAATAAAAACTAACAGAACCTGAAAAATCCCTAACTGGTAGATAAGTAGCTTTTTGCTACTGCTTGCATAAATGTCTCCACTACTGAAGGTTTACTATTCAAAGATAGCTGGTTTTCACCCAATTTAGGTCACACTAACACCATATATTTAAAGCATATTCAACACATACACAAAGCATTTAGGTTCCCCTAAATAATCCTAAGAACTATAGTCTACCCACAACAGAGCTACAATTTGCAGCATGTTTAATAAACTACAGCTCCCAGGATTCCTTGGGGGAAGCCATTTACTTTAAGTGAATGCTGTGCATGTGATGCCAGTTGCCACTTGGAAAATTCAGCCTCACTACTGAGCCATAGCTGCCAAGTTTTCCCTTTTCTCGCGAGGAAGCCTATTCAGCATAAGGGGAAATCCCTTTAAAAAAGGGATAACTTGGCAGCTATGTACTGAGCATTGTGGGGAAACCGAAATGAAAATTATATTGGGAACAAAGAATGCTGCAAACAGTTCTGGAATGATTATTTTTGTCTAATCCATTGTGCTCCATATACAGAGAAACAGAGAAAAAACATAGCAACTATACTTGCTAAGTGGTTTGAAGTACGGGACCTAGCAGACATGTTTTCTGGGAATTTGGTTGGATTTTGATTGACAATATGATCAGTTTCTACATATTATGCAAGAAGGATTAATTGTGGTATAGGCTTCTGCTGTGAACAGAAACCATTACCTATGCAATATTATCATTTGCTTTACATCGTTAGCAGGGAGTACTGTGGGACACGGGTGGCGCTGTGGGTTAAACCACAGAGCCTAGGGCTTGCCAATCAGAAGGTTGGTGGTTCGAATCCCCGCAACGGGGTGAGTTCTTGTTGCTCGGTCCCTGCTCCTGCCAACCTAGCAGTTCGAAAACACCTCAAAGTTCAAGTAGATAAATAGGAACCGCTACAGCGGGAAGGTAAACGGCGTTTCCATGTGCTGCTCTGGTTTGCCAGAAGCGGCTTTGTCATGCTGGCCACATGACCTGGAAGCTATACGCCGGCTCCCTCGGCCAATAATGCGAGATGAGCGCGCAACCCCAGAGTTGGTCACGACTGGACCTAATGGTCAGGGGTCCCTTTACCTTTACCTTTTAGCATTGTTTTAACAATCAGAAAAGATAAGTGTAACTTCCATTGAGCCATGGCTTTAATCACCTGGTTCATCTCCATTTTTCCATGAATCTCTTGTTTTTAAGTTTAGTTATTGTACACAGATAATGTTGGAAGCTATGCTGCTCTGGTTCACCAGAAGCGGCTTTGTCATGCTGGACACATGACCTAGAAGCTGTACGCCGTCTCCCTCGGCCAATAACGCGAGATGAACGCCGCAACCCCAGAGTTGGTCACGACTGGACCTAATGGTCAGGGGTCCCTTTACCTTTACTGTGAAGAATATTAAACTCCTGCAATTTTCGCTGGACCCTGAACTATTGCCATTTTAGCTCAAGTGCAGCCTACTGTATAGGCTACAACCAGTAGTAGACAGCAAGATGGGGCTGCACTGCTCACCTGAGCTTCATCCGGCTGTGCAACTGCTGCATACCCAAACAAGAGGAAAGCCAGAGAACTGGTCAGCTTAAAAGGAAGAGGCATTGGTTGCCCTGTGCTGACCCTGTTGCCACCTCGCCCTTCCCCTTTTGGATCCTAGTTCGCTCCACAAACAGAAAATAGTTAGGATCATAGCCAATGTTGTGTGCCCACATGGGGTGTGCATATGGGGTGTTTGCCTTCTCCCCAATCCAAATAAAACTGCATTGAGAAAATCAAGGTGCAAAGTGTCCGTGGGCTGTCCTCGGCATCCCTGTTTTATCCCTCTTTCAGAGAAAGAGGTTTGTGTCTGAAAGCCCAAGGCCAAGAGTTCATGAAGTCCAAGGTACAAGCAAGTGCAATATACAACGCTATATGCTATTACTACTTACATTGCCCCCCTTCATGGATCAATGCCTTGTCGTGGCGAAGGGGCTTGAATAACTCAGAGAAGCTATGAGCCATGCCATGCAGGGCCACCCAAGATGGACAGGTCATAGTGGAGAGTTTTGACTAAACGTGATCCACCTGGAGAAGGAACTGGCAAGCCACTCCAGTATCCCTGCCAAGAAAACTCCATGGACAAAGACAACAGGCATATAAAAGTTATGACGCTGGAAGATGAGCCCCTCAGGTCGGAAGGCGTCCAACATGCTACTGAGGAAGAGCGGAGGACAAGTACAAGTAGATTCAGAGCTGATGAAGCGGCTGGGCCAAAGCCGAAAGGACGCTCAGTTGCGGATATGCCTGGAAGCGAAAGGAAAGTCCGATGCTGTAAAGAAAAATATTGCATAGGAACCTGGAATGTAAGAACCATGAATAGAGGTAAGCTGGATGTGGTCAAAAATGAGATGACAAGAATAAATATCGACATCCTGGGCATCAGTGAACTAAAATGGAAGGGAATGGGTGAATTCAGTTCGGGTGACTATCATATCTACTACTGTGGGCAAGAATCCTGTAGAAGAAATGGAGTGGCCCTCATAGTCAACAAAAGAGTGGCAAAAGCTGTAATGGGATGCAATCTCAAAAATGACAGAATGATCTCGATACGAATCCAAGGCAGACCTTTTAACATCACAGTAATCCAAGTTTATGCACCAACTACCGGTGCTGAAGAAAGTGAAATTGACCAATTCTATGAAGACCTACAACACCTTCTAGAAATGACACCAAAGAAGGATGTTCTTCTCATTACAGGGGATTGGAATGCTAAAGTAGGGAATCAAGAGATAAAAGGAACAACTGGCAAGTTTGGCCTTGGAGTTCAAAATGAAGCAGGGCAAAGGCTAATAGAGTTCTGTCAAGAGAACAAGCTGGTCATCACAAACACTCTCTTCCAACAACACAAGAGACGACTCTACACATGGATATCACCAAATGGGCAGCATCGAAATCAGATTGATTATATTCTCTGCAGCCAAAGATGGAGAAGCTCTATACAGTCAGCAAAAACAAGACCTGGAGCTGACTGTAACTCAGATCATCAGCTTCTTATAGCAAAATTCCAGCTTAAACTGAAGAAAGTAGGAAAAACCACTGGGCCAGTAAGATACAATCTGAATCAAATCCCTTATGAATACACAGTGGAAGTGAGGAACAGGTTTAAGGATTTAGATTTGGTGGACAGAGTGCCTGAAGAACTATGGATGGAGGCTCGTAACATTATACAGGAGGCAGCAACAAAAACCATCCCAAGGAAAAGGAAATGCAAGAAGGCAAAATGGCTGTCCAACGAGGCCTTACGAATAGCGGAGGAGAGGAGGCAAGCAAAATGCAAGGGAGATAGGGAAAGATACAGGAAACTGAATGCAGATTTCCAAAAAACAGCAAGGAGAGATAAGAGGGTCTTCTTAAATGAGCAATGCAAAGAAATAGAGGAAAACAATAGAATGGGGAAAACCAGAGATCTGTTCAAGAAAATTGGAGATATGAAAGGAACATTTCGTACAAAGATTACCATAATCAAGGACAAAAGTGGTAAGGACCTAACAGAAGCAGAAGACATCAAGAAGAGGTGGCAAGAATACACAGAGGAATTATACCAGAAAGATATGGAGGTCTCGTACACCCCAGGTAGTGTGGTTGCTGACCTTGAGCCAGACATCTTGGAGAGTGAAGTCAAATGGGCCTTAGAAAGCACTGCTAATAACAAAGCCAGTGGAAGTGATGATATTCCAGCTGAACTATTTAAAATTTTAAAAGATGATGCTGTTAAGGTGCTACACCCAATATGCCAGCAAGTTTGGAAAACTCAGCAATGGCCAGAGGATTGGAGAAGATCAGTCTACATCCCAATTCCAAAGAAGGGCAGTGCCAAAGAATGCTCCAACTACCGCACAATTGCGCTCATTTCACACGCTAGCAAGGTTATGCTTAAAATTCTACAAGGCAGGCTTAGGCAGTATGTGGACCGAGAACTCCCAGAAGTGCAAGCTGGATTTCGAAAGGGCAGAGGAACCAGAGACCAAATAGCAAACATGCGCTGGATTATGGAGAAAGCTAGAGAGTTCCAGAAAAACGTCTACTTCTGCTTCATTGACTATGCAAAAGCCTTTGACTGTGTCGATCACAGCAAACTATGGCAAGTTCTTAAAGAAATGGGAGTGCCTGATCACCTCATCTGTCTCCTGAGAAATCTCTATGTGGGACAAGAAGCTACAGTTAGAACTGGATATGGAACAACTGATTGGTTCAAAATTGGGAAAGGAGTACGACAAGGTTGTATATTGTCTCCCTGCTTATTTAACTTATATGCAGAATTCATCATGCGAAAGGCTGGACTAGATGAATCCCAAGCAGGAATTAAGATTTCCGGAAGAAATATCAACAACCTCAGATATGCAGATGACACAACCATGATGGCAGAAAGTGAGGAGGAATTAAAGAACCTTTTAATGAGGGTGAAAGAGGAGAGCGCAAAATATGGTCTGAAGCTCAACATCAAAAAAACCAAGATCATGGCCACTGGTCCCATCACCTCCTGGCAAATAGAAGGGGAAGAAATGGAGGCAGTGAGAGATTTTACTTTCTTGGGCTCCTTGATCACTGCAGATGGTGACAGCAGTCACGAAATTAAAAGACGCCTGCTTCTTGGGAGAAAAGCAATGACAAACCTAGACAGCATCTTAAAAAGCAGAGACATCACCTTGCCGACAAAGGTCCGTATAGTTAAAGCTATGGTTTTCCCAGTAGTGATGTATGGAAGTGAGAGCTGGACCATAAAGAAGGCTGATCGCCGAAGAATTGATGCTTTTGAATTATGGTGCTGGAGGAGACTCTTGAGAGTCCCATGGACTGCTAGAAGATCAAACCTATCCATTCTTAAGGAAATCAGCCCTGAGTGCTCCCTGGAAGGACAGATCGTGAAGCTGAGGCTCCAATACTTTGGCCACCTCATGAGAAGAGAAGAATCCTTGGAAAAGACCCTGATGTTGGGAAAGATTGAGGGCACTAGGAGAAGGGGACGACAGAGGACAAGATGGTTGGACAGTGTTCTCGAAGCTACGAACATGACTTTGACCAAACTACGGGAGGCAGTGCAAGACAGGAGTGCCTGGCGTGCTATGGTCCATGGGGTCACGAAGAGTCGGACACGACTAAACGACTAAACAACAACAACAACAACAACTTACATTGCTAAGTAATTGAAAGGCAGGAGCGTTAACATTTTCTCTGCTTTTTCTGGAGCATTAGTGAGCTTGTAAGAACCTTAACACTTCTAAGCCAACATACCAGAGGGTTTCCCCACCCACACACCCAGTATATAAAATTATGTAGGAGTGTGCTTTGTGTGAAATTAATGTTCAGATTCCTTGCAACATAGGAAGAGGCTTGAAATAGCTTTGCTTGCCTTCCAACAGGCAAGCATGATTCCTTTTAAATGCTGGACAAATTGTTTCATGAGCCACTAGAAGCAACATTTCTATCAAAGCTGTCTTCCTAGTGTTTAAATACATTTACCTGCATGTGGAGGGAAAGCTGGTGAAAATAATACTGTAGATGAACTGCCTTCCTGTGTCAGATCAAATGCCCATCTAGTCACTCCTCTTGAATACAGCTGCCCAGTTTTCTATGGCATCTGCCACCAGCTGAATTTGCAAATCTGGAACCAAATGCCAGTAGACATTTAGGACTCTTTCTCGAAATGGCTGTAGAAAAGAGTGTTATGTCACAACAAGGTACCACAGCCAATAGGTTAAGAAGCTATATGAGTCCTTTGGAGAGGGACTTCCCGCATAGGTGGCAAAGAGCCCAAACAAGCCTACATGAACTAGCCACAGCTCGGGTCCTTAGGAACAATGGCATTGGATCTAAGAAAACAGATATTAAAGATTGATGGACAATGGGCAATGGTGGATAAACAGCCATTTGGGAAATGATGAAAACAAGGACGGTACAAGAGGGAGAAAGAGGTAATTCCAACAAAAGAGCTATAAGAGTGGCTGGGGCAAGGTATAAACAACAACAACAACAACAACAACAACAACAACAACAACAACAACAACAACAACAACAACAACAACAGAGGCTGTGCAGGTTGATAGCAAGGCTCTGTGTGAAAAACTCTCAGACTTATTGGAGTGGCCATAAAATGGGAGCCCCGCATAAACAGATCATGTCATAGTGACATCAGGTAACTGACTGACAGGCGGTCCTACCCACCTGCCAAAGTGGCCCACTGGGGTTGGAGGAGCTAAGGATCAGAACTGCCAGGCTGAAAGGGTTCCCCACCCCGGTCCTATTTTATCTTCACAACAACCCTGTAAAGTGGATTAGGCTGATAGATAACCCCGGGGTCCCTCATTGAGCATCAGGGCTCAGTGGAGAATTGAACCTGTGTTTTCCAACATGCTAACCACTACGTCATACTGGCCTTCCTATATAACAAGACATCTTTGCTGCAGTATCCTGGCATAAGAAGGCACAATTCCAGTGGATTTTTCCCATTGTGTATAAAATTAGGATCGCAGTATGGAGGGTGTGCCAAAGTGCCCATTATAATGGCAGTCGAGTAGTTTGCCTGTTAATCAGCAGCAAGTTGCTAGGGGACAGGTTCAAATATCATAATATCATAATCAAACCTCAGAGTAGGAACATTAAATATCATATTCAAATATCATAATAAAAGCTCAGAATAAAAAAGAACGGTGTAGTTTACCCAGGCTCCAAATGAGGTCCAAAAGAAAAAGATTTCCTTGCAGAAATAGCCCAGGTAGAACAGCTAAAGTAAGCAAATTTACAGCTCAGCAGCTCAGGCTTTCAAAGAGGAAAACCCTGTATATTATACAGTGTGCTGCAATGGCAAGAGGTTGTTATGAGGCTAAATTTCATGTCAGGAATTTGCTACCATAAAACACAGTTTTATTGTGTTACCGCAAATCGTGATGGAATTACAGACCAGTAATAAAAGAATTTGCCCTTGTCTCCCAAAGGAAATCACACATGACAAGGTCTGCAGCTAAACTACGGGGGAACATAAATCAATGGATGTATATGTAATTTGATGGACCAGTACTTAAATCTTAAGAATTCAGTTAGTGGCCTGCACCATTCAAGAGGAAAAAAGCAGCCTGCAGATAAATAAAACAGTTGTACATTGAAAAAAGACCTGGGATTGTCATGATCTAATATGGAATAAAGCATTATAGGTTAAAAATATATTTTAAAATTCAGCGGTTGTATGGTACAAATATAAAGGCATGTTTATATGTATGCACTACCAGCTGTATATCTGTGCAGTGTTCATCCACACATGCAAAAACGGTCACTTGATATCACTGTGACATCAGGTGATCGACAGGTGGGCAGCCCTGCCCCTCTGTCAAACCTGGTCTGTGGGGGGAAGGGGAGAAGGATCCAATGCATCAGATGGACTCAGTTCACCACCCCTAGACTAGAATTAATGTTACCATAAGCACTGAATTTCTCCATCACTTCTTTCCCCCATATAAATACAGTGGTACCTCGGAAGTCAAACGGAATCTGTTCTGGAAGTCCGTTCGACTTCCAAAATATTCGGAAACCAAGGCACAGCTTCCAATTGGCTGCAGGAAGCTCCTGCAGCCAATCAGAAGCCACAGAATGTTCGGGTGCCAAAGAATGTTTGCAAACTGGAACATTCAACTCGCAAGGCGTTCATCAACCAAGGTACGACTGTATATGCAAAACATTGTAGTGTTTTCCAAAGAATATACTTGTGAGTTTTGGAGGGTTATATATCATAAAGACACCAGTCTCCGCTGTCCCTCATTCCAAGGAAACCAAACCCTGCGTGAGCTCCTTGAACCCCTGGAATCTGACACTGCTCAACAATATTTCTCACCAGCTCAGAAGATGGCCATTGACTCCCTGCTTTACCACAAGTGAACTAGTGTGTTTTGAGCTTAAAGAAAGCCAGTTCAGAGAGTGCAAGACAAACTCATTTGTGGCACTGGAAAGCTCCAGACAATTAAACAGTAGTACTGTATGGGCCTCCGTTCTTGCACAATGATTAATGCATCCCATCTTGATCATCCAACAGACATTATTAATTGATAATTTAAAGGTACACTAAACATTTCAGAATACAATGGGCATGATTTCATTTTCCACTGTTGCTTTCATTTTTCATTGCACCAGCTACATAAAGGCACTTTATTAAAGTGTCTGGCAGCATTCTCAAATAGCATATTATTATTATTACTATTATATATATATATATATATATATATATATATATATATATATACACACACACACATATATATATATATATATTGAGGATGGTGAAAAGAGAGCAGAAAGCCCACATCTAGCAACCATCATGAACGGCTTCTGCATACCAATTTTTCTTTTCCGGCAATGAAGGGCATTCTCGAAGACAAAAAGGTATTTCCCCTTCAGTGCAGCAGAAAACCCATCAGTTATTCTGTCAGCGTGCAGAGCCGGGGAAATCCTTCACAAAGGAAAATTCGCCTGCAAGAAATCCCTGCAAACATTCCCCAGATACTGCCGCCCACACAGAGGAGCTCCACATAATATATTGTATTTTTTCCTACTCCCCTTTTTATTGCTCCTGCAGCGCTTGGCAGAGTATAGAGCTGGTGATTAAAATTCAGCAACAGGCTGGCCACCTTTAATACTGTCAGATTCCCCCCACCATACTTCCCCTCCTTTATCATAATAACACTTACTGCAGCAATCCAAGTTCATGGTGTATTATTGCAAGGTTTTTTAATATTTAGAAAATAGAGAGTAGTTGCTCTCAATTAAATGCATGAAGTTTAATATTTATTTCTCAAAGCATGGGGAAGGAAAGATGAAAGACAGAAATATAATTCACCCACCCACCCTTTTCCTAATCTCTCAGAGAACAGCATTTTGCTTTCATACGAGCCCCTCTATAGCTAGCTAACATTGAGTCTGAGTATGTGTTTGGCAGACAGGGATTTTCCACTGAAAAAATAATAATGCATGGATTCTCAATCATTTACGATTAAGGTGAAAAGACCCATTGATTTAAAAGCAGTGTTGAAAAGGCTGGGGTAATTGCAAATGTCTTTAAAATGGCTGAGGCTCAAACGGTTCCTTGAAGGCTTTGCTCTCTGCAGTAGAAGCCCATATATCAGATATGCAGGAGTGATCTTTTGGTGATGAGGGAAACAGTCTATTTAAAACCCACCTCTTCTTATAATTGTAGTATATGTCTTCATAGCAGTGCAATCCTATGTGCATCTACTCAGAAGTCAGACTTACCAAGATCAATGAGATTTATTCTCAGGTAAGCCTGTATAGGATACCATCAAAAACTGTGATCAAAGGCTGAACCCTGGCGGAACTGAGCAGATTATGGTAAGAATTTCAGAAAGGTATTAGAGATTGAGACCTTTCACAAATGATCTGACATGGAACTTTTAATCCACCATTCAGCGCTCACCTCAAGCATCTGATCTCCCTAGATGAAACAGGAAGGAGGGGAAAATGTCTCCCACAAAACCAGGCACCGATCACTCACTCACTCACATATAAAGGCTAGTTGGTCACCATGTTCCCTAAACTGAACTGGATGGATCAGGCAGGTGTGCTTCCATTTCAGTACAGCTGTGCAGTTTTGTGACACTAAAAGTCATCCCAACTATCTTGGTCTTTTAGCTTTGGGCTATGTCAAACAAAGCCTGTGTGCACCCATACTCTGTATTCCCTCTCCCTAGTGGTGTAGCGTGGATTGCCAGAGACCAGGGCAAGACAGGACGGAGTGAAATTGACAGAGTACGCATGTGCATTCAACTGCCTAACGATGTCCATGTCACCCAGGAGATCACAGGCACAGAGAAAAGTCGTTCCATTGTCTGGAGAGGCCACTTCCTGGTTCACACGAGGAAGGAGCCTGGCAATGGAGCCTGGCAATGGAAGAACACAGCTGTATTAAGGCAGCACTGGGTGTTGAAACTTTGTGCGCCTAAGAATTTTGCACCCGGGGCAACTGCCCCTATGGCCCCATGCTACATCACTGCTCCCCACCACCACCTCTTTCTCTCACACAGACACACAGAATAAAATCTCAGCTAGAGGGATCTTCTCATCTGCATCATGGTTGCACAAGAGGTAAAATGGCAACATCCCACTCCCTGCAATACAGTAATACCTCGGGTTACGAACGCGATCCGTTCCGGATCGCAGTTCGTAACCCGAATAGTTCGCAAACCGAGCGCGATGGGCGCCGCCATTTTGCGCATGCGCAAATCGCGCGATCGTGCGCGCGCGGCTTATGTGCGCGCGCGCGCGGCGAAAACACTTCCGGGTTTGCACAGTTCGTAACCCGAACTGTTCGCAAACCGAGGTGGTCGTAACCTGAGGTACGACTGTACAGTCATAAGGGTGGAGACAAAGGCAAACCAGGGGGCAGCCACAGAGCCAAATCCTAGTTCTTTAGGAGGCTTTGAACTAGCAAAGGAAGGAAGTGGATGGGAAATGGCACCATTTGGTTAGGCTCTTGTGTTTTCTGCCATTCACATCTACATACATTACCATAAGGCTAGGGGGCATCAGGTATGACTCATTTCCTGAACCTCCCTTTGGGATGGGGGTCTTCCATATCTGCCTAAAAAAACATGAAAATCAGATTGCTCATCTGACATTTCCCTTGTCATGGTTAGCAAATCAAAGCAAATCTGTCATGATTGCTTTATGAAGGTTTTATTCTATACTAAGCCTTCCCTTCTGCAGAAATTGTCCAAGTGTGTTATCTGACATTCTTGTTGCTACCATTCCTGCACTATGGCAATAATAGGATTTTCCTTTTCCTGAAAGAAAGAAAAAGTACAAGGCAAATGAAACCTAATTCTGACCACTGGCAGGCGATACGCAGGTCTCATAGATCTGAGCACTTCTTTGCATAATAGAAAAATTCTGGTAATAGCTTGGAAATGATCTCAAGCACAGGAACGGAAAGCAGATTTCGAGAGGGGTTGGTGCCGACAGGAACTGTGTGAGAGCACCACCATTACGAGCACAGGAATATTGCAAGAGGATGCTGACTTCAGAGACACCTACTTGTGAAGCAAAGGAAAAGAATCAAAGTGCATCATAAGCACTGATGCAAGGAATGGTGTGTTTGATTTATATATAAAAGGGAGGAGGAGCTCTTAGTAAGGAAATACAGGCAATGGTTTTTTTAAAAATTGCCTCTTGTGAGTCAGAAGCTACAGAGTCTTAAATAGCAGAGGCTGCCATCCCATTAACCTAGGAATAAGCCCTGTTAAACACAGTGGTACTTGCCTCTGAGTGACATGTGTTGTGTTGTGTTGTGCTGTGCTGTGCTGAAATTTGCAGGTGTGTACAATCCCAAGCACCTGGAAATGTGATGCTGCTTACATCTAAGAGCTGGAAATACGCATCTGGCTGAGTAAAGGGCTTGCACCAACTCCTGCAGAGAGTTCTGCTAAATCTAAGCTCTTAGAAACAGAATTCACTTTCCAAAGATATTCCATCCCACCTAACTGTTTTCTTTAACTGTCTGCAACAGACCTGCAAAACTTCCAGCCCACAGCAAAATAGAACCTTAAGCTGGATTTCAGCCCTCTAGGTCCCCTCTCATCCATCAGCTCTTTTAATAGGGAGAAATGGAAAAGGGCAATTCAAAGTGCACAATTCTAGCTCCTTCTTTCACAAAAAAGGATCTGCTCCAAGAAGATCAAAGCAGAAGGGCAAATGTCTCAGTGGAGAGGTAGACTTGTGTCCCTTGCCCATATGCAAAAAGTGTTCATACATTTGCAACTGCATGCACATTTTTGAGATGCAATTGCATTTTTAATTTTGAGGCTTTGAATAGCTATAAGCAGGCCTTTTTGTGTTTTGCAGAATCAGGACAAATACAGGGTGCTGGATATATGCCTGTTTTCATGGGAAATAGCCCTGTTCGTCTGTGTGATCGATTCTGTGTATGGTGTGTGTGTGTGTGTGAGAGAGAGAGAGAGGGGGGTGGTGGTCTGATCTCACATTACTGGAATGTGAACCCCAACAGTTTTCCACTACAGCAGGGGTTCCCAAACTGTGGTCCATAGAATTCAAATTGGGTCCTCAGCAATTTTCAAGGGAGAAGGAGTCATTTCACTAGTGTAATGCAACCCTTGGCCTGCAAACAAAAAACAAAAAACATTCATCTTCTAAAAGAAAAATAAGGTTGGAGAAGTGGCTTTATTCTTGACAAATGGAATGATCGCTCCACACATTTGACACGGCCCCTTGATCCCAGAGGGTGGCTCCCTGGAAGTTCAGGACTGGCACCGCCTTCCCAGGTGGGATGCCAGGGCTCTCCGCCTACCCAAGCCTGGCATCCAATCCTGCCTGGGGAGCTCAGCACTTTTTTTTTTCAGCCAGAACTCGTCAGAACTCAGTTCTAGCACCTCTCAGATGGGGGCCTTTTCCATTCTAAAAGAACAAGGGAAGTGTTTGTGGTGAGTTCCGGCACCTCTTTTTTCAGAAAAATAGCCCTGATTCTGCTTCAGTGACACCTCTAAGCCAAATACCTATCCTCTGTGCTGGCTATGTTCTTGTATATCTTAAGGACTAGCAACTTTCTGAGGAGCACTAATTTTTAGTCTTGCACTTAAAAACAAGGTGGTAAAATAACTGGATTTTAAAATAATTATTTCAGATAAGGTCCAGTGTGCATATAGGAGACAAAGATGCTGGGCTTTTAGAGAAAGCGATTTCCAAATCCCTGCTTAGCCATCATTTTTTTCAGGGTGGCCAGCTACTATTTCTCAGGCACAGAGTAATTGTGAAGATAAAAGCAAGGATGAAGATCAGGCAGGGAAAATGCAATAAATACATAATTTTGACAATTACTTTTAGTTCTATCCCACCGTAGTTTTCATTCGAATCTTACATCAAATCTTTCAGAGCTGAAGGCAATTTTTAAGTGCTTCAGGTGGTTTCCTTCCTTCCAAGGGTTTAAGAGTCCTTGCAATGTCCTTCTCCTTTAATTTTAATTTTGCTACTATTTTTTGTGAGCCCTAAACTAGACATACCATCCCTGTATTTGTGTAATTACTAATGTCAGTGTTGACATCTTCAGTTTCCCAGATTCCACAAGGCATCCATTCAGGGTACTTAATGAATCAAAAGCCCTCTCATAATCAATAAACCTTAGGCATAACACTAACTCATATTCACTGCAACTCTGGCATAATTCATGGAGGATTTGAAAATGATCCAAGTACTATGATTACTTATAAAGCTGATTGCTTGTAAAATATGCTCGTTCCCTTGGGGGACTGAAATCAAGTTTTGCTTGAAATCTATGCAGGCATTTTCTATTTAATTTGATAAGCAGTTTTATCAAGTGTTTAATGTCATATAAGACTTTATACTGGTGAATGTCAGTGGGAGCCACAAAGTCATTAAGACCAGAGTCATTTTTTAAAAAAATTCCCCCCTCTGATCATTCTTTACTCCTGAGCAACCAGCAGCTTGAAGAGGAACTAATGAAGAACTAAAAAAATTAGTTCACATTTCAAATGATCCTTTTAAAGAACGAACTGAGCTTCCCACACCCAATTTTTCAAAATGTGCATTTCTAACTACCCACACCTAACTGGTTCCTAAAGCACCATTGAGCATTCCACCCCACACCTCGCCCAAGTGACACTGCCGACATGGGTTGCCATACATCCAGATATTCCCGGAAATTTTGCGAATTTCCGCCTGGACACTGCTTCCAACTGCAGCATTCGGGTATGTCTGGGAAATTCCTGATGTGTGGCTACCCTAATACTAACTGTTGTGTAAATTTCACAGAAATTACAACTGGGGAGGTGAGGTTTCTGCTTTTCCTCCGAAGCTATAATGTCTGTGAATTTACCCCCTCCACACATGTTCTACTCTTGATTTCATTTGGAAGGGTCTCCTAATGCAGAATGTCTGTTTAACCGCAGGTCAACGTAAGTGAAGTAAAACACTTATACTTCTGAAGGGGGAGTGGTTCCATAAGCCTGAGAACACAGAGTCTAAAGTTACCCAACCTGCACCTCTACTGTTGAGGGCCAAGCCAGAGAAGATGTGAAGATATCAATCAGGGCTTTTTTCCAGCTGGAGGCACCATTGCCATTATAAAAGAACAAGGGAGGCGTACGTGGTGAGTTCCAGCACCTCTTTTTCTAGAAAAATAGCACTGGTATCAGTGAACAGATATATTCAGCCATTCTTATTCACACTGTGGCCACAACACAATGGAAAAGTGTTTCTAGATGTAGCTGTTACTCAGCGATGTTGCAAAAATGTACTCCAAATCTCCAAAAAAAGTGCTCCAAAGCTTGACTTTTTGCATAGCTTATAGAGTAGAATTTTCTCACGGGTGACTAGCTGCAGGAGGTCTTGTATCCAGTTTTCTGTGCGTAATGTGGTCCAGGCTTTCCAGTGTTGAAGGGTGATTCATTTTGCTGCCAGCGTGATTCCGTGGAACCACTTTTCCTGTCCTTTTGATGACCCCCACCTGGCAGGTGTGTAGCAGTTTATCGCAGAGAGAGACACAATGCAGGGATAGAAACTTCCCCAATTTAATGGATGTTATCTGAGTAAGCATTGACACTGATTTATCCTAACCCTTATCTGAGTGTGCAGACCTGAACACTGTGAGGCATGCTGAATATCAGAGATTAAAATACTGCAACTAAAAGGACAGGGGGGGGGAGAGAGAAGAGGGCAGGTGGTCGGAGAGAAGCTTGATAAAGCACTATAATGTTCTGCTGTAATAATGTGAAAACCCTCATTATAGATTTTTTTATAAAAAAATGTAAAGGGGTGTGTGTTTTTAACACTTCTGCCTACCATTGTTTTCCCTCTCCAAACTGTCCCCCTAGAGCTGCTCTTTGACCAATGAGGGCGGAAACAGAAGTGTAGCAAACAGTCCTTAGTTTGGACCTCAGGCCTCTCACCGGTGAATGAAACTTGTGGGCCACTGTTGCTGCAGCCAGTTCTGCTGCATGTATTAATTATTGTTCTCAATTTGTTCCATATTGAGCTGTTTTTCTCATTTTCCTCTGTTGGGACCCACGTCAAGCTAACAGAAAGGTGAGGTGTAAATGTTTTTAAAACAAATAAACAGCATAGCACAGAGTTACGATGAGATCCTAAAAGCCAGCAAAGGCCTAGCACTCAAGGGGGTTGGGCTGTTATCACTAAAATGAGACACTTGGTTGGCAGTGGTGCCTATTCAAGAATTACCACTTTCCTGTTTTATTATGCTCTATAAACACGTCCCCGTTTCCTCTGCCAATACCATGAGCAAATGAAGAATTAAAATACTGCTTGAAAGAAATAAACATTAACAACCTAATCCTCAAAACACAGTGGCAGAGAGCAAGCACCACAGACATGCATTTCCAATGCGCCCAAATTGTAGCATGTAGCACCCAGCATCCGACAAAGCCAGACTTAACTGAGTTGGCGATTTCAATGGAGGCCAGTTGTCTGGGCAGAAAAATGGGAAACAGTCTGGAAATGGTGCTCTGAGCATCTTTTCTGGCTGGGGCTCTCACATCTTCCCCTGTGCTCTTCAATCCATCACCCCTTCTACAAAGTGGGACTCCCCCCCTTTGGGGGGAGGAAGGTGGAACAGGCAGCAGAGGGCAGAGTGAAATGAAAGTGAAACCAAGACAGAGGAATGTTCAAGGAACATTCGTGTTTGCCTCAGTTCTGCTCACTGTAATTCAAGCAAGGATGTTCACATAGCCAGCCTCTCTGCTCCTTTTCTTCTTCCTTTCACAACCCAGATTCAGTGGAGGCTCCTTGGTTGGGCAAAGTGGGGTGTAGCCCTCCCAAGTTTCTGAGCCCCTCAAAACCTCCAAAGCCATAGTCCTTCTCCTGTCACCATTAACAGATTTCCACTGAACATGAGGCTTCCTAGATGCTTCTACTCATCTCCTCTGCTCAGCCAATGAAAAGTATCACTACCAACAGATCTCACCTCTGACACAAGCAGCTCTCTCCCCACAGAAATGGCTTTGGCAGGGTGGTGGATTCTTCTACCTGTTCACCACATTCTTTTTTAATCTGTAAGGAGCAATGGTGTGGGAAGGGAACCAAACTAAGCTTTGGAACAAGGGTCGGGGTGAGGGAGAGGCATTGGTAGTTCTCCCTGTCAATTAGCCCACCCTATGCCATTCAGGACCATGCATTCTTCCTGTGCCATCATCTGCAGTGTGTACGAGAACAAGAGAGAGAGAGCTTACTCATAGGAAGAGCCTTGTTTACCCCCACCCCTTTTTTGGGAGGGGTGGTGTCAGGGTTGCGCCAGACAAGCAGGAGTGGTGGCAAGGGCCCCTAGGTGAGGCGGAAACTACGGAAGAGTTTGGGGAAATGGAGGAATTCATACCTGGAGAAGACTGGTGGCGGCACTCCTCAGAAGAGGAAGAATCAGATAGGGAAGAGGGAAGACCAGAACAGGAGGAGGAAGGAGTCGAGCCAGAATCAGGCCCCTGTGAGCAGGGCCGGTGCTAGGGTTTTTTGCGCCCTAAGCGAGATCACCTTCTGCGCCCCCCCCCCCCCCGCTGCTTTCTGAAGGCTGCCGAGGAGCTGGTCCGGCTGCTTCAATCTCCTCCAGACTTGCTGCCCTTTGCCTGCCTACTCCTATTATTCCTGCGTGCCTAAAGGGCGGCAGACTCGCTTCCCTTTCTCACCCCCCCAAAACGCGGGTGAACACGGAAGTCCGCACTTGACTTCGTTCCCAGATCAGCGGGTGCAAGTGCAGAATGCTCTCAAAGGCCAGACACCCCTTGGGCATGCACAGAGTGTCTCTTCTTCCCCACTCCAGAGCCAACACACCGTCCCCACGCCCCTTCCCCCCCCCCCCACGCTCCTTGTCTGCGCTCCCGTGCATGCTCATTTGGACAGCCCGGTTCTCCGTGCCAGCCAACAACATTTTGACTTGAGTCAAAAGCTGCTGGGAAATGGGTGGGTGGGTGGGTGGGTGGGGGTCTTCTAGAGCTTGGATGCCACTGCCTTAAAAACAAACGAAAACCACCCCGTCTCCACAACCTAGGTATTTTTTTGCTCCATAGGGAAAGCAGTCCCTAGTTGGCGCGTTCTTAATGAGGTTTGCCATTCTCCCTGCGCTTGCATTGCTCGGAAAGGAGACCCTTTGGGGGAAATAGCCCCTTTTCCTGGGGGAAGACAAGGAAATCCCCCTTCCAAACTCTGACATCTCGGGCACTTTTAAAAAGAAACCGCTCTAAGGAGAGGGCGCTGATCACGAGGGCAGAGATAGAAACCCATATCTATTAATGTATATAGTTTTTTTTTCTAAGTGATTGGGAATCCACCCAAGGCTCGTCCTGTTCCTGATTCCAGTGTTCCTGACTTCGGCTCCTGACTTTGGCTTCTCCTGGCCCCTGGTACTGATACCTGACCTTGGCTGGTTCCCAACTTGGACTGCTCCTGACTTTGGCTTCACCTGACCTGAACTGTGGACCTAGGCTCCCTCTGCATCCGACTGCTGCCTTCAGCGCACCAACCTGTTGGTGCCCTAACAGGTGGATTGCTGAGGAATATGTGTGTGCTTTTGTTTGCTTGCTAGAATCCTTGCTCTCTCCATTGTTGCCTTTTTTCCTGTTCCAGGGATAGAAGGCTCTACTGAATCAATCAATTAAAAAAGCAATTTCCTGCCCTTTCATGACACCCAAAATAAGATGCTTGAGGCCGGTGCCCCAATTTATCCAGTGGTAGGGCTGACCCACTTTCGAACACTGATGTCACAGGGACATGCAATGAGAGAGTAGCCCATTGTCAGCAGATTCCATTAGGTTTTCAAGGCTCAATTCCATAGTTTACAAGGGTTTTCAGGAAATAACAAGCAGGGAGCCCCCTACATATCTGTCACATATTAACAGCATGGTAAAAACCAGTTGCCTCAGACCAAAAGAATTGTGTCATGTATAAAATGCACTGTTGTTATCCAGTGAGAACAGAGGAGGGTCAAACAAAGTTGGATGCAGAGGGAGCCTAGGTCCACAGTTCAGGTCAGGAGAAGCCAAAGTCAGGAGCAGTCCAAGTCGGGAACCAGCCAAGGTCAGGTATCAGTACCAGGGATCAGGAGAAGCCGAAGTCAGGAGCAGTTGGAGTGCCAAAGAGGTGAGAGCAAATCATGCTCCAGTTGAGAGAAAAGAACAAGTCTTCAAGTTGTTGCACAAAGGTGATATTCTCCTCTGTGATTTGTTCAGTGTTAACCCAGACAGAATGGAATCTGCTTTGGCTCAAGAGCTTGAAAAATGTGCAAAAAGAGAGAGAGGCGGGTAAATGTGGTGGACATTCAAGGGTGACTGGCCATAGCACGATCAGATTTGATGTTGGCAATTGCATATTCAGAGATTAGTACCACAAAGATATTGGATTTTTGCGAGGAAAGGCTTTATAGGAATACAAAACAATGTGAGGAGTCCAGGGGAATCCTAATTAGAATTGATTGTTGAGAAAGTGTATTCTGAAAGAGCCAAGAATATGTGGGTCTTCTGTCACAAAGATCTCTGCCACTACAAGGTAGGTGATGCACGCTAACTGGTAAGGCTGTCAGGAATCATAGGGAAGGAATCATATGTATCCCTGAAAAATAAGAAGAGGGTGGAGGAGGACTGTGTGTTCTGCCAAGGGGCAGAGATTCTTTTAGGATTCAGAACGTAAACACACAAATGGGTTGGGGGCTAAAGATTTTTATCAAATAGCCCAAGAACATGGTTGCCTCTAACCCAGATTAGAAAATATCTCCTCCCTCACTGCAGTTCAGCAAAGTACCCCATGGAAATAATATGAATGGCTGCATCTCATAAATGGCAGCAGTTCTCTTCAGAGCTGTCACTGAGATGATTATCTCTGAAAAGGAGAAACTCTTGGCATCTCCGTGACTGTCTGATAATGCTAAGTCTCCCAAGTGAACTGAAAGAGATCGGAAGCCTACAGATCTTACACCTTTCCATTGTACAAAACTAGATATAAACGACAGGGTTATAGTATCTATTTAAGTATGCCTTTCCTCACTCCTCCGTAAAGGTGAGAGCTGTGAAGTGAAGCAATTCCTGTCAACCCAAGGGCACAGAGTGAGATGCTCTTAAATTTCAAAAAGGATAGGAACAGCACGCCTAACTATAGAATATATGTCATTTATAGAGTTCAGATGGAAAGTGATTGAAATTTAGCCGCAACAAAAATTGCTTTCCCCTATCTATGATCAAGAAACCAGTTAAGGTGGAGTAATTAGTTGTTGACTTATTTTGCTCCATTGACTTCAGGATAATAAAACAGCTATACTTGCACACCTTACATATGATCTTAAAGTGTGGTGAACCAGTAAAATTGTGCATACACCATACATGTAAAGTTCATTAAAAGCTTCCCCTAAAGAATCCTGGGAACTGTAGTTCATTTGGGTGCTGGAACTGTAGCGTTGTGAAATCTAAATTACAGGACCCAGAATTCTTTTTAAACATACTTTTTATTAATTTTACAGAATACAAAAAAACAAAAAAAACGGTACATACATAAACACCTTTTCCACCTCCTTCCTACCCACCCACATGGGTCCTCCCCTGCCACAGAAGTATCCCATGTATGTGAACAGTCAGAGATGGTCCATTTTATGCTTGGATTTCTGTCCTCCTCCCCCTCCCCTGACCCCAAAGCCCCCCCCTGCCACCAGGGAGCTCCAGCAAACCAGGGCAGTACGCAGGAGGCCATCCATCCAACCATCTATTGTCATACCAAAAAAAGAGAAAAAGAGAAATAGGAAAAAAGAAAAAAAAGAAAGGGCAAAAAAAGAGAAAAAAACAATACAAAACAGAAAAAAATTTCTTACATTCATGATTGTAAAACCATATTTTGTGGGCTTCCCCTCCCCCCCTTCCCCGGTTTTCATCCCTTTTTTATCATCTGCAACAGTTTCTTACTTTATAAAAATACACCTTTGTATCTTATACAACTTATAAATCAATTGTTAACATTTTCATCTAATATTCAAATCACTGAAAAATCAAACTCCCATTTTATCTTCCCGTGCCTAATTTTTTCTCCCTCTATAAGCCTCCATATTTTCACATTTTCCAAAATCCATTCACTTTTAAAACTATAACTATTCTCAATTTAACCTTACATCCCCGGTTACCGGCTCCACCCCCCCAATCCAGCAAATTCCATAATCAGCAGACCAGTTATAAACCTGTTAATCCGTCCATATAGTCACAACATCACTTTCCCTTCACCCCACCCCCTGTTTACAGTCTTTTGCCATCCAGGCCACCATACAGGACCCCTGAATTTCTTCTCTTCTCTGCATATTTTTTCCTTCTTCCCTGTGGGCATTCTGGAGTTCCAATAATACCAATCGTGCCCCCCTCAAAAGCAGGGCACTCCATCCAACTTTCTGTAGAGTAAAGTCATCATTTTTTTCGTGGTGTGCTTCATTTTGTGTTGAATCATCACATTCCTCATCTTCATCTTTTCCTTCCAAATCACAGTCATCATCATTGTCATTCTCACATTCATCTTTTTCAGTGTCAAAAGCTTCATCTCCTAAAAAATCATATTCTGCCATCACCATCTGAAATTTTTGCTGTAACTCTTGCCGTCGTGTCTCCTCTTGACATAGCTCTATTCTTGTTTCCCACATTAAGGTCAAAACAGACCGCTGGAACTCAGGGGAACACTTTTTTGTTGACATAATTCAATCCTGCCAAGGTCAAAACTTGTCACGTGGGGTGGAATATGATCACAGTTTATTTTCTCGACTCCATTTTAACAAGCTGGCTGCATTCTTCAAGTCTTATTAACAATAAAGTTCGAACTCACATTTCACAAACATTTAAACCAAAAAAGAAATTCCACAAAGTCCAGAAATACAAAGTAAAATAAAAATTGACTCATAAATCCTGATCAACTCACTGGGTTGTCTGGGCTGCCGGCTCCCAGGAAAAGAAAGATTTTTCTCAGTCTTTACCTCTTGCTGCAGGGCAGTCATAAACCACAGTCTCTCTCCCCTTCTCACCCTGCATCAAAGGGGAGATTCTCTTTGATGCCTTTGAGGGATCCTTTTGAATTGCAAATCTTCTGTTTATGGCTTCGGGTTTCTATTTACTGTCTCTTTTGTTGCCGGGGGGGGGGTGGCTTCCTCTTTTCTCCCCTCTCTCCCAGATCCAAATTGTTTTATAATCCAAATCGTGAGGTTACTTACAGTCTTTTCCAATCGTTTTATTTTCGGAAGAATCCAGCGCTCTCCGCCTTCGGCTTGAAGCTTCTCCCTGCTAGAATAACGTTGCCGCTCAAAATGGCCCCCGCGACTTCTACCCTCCTCGCTCCGGAGCTCTTATTAGAGCTAACCGAAGAGTTGGGGGGTCCGGATTGGGGCTGTGCCGAGCAAATTGCCCCCGGGACGCCCTTCCCGAGGTTCTAAGGGGCGCAGCGTCGCTCTCGCTGCCCTCCCCACTCCTAGCAGGGACGGGCCGTCTCGGAGACGAGACGAAACCCCGCCGATCGGCGCTGGCGCTGAACCCGGAAGCCTACAGGACCCAGAATTCTTTGGGGGAAGTCAAGCACTTTAATTGTGTGGTGTTGACACAGACCCAGAAATCTAATCTATTGCACTCACAAGAGCAATGGTTCTACAGCCCTCTGTACAAACAGAGACTTCCCCATTCATTTTGATGTCAATTACAAAACTATATATGCATCTACTGTTAAGTATAAATGTTTAATTGTCACTGAAATGGATCATGTCTGAATGTGTATTGCTAACATTGGGGATTTTCCATAGCAGCATACTGACTGCTCTCTGAACTTTAACTGGTTGATAACTAACAGTGATATTCTCTGCTCTTATACTGAGTGTGTAACTGTATATCATGAGATGAAGGTACATTCCATTGCAAATTCACCATCTGGGAAGGGTGGTGGCTGTTTCCTTTGTACCCAGGCTCCATGGGAGAAGGATGTGTGAATGACTCACCCCCAAGGAGCTCAACAGCTTTGGGCTGGAATGCAGGCGAATGGAACCCGTGTGAGAAAGAGCTCTGTTGCTCAGCTCTAATTGTAAGTTTTTTTGTTTCTAAGAATATGAACCTATGCCTTGGACAGGTATATGTCTTATGGAATTATTTTGATGTGTCTTTGATTGTTTTGTATCTGTTTTTGAAGACGTTCTGCTTAGTAAAGCTTTGAACATTGTCTGGACAATGTCTTATTCCAAAAGGAGTCAGTTTTTTATGCATCCATTTGCTTCAAGCTGCACAATATTAATATCTGCAACACCTGCCACTGCCTTGCATGCACAGCTCTGTTTCAATAAACAAAATCACATGCACAGGCTCTCAGACTTGGGCTGGGTGTAAAAGAAACACTGACTCCACATACACTCTGAGAGCATAAGCAAGACAACTCTAATCCAGTGTTTCCCAACCTTGTGCCTCCAGCTGTTTTCGGACTACAATTCCCATCATTCCTGACCACTGGTCTTGCTAGCTAGGGATGATGGGAATTGTAGTCTCAAAACATCTGGAAGCACAAGGTTGGGAAACACTGCTCTAATCCATTGCCAGAAGCCTTCCTTTCCTCAGCATTTCAAAAATGCAGAGCAGGACTCCCAAGTCGTGCTCCCACATTATATGCATAAACCTAGCCTTTGATGAGGACATCAAAGTGGCCATTGGTGAGTAGGAGCGCTTTACTAAGGAGCTTCTTACAGGAACAGTACAAGACATTTTGCTGTCTGAAATACAGCTACAAATGGTGCTCCTTCACCCCCAAAGTCAAGGTGCCAAGTCTCAAGGTTGGTCATGCTGTTTTGGCACCCAACGCATAGCACCCCCCAAGCACCTCTCCCCTTTCCTGGTAGTAAAAATAAAATGATAATAAAATAAATAAATAACCGTTTTCTGTTCTGTTATATCCAAAATAACAGCAGCTGCGTAATGGTAAGGCTGGCCATTGTTTCGTATGGAGATTAGGTTCCTGCAGCCTCACAAAAAACATTTATGGATAAAATATTATTTAAAACTGGGGACAGATTTTTGTCTTTCCATATTGCCAGAGTCTACAAGCCCAGTGAGGGCTGCTTCTCAGTTGTTTTTGTTGGTGGGTGTGCATTCATCAGTCACCTGCAGCCAATCCTGTGTCAGGGCTGTGCCGGACGAGCAGGAGTGGTGGCAAGGGCCCGTGGTGAGGCGGCAACCACGGAAGAGTCTGGGGAAATGGAGGAATTCATACCTGGATAAGACTGGTTGTGGCACTCCTCAGAAGAGGAAGAATCAGATGGGGAAGAGGGAAGACCAGAACAGGAAGAGGAAGGAGTCGAGTCAGAATCAGGCCCTTGTGAGGAGAGGAGTCGGCAGGCCCCCTCCCCTCCTCCCTTCACAGGTGTAGAGTGTAGAGCTGAGACACATAGGGAACAATTGGAGGCAGCTGCAGCTTCTAAGAGGCGTGGTGAAGAGCCAGCTACTTAAGGAAGGCCGGCTGATCCTTTCGCCAGCACCTGCAGCTGTTGTGCTGAAGTGCCTGGTTGTCCTTGCTTGTCCTGTTCCTGATTCCAGTGTCCCTGACTTCGGCTCCTGATTTCGACTCCTAACTTCAGCTTCTCCTGACCCCCGGTACTGATACCCGACTGCCGCCTTCAGCATGCCAACCTGTTGGCGCCCTAACATCCTGCCTCTCTGTATGGGTCATTCCACACATTAGGCCAACTATGCAAACAGAACAGGAGCTGTAATGACTTCTGGTTTTCCTTTTTTTAAAAAAAAAATATTTTTATTAATTTTCCAATTAAAACCAATTATATCACATTCAATATTTCAAATTATACACATATATATATCAATCAAACCGAATGTTATGCCAAATCATCTAAAGAATTTTTTATTTGGGTTCCCATGCTTCAAGAAATTGGGAATTCCTCGCAACTGTCCACTGCCGTCTTTTTTCTAAAGTTCAAATCGTCCTCCAAGTTCATAATAATCCAGATCTTCCCCTTACAGTCACGTAGATGTTTTCCACTTTCATCCGATTGTTTCCCAGCCGCTGAGATAAATATCAAACAGAGTTTCACAGATGTTCTTTCTCCTGTGTGAGTTAATCAGTCCAGCCTCCCCATAAATCTTCTTAATGGAGCTCCTTGTTGCGTCGAAGCAGCCCGAAGCAGCGCCATGTCAAAAAGCTCAGATCACTTTCGCTTTCTCTCACAGCCATGAAGATTCACGATCATTATAGAATTTACAGCTTTTTCAGGCAGGAGACCCAAACATCAAACCATAAACTCTTGGTAAATTAATGGATCTCCTTGCCCTATAGCTGAACTTAGCTTCAGGTCGCTGCTCCAATTTAAAGTGCGTCACAACTCATAAATCCTCCGAGCGCGTCCAGAACTCCTTCCGCCCAACTAGGGGGAGGCTTTTCTCATCGGCAACTCCACATCTTTAAAAAAAAATATGCTCAGTAACAACAGTTATAAAATTCAACTCACACAGTCTTTTGCTTCTCTTTCACTCCAAACAAGCCAGGACATCGCGTCCGGGAAGGTACGAGGCAACAATATGAAGGAAAAATAAAAATAAAAACTTCCCTTATCGCTCCGTCCCCATCAATCCTTCTTCCAGATGCAGTACAGTCTTTGACTCCTCTCCTTTCAGCAGCATAAATTTCTCAGCAGTAAACAGCGCTTCTTCCCCTCCTTCTGAAGTATGTCCATAGATTTAAGCCTAATTATCTTCTTAAGGAAGGCCGGCTGATCCTTTCGCCAGCACCTGCAGCTGTTGTGCTGAAGTGCCTGGTTGTCCTTGCTTGTCCTGTTCCTGATTCCAGTGTCCCTGACTTCGGCTCCTGATTTCGACTCCTAACTTCAGCTTCTCCTGACCCCCGGTACTGATACCCGACTGCCGCCTTCAGCATGCCAACCTGTTGGCGCCCTAACATCCTGCCTCTCTGTATGGGTCATTCCACACATTAGGCCAACTATGCAAACAGAACAGGAGCTGTAATGACTTCTGGTTTTCCTGATAAGCCTACCCATATGATGCATGTTTACAACCATGTTCATTGCATTCAAACTTTTCTTGTTTTCAGCCTCTAGCTAAGATGTTTTAGTACACATCTAAAAATGTAATGAGTGAAATGGCACTGTATAATTCCCGCCTTTTTAAAAAAATAAAAAGTTGTATGTATAAGAAGATTACCAGACATATTGGTACATACATAGGCACTGCATATATAAATATGTAATATATCTGGAAGCCCAAAAAGAAGATTTTTAAAACTACTGTGGGTCAATAAAATATTTTGCCTCACAAAGCTGACAGTATCTGTAGGAAATCTTTTATTCCAATAATTCAAAATCTTACCAAATTGCTCTATATAACTCATATATTTAATCATGCAGTTATTCACACAATACATTTTTGCAAACAGTTTGGGGGGGGTGTACACCTTTAAAATGCCCTGTTAAAAGCAGCCCAGATTCTCCAAAGAGGTAAAAAATATCCCTCTTATACAGATGACAGCAGGAATGAATTTGATCCTAGTTTAGGATTCCTAGTCCATGAGCCTTGGCATAAGGTAAATGACAGCGAGCAGGGTGTGTGTCACACTTTATTTTAAAGAGTTGCAAAAGTGATTTCTAGCAAACTCTGGCAAATTTGGCTCACTATAAAAGTCTGTGATGAAGGCTATCAAACCAGCCCTGTGATTTATTGTACCATTACCCACTAGCTGCATCGAAACCAGATGTCTACAAGAAATATGAAAAAGTCAAGGCTGATATTCAAATAACTTAGCTCCTAGCACTGCAATCAATTCAAGCGACTTTCATTTACCGAACAGTAATGCACATTGTTTTATTATCACATGAATGGCCAAGAATAATGGGGAGGAGGGTTAAAGTACCCATCGCATGACACTTTGTGGACTTTAATAAGATAAGAAATTTAGCAGGCAGGCAAAGAGAAATGTCAGCATAGTCACGGAAAGAAGTATGTACATTAGCCTATGTTCTAGTTTACCTATTCATTATATTTATGAGATGCCTTGTGAAATAGCAAACACAACAGAAAAAACCATCCTGCAATAAGGCCACAATAAACTTGAGACAACCAGCATTAAAAAAAACCCAAATATAATGCCATCAACTAAAACAACCAGCATTAAAATCATCAATTACACTTCAGGGACTTAAAGCAGCTCTTAGAAGGCCTGGAAGAACAGAAAGGTCTTAATCTGGCACAGAAAAGAAAGCAATGTAGAAGCCAGGAGGGTTTCCCAAGGGAGGTGAGGAGGCCACCACCAGCAAGGCCACTCTCTTGTGGCCACCCTTTAAGCTTCAGATTGAGGCGGCACACAGAGCATAGCCTCTGTAGATGACCCAAACTACAAGTGGGTACATATGGAGGTACCCTTAGGTACCAAGAGCCCAATTCATAAAGGGATTTATGGGCCAACTGTGGACACAGACATGAATCTGAAGCCTGTGCAGTCAACCACCATGAGTAGTAAACAGGAATCTGTAGGACAGAATTACAGCATCAAGGTGTTACATAATGCTCAAGTGGCCTTAGCATTGTAACTTCAAATGTTCCTCTCTCAGCTTTTCGCAAGTCATTGCAAAACTCGATATTCTGTCTGCATAAATTATCAATAAGAGGTATTTGATACCAACTGCAGCAGCTTCAGTCCTGTTGAACTGCAAACCAAATAAAGGGAATACAGCTGTACATGCTTAGTATTAAAATATTCATATATTTTGGAGTGATTATGCTGAACAGGGCTGCGAGTTCCTGTTGGTCGCTAAATAATTTGTCAGCCTGTTATTAGAGTTGCAACACAGGCATACAAATGAATTTCCATCTGTCACCCATAGAGACAAGTAGTATTTGCAAAATAAGACCGTAGCATGGAGTACTGTTGTTCAAAGTCCTCACTGAGTTGTTCAGGGAGGAGTACCCTTGGATCATATTTTGTCTAAAGGCTTCTTGTACTTCTGCAAACACTTGGGGGTTCCCCAAGCCCACTGATACCACCTTCTTGTGGTTTAGCTCAGGGGCAAACCATCTGCTTTGCATACAGAAGGTCCCAGATTCAATCCCTAGCATCTCTAGGTAGGTTGAAACTCTTGAGAGAGCCACTGTTAGTCAATAGTCTTTCTCAGTATAAGGCAGCTACCTATGTTCCTTGCATGTGGGTGGTGTCTGTTTTGCTGTAAAAGGATAGGTACATAGGGAATAAATTTAGTATCTGTGTATAGGAGCTAAATGGCATTTTTTAATCAGTTAAAATATCGTCTTCCGTAAGTGCCACTACAAGTATACAGTTAACATTCAGACTGTTCTTTCTTTCTTTTTGGGTAAGTTCCTGACTCTTTTATTAAGACCCTATCCATAACATTTTGACAATTGAAGATCTCAGAAATTAAAATTAATAATTAACTTTGAACTGTAATGGTAGTCTGCAATGGTAGTCAACATCAAGGCTAAAGTTTTATATTACATTTCATGTAACAAGCTAGAACTTGCAAATACTGTAGCCACTACCAATAGGGCCCTCTCTGCCAATCTCAGCACCTGAGAGGGTCTGTAGGGAAGCCTTTCAGGTAGAAGGCTGTTGTGTTTACAACAGGTGCCATTAGATGCAACCCATCGTCCCACCCCCCCTTTATAACTATTGTTTTCCTCCTATGCAAAGTTATAGCTATTTAATCAATCAATTCATTAATCAATTCTATAATTAGTCAACTACAATTCCTTTAATCAAGCAGCACAGTTAACACAGCTACCTACCTGAATCTGTAATTAGCGCAGTTAACTGTTAGCTATCCTTTCCATTCATTTGACCAAACAGGCCATTTCCAGCATCTAGCTTGGACTCTTTTTGATCTCACCTATTTAAGTCACTGTGTATTTTCAGCAAAATAACACCATGCATTTCCATCTTTCATGGTATTTGGACCAACATTAATATATACACATGGTGTGACCAAGCCTTTTGGCCTACAGTGATTTTGGTAGCCAGATGCATGTTTTGACTGATGATATGGTGGGGTCCATGTGTTTACCAGTAGAAATTATGCTCCATGTGCTGGAGTAAAACACGAGGACTTCAATGACCATGGCATACAGGACTTATGAAAATTCCATTAAAATAACAGAGAGTCTTGCGGCACACTAACGACTAATAGATTTATTATGGCACAAGCTTCCGTGGACTACAGTCCACTTAATCAAATGCAAGATTAAAATAATAACCCCTGTGATCGATATGATCAAACTCTTGCACCAAATAGAATAGAAAAATAAAAGCAGCTCTGCCATACTATCTGCAGGATATTACTCAGTGTAGGACACGGAATACAAGCAATTAATCATTTCAGTAAGTCTAAAAATGAGCTCTCTCACTCAGATTTGTGCTGTCTTCCCCCCACTGCAAAAGGAAGGAACAACACATATTTCAATGCGGGCCACTTATCTTCAATAGGCAGACTTCAAAACTCTGTCATATAACATGCTAATCCTTAATATTTCTTCTCTTCTGTGAGAAAAGAGATAACCATGTTACTAATGGCATTCTAAAATAGTTTGTAAAGCATGGTTCTTGTTTGTAAAAGCAAAAAATGAAAAGCTGTCACTGTAAGGCTAAGTACATAATGCAATAGGCATGGGAAATTCAGTGTACTGTAGTTTGCCATGCTCAGATTTCCACCTGGGTTACAACCTTACAAATTTTGGAACAGACTGCCTCACTGTATAGGAGAGGGCCTCATCACACAGCTCCAAAATTCCCTATTTGACATACGTCTTCTACCACCACGTTCTCTGCTTCCCTCTTTCCAGCTCCAAAACATAACTGCTATCCTAGTGTTCACATTGTCCTTAACACCCAATCTGTTCCCATACAGATGTCTCCCGAATTTCTTTCTTGAGTTAGATAGAAAGCAATGTTTGATGGGATTTGAGATGTCCTATCTACCAAGCCTCTCAAGGACCAACTATGGCTGCAGTTCTTGTCCATTTCCATCACCACTTCATGCCCTAGCATGTTGTATCTCAGGTGGAACCAATTACAGAAAGTCCAGGTCACAATAGACACACTGAAAACAATGAAGAATCATGAGCAATGCACAACACACTTGTGCATGTGTCTTCCGAAGAGCACTAGTACCTATATTCCTTCCACTTTTGATTCTTTGAATCCAGCCCATACTGAGTTTTTTTCTCCCCACTGCCCTAAATAGTATGTCACTTGGGCCAAAGGCAGATATATATTCCTTCAGTTGCTCATCCATCATGTTCTAATGGTGTAATGGAGCACAAGCACCTCTTCATTTCCTAGATCTTGGCATCATTAAGAGAGAGTTCACATGTACAGTGATACCCAAAGGACACTTTCAGCTCTCATCACTTGCTTATATGTTTTTCAATAATTTTCTCTCTTCGTAAAAAGATAATTATATGAGGTTGCAATCAACATTATGAGAATTATTCTGTTGGCCAATGTCAAGCTAGAGAAATTGGCCTATTGCTGTCTATATTGGCCTATTGCTGTCTATATTGTCACACTGCAGTAAGCACCAACAAGCTCAGTCCCATTAGGGCGAACTGAATTAGATAAGCTACGTCCCATCTTCCCAATGAAAAGCCCTTTCCCCAGCCATATACCCCTCGCCCACATCCCGTTTCTCAGAGAAAAGCTTGCTATAGAGAGGAATGCTATGATTAGCTGGGTAGGCTTCACACAGATATTCAAAATCCCAGTACCCTTCTTAAAATGTACTAGCAAACAGTGTGCATCCTTTTAATCAGAGCAGCCTGCCATTGCGGGAACAGCTGAAAGCAGGCTTATTATCAATCTCCAGGTTTTTGGCACTATTGGAGGTGCACATTCATTATGGAGTTATCACAGCTTAATTTTAATTCTACGGGTAATACAAATTACTCTGGGCCAAACTGGGCATATGCATGTTTATTAAGCATGTGATTGCCAGTTCAGCTATAAAAGCAGGGATGGAGATTAACCACCTTTAACAGTAAATGGAGCAGGCAGGGGACAGGAGCTATGCCCTCCCCTACTTCCAAACGCCCCTGCAAGCTGCTTTATGAGGTTTTCTCTCAGCCCAACTCTGATACCAGAAGTGAGCAGGACTGGAAAGAAACACGTTAAAGCAGAACACAGAGAAGCCAGGCAGAAGCAGAAGGATTCACTTTATAGCAAAATTGTCAAGCACAGTAATCCTTACCTAAAAAAAAAAAAAAGTATTACTACCAGGGAACCATGAGTTGGGAAGATGGCTGAAGACAGAGATAAAGGTGGATTGCAGAGGTGAAGGTAGATCGCTGAGGCCTGAATGTTAAGCTGTTCCTTCAAGGTGTGATAACTATATGTTGTCACTAACCCCAAAGTAAATATCCATTTCCCTTTATGTACAAATATCCCTTTAATACATACCCTTCAACATTTCTCTGATGAAAATAGGGACATCCCATTGCATAAATAATAATAATATTTATACCCTACCCATCTGATTGGGTTGCCCCAGCCACTCCAGGGGCATAATAAAACATTAAACATTTTTTGTATAATAATAATAATAATAATCAAAAAGCTTCCTTAGTACAGGGCTACTTTCAGATGGCTTGGGGATTGGATAACCATCCAACATTTCTCCAATGAAAAGAGGGGTGTCCTGAGGGAAAAGGGGACATTCTGGGATCAAGCCCAAAACCGGCATGGCTTCTGTAAATCTGGGACTGTCCCTGGAAAATAGGGAACCTGGGAGGGTCTGTTAATAAATGATCTTATTTAAGTTGTTCCACACGGCATGATAATGTGCATTCAGTGCTGGATGCAGGCACCTTTTTGAGGTTCTGTACATAAGACGTCAAAGGACGCGGGTGGCGCTGTGGTCTAAACCACTGAGCCTAGAGCTTGCCGAAGGTCGGCGGTTCGAATCCCCACGACTGGGTGAGCTCCTGTTGTTCGGTCCCAGCTCCTGCCCACCAAGCAGCTCAAAAGCACGTCAAGTGCAAGTAGATAAATAGGTACCACTCCAGCGGGAAGGTAAATGGCGCTTCCATACACTGCTCTGGTTCGCCAGAAGCGGCTTTGTCGTGCTGGCCACATGACCCAGAAGCTGCCTGCGGACAAACGCCAGCTCCCTCGGCCTATAGAGTGAGATGAGTGTGCAACCCCAGAGTCGTCCTTCTACCTTTACAGAAGACGTCATCCCATATCGTCCCTCTCCCGCATTATTTGCCAATCTAAAGCACATTTTGCTGGGGCAGACTTGCTAACATTGCTGAGCTTGGGCTACACCCTCTCTCCATATTTAACTTGTCTGTGAATGAAATAGGCAAAATAAGGAGCTTAGCCACCTTGGTATGTATATCTTTATATCAACATACCAGTTTCCAGCCCCACTTTTTGTAAAGCTGCTCCCTCCCACAAATGTTCTTTAAAGGAAACACCAAATAAAGGGGGGGCAATAGAGAACAACATCACACACTATTCTGAGCACTGTGTGAACAGAGAACAAGGGTAGTAGCTGCCACTATTCTTATGTTATACAATTGATTTACATTACTGCATGAAGCTGTGTACAATTGTGAACTGCTACACACATGGCCTGGGCTGAGGAAACTACAACCTCCTATTGTGTGTGGAGACCTTTTAACCACCCCCCGAAATAAATTCAGACAAGACTCAAATTTTAGGTTTGGTTTTTGGCAGAATTTAGGCCACAACTTTATTGATTACAATCAAGTGAGTGGTTGCATAGGCTCTGGTTCGGCTAGCTCCCTGCACCCTTGCAGGCAGCGCTGACCCTGGACACCAACCATAAGTCAGCCTCGGGTGAACACCTGGGACAGTGGCAAGCAGGAGCCCTACTAGACCTCCACCAAGATGTCCCCTGGACTCAGGCTCCGGGCACAACCCCTCACAGGGAAGACCAACCATGAGTCCGTGGATTCCTTCTTAAGGGAATACCCAACGCATAGGGATGGCTAGGCATCCTGCCACCCCTATCCACCTGAACCAGAGCCTATTCGCAACCTTACAAGTTGTGACAATTTGCTATGCAGCAGGTGAAACCCAAATGGCACCAGCCAATCAGCCAAGTGGGGGGAATTCCTGCCGTGCCCCTATCCCAACGACAGGCAACACATGACGACATAGCAAAGTCAAGCACAAGCCCTAAATATAGGGAGAGGAGAGCGGGTGTTCCGATGCATAGAGCCCAAAAGAGGAAGCTCAGGGACATGTGCATGGGCTTAAATAGAGGTCCCTCGATCGCTTTGACTGGCGTCCCTCTGGCCCACTTGCGCCCAGGATCGAGGGACCTCCAATAGGGTGTTGTGGCTATCCAAACGTTCCCACCCACAACACAGGGTCTGGTTGCCAGGTCGCACTGCAACACGTGCCCTCTTGTTAGGGAGGACCTGATTTACCACCACCTTTCACCCAGCAGGTAGAATAGATATGGGAGGCACCTTTGGGAAAACAGCAAAAATTAAGCAAACCATTTAAAGAAATTTCTTGGGTCACTTAATTTCCCCCTTGCTAATCCATGATGCATTTAAATTTGTGTGTGTTCATAAATCACTTGTTTGTCCCACTGATCACAACTAAGGTCACACTGAAGAAGCCAAGAACTAATTGTTAGCATTAATCAGTGCTTCCGCCCTTTGCCAAAAACCATCAGCCCTGTGGGAGTGCAGATTTAACACCCGATCAGCTATCCTTTGATGTATACCATGCAGTAAGATATGGAGGGCTGGAGGGGTGGGGAGCAGTTTTTTTAATAAAAAAAAAACCTCAGACATTAGACAAATCATATTTGAGTGAATACGTGTTGGAGCAAATTGTCAGAAACAATAGTTTTATATGTAGGATCAATAATAATAATAATAATAATAATAATAATAATAATAATTTATTATTTATACCCCGCCCATCTGGCTGGGTTTCCCCAGCCACTCTGGGCGGCTTCCAACAGAAAAATAAAACACAATAATCTATTGAACATTAAAAGCCTCCCTGAACAGGGCTGCCTTCAGATGTCTTCTAAAAGTCTGGTAGTTGTTTTCCTCTTTGACATCTGATGGGAGGGCGTTCCCAAGGGAGTATTATCTCTGCAGGCAGGCAGGCTTTATGGCTGTGTTAGTGAGTGCAGGCCCCGCCCCCTAAGCCAACAAGCACGGCAGAGGAGCGTAATAATAATATAATGATGATGGTGGTGGTGGTGATAATTTATCCCCCGCCCACTTTGGGTGGCTCCCATCATAATACTAAAAACACGATAAAAGATCAAGCATCAAAAGCTTCCCCAAACAGGGCTGCTTTCAGATGTCTTTTAAAAGTCAGATAGTTGTTTATTTCCCAAACATCTGATGGGAGGGCATCCCACAGGGCTGGTGCCACTACTGAGAAGGCCCTCTGCCTGGTTCCCTGTAACCTCACTTTTCACAGTGAGGGAACTGCCAGAAGGCCCTCGGAGCTGGACCTCAGTGTTTGGGCTGAACGATGGGAGTGGAGACGCTCCTTCAGGTATACTTGGCCGAGTGTAAAAAAAAGAAGAAGAAGGGGTCAATATTAAGGAGAAGAAAAATATGATTAAGGGGAGGGAGCCACAATCTCCTTGGAGGTCATGTGGGTTCCCTGCAGCATCTGCTCCTGGCCCCATGGTTAAGGCCACATTCACACCAAACATTTAAAGTGCTATGATACAAATGGCTTCCTCCAAGAAATTGTGGGAGCTTTTGTTTCTTTAGGGTGCTGAAAGTTGTTAGCAGGCCTTTATTCCCCTCACAGAGCTACAGTTTTCAGAGTAGTTTATCAGTCAATTCCTCTTCCCAAAGAACTCTGAATTGTAGCTGTGGGAGAGAAATAGGGGCCATCCTAACAGCTCTCAGCACCCTTAACTCCCATAATTCCCTGGGGAGCTCTGTGGGACTTGTTCTAACTTTGGATAGTTTTCAAGTTTAATTGTAAACAGAAAGTCCTATTAGCATCTTTCAAAGTATGGTGAATAGCGTACTGCCCCTGGGGTATAATACTGGAGGCAGAGGCTGGATGGGGGAGGAGAGGTGGGTCCACTGCAATGAAGAAAATAATTGCAGTGCGGTAATTACAGGAAAAAGGAAGGAATTACCATGTCCTCGTTTCAATTGCATGTTTTCTCAGTGGGTTTCCTATCAACTTGTACCAGACCGAGGTTTACCATATGTGAGGTTTTTTTTATTAATTATGAATCTGGAAGAATTAAAGTGTGATTAATCTGTAGTATCACACCAATAAAATAAACCGGTCAAATCCTGTCAATAGAGAGCCTCTTATCATTTTGCTTTCTTGTATGCTCTTCTTGTATGCAGAGGGGTTTTTGTTCATGAAGGTTCAGTTTGCTACTCTGAGTCCCATGATGCAGGATAGGCTTTTGTGTGAATTGTCTGAGGAGAAATGTCATGCTGTCTCACTTCCTGGGCTCCCCCCCCCTCCCACGATTCCCCCCCCCCCAATTACCTGGCCTTTCTTTTGAACGTGAATTTTCAGCACTACACTTCTCACACAGGCACCTTGTTCATTTCATCGGCAGATTTAGCTCTGTCCTGAACCCCTGGCCTAGCTGGCAGCAAGTCAGTATGGGAAGTCCAAAGTTCAAAGTTTTGGGGTCCATTTACACAGGCAAAGTCCAAAGGTCAGGAAACGCAGTCCAGGGTCAATCCAGATAGCCAAGTCAGGAAACAGTTCAAAAACCGAAGCCCAGTCCCATAGAGGTCCAGAGGCATCCAAGTCAAGGTCCATCAACATGGACAGATGAGAAGACACAGTACCTGGACTTGATGAGTCAAATGGCTTCCAAGGCGCATTTCTCCATTTTTCTCAATAGAACTGGCTGACAGCCCTTTGATCCACGGTTTTCGAAAGTCAAACGGACTTCCGGAACAGATTACGTTTGAAAACCGAGGCTCCACTGTAGAATGTTTGGTGGGTGGGGCTTGTGTGTGATGCTCTGGAATCATCCCCTCCCTTCTGTGTTCCGTTAAGTTTCAGTTAAGAGGGACCAACTGCCTCTTTTTGTTTCTTGCCTCTTGTTGTCTTTAGTTTCTCGCACTATGTCATTTTGTTACCGTTTTCTTTATTATTAAAGCTTAGTTTACTTATTTTTTCTCAAAGATAAAGAAACTCTGTTGAGAAAGGTGTGGTATGTCCTAAACTGCATGAGTGAGGGGATATTCCCAGTTTGCCAGGATAATTTATTTTGTTAATCATCTCCCCACCTCCACAACAGGTGGGTCCTGCTGCTCTGGTTCCTGTGCATGCTCTGTCACCCTGTGAGTACTTCCTGTACCAAATTCTCCCTCCCCAGTCTCAGCTACACCCCTCACCAGAATCCTCCTCCCCATCGTCCTGTCAGTTCATGACAAGCAGCAGCTGAACTTGACTGGTTCCCTTTCAAGGAAAGACTGGGAAAGAAACTTTTATTCACATTTGCATGAAAGTTACAGGTAGGTAGCCGTGTTGGTCTGCTGTAGTTGAAACAAAATAAAAAAAATTCCTTCCAGTAGCACCTTAAAGACCAACTAAGTTTGAAGGCAGAGTGAAATTTTTATCAAAAATGTATAATTTTTTATTAGAGTGGTTTACGAAAGATGAAATGACAAAAGAGGTGATGATAAGATGGGCAAGGGATTTTGGGTATAATATTGAATATGATGTGTGGTTGAAATTATGGAATGAGACATTGAAATTTACTGCATGTACCACTTTGAAAGAAAATGTAATGAAAATGATGTATAGATGGTATTTAACACCAGTAAAATTAGCCAAAATATATAGAATGAATAGTAAATCTTGCTGGAAATGTAAAGATAAAGATGGTGATTTCTATCATATGTGGTGGACATGCGAAAAAGTAAAAAGATTTTGGGAAATGATATATAATGAATTGAAAGGGATGTTTAGGTATACCTTTCCAAAAAAAACCCTGAAGCTTTTCTATTGGGACTGATGGGAGAGGAAATAATAAAAGGAGAAAACCGAATGATGGGAGGGAGGGAAGTCACAGCTCAGCAGAGCAAAATGAACTGAGATGGGTGAATATAAGATGAAATGTAAAAAAAAAAATGTTTTTTGTTTGGGTTTGTTTATCTGGAAAATTTAATAAAAATTATCTTTGAAAAGAGACCAACTAGGTTTGTCATTGGTATGAGCTTTTTTGTGCATGCACACTATCTGAAAAAGTGTGCATGCACACGAAAGCTCATACCAATGACAAACTTAGTTGGTCTCTAAGGTGCTGCTGGAAGGAATTTTTTTAATTTGCATGAAATGCATGGAATGCCTATAGTCAATTTTGTGTAACTGCAGATTCATTGTTTCAGAAAAATAAATTAAAGGGCTTAATCTAGGGTCACATTTAATAATAACTTTGAAGAGTGGATTTCAGCAAGTGTAGCTTGTGTGAAGAGTGCATGCAAAGATTTGTATAGGACAGTCAAACAAAATGCCACAAGACCAATGGTCTGGATGGACTCCAACAGGGCTCTACTGAGCGAACACTACAATAATCCCTGTACAAGAAATATTACAAAATTCAGGCTATCGGACAAATTGGGTTTAGTCTTGCACATTTATATCCAGTGGGAACACCCGCTTCTATCTTTGTGTGCTTCAGATTGATTTGTTTTGATCTCTGGATTACCATGTATCCCTAAGGCTCATAGCAGGTTTCAAAACATCCATTTTAACATATCCTTGAATACAGAAATAAGATTAAAAGTCCTATCAGAAAGCACTCACCATTATGCCTCTTTCTCAGGCCCAACATTATTCGCAATTTAAAAGAAGAAGAAAGAATTGTGCTTACATCAGCAAGGGGATTATCTATCTTGGACCTGGTCATCACCAACAGAGAGGAACTGATTAATGAAGTGGAAGTACTCCGAAACTTGGGATGAAGTGATCATGTTCTCCTGGGTCTCAGGATACCAGGCAAGAGAAAACATTCTGGACTTTAAGAAGGCCAATTCCGAAAAGCTGAAGGAGCTACTGGGTGTGATCCTGTGGTCAGAAATACTCAACAAGAAGGGAGTCCAAGAAGACTGGGGGTTCTAAAAGGAAAAATACTGAAGGCCCAAATGCAGACAATATCAACAAGAAAGAAAAGTGAGAGGCATCTAAGGAGACTGGTGTGGCTGCATGAGGAGCATACAGATTAGCTGAGAGTTAAGAAGGGCATGTATAAGAAATGGAAGAAAGGGGAAATCACAAAGGATGAGTACACACGAGTAGCCAACAGTTGCAGGGGGAAAGTCAGGCTGGCTAAAGCTCAGAATGAGCTCAGGCTTGCAAGAGAGGATAGAAATAATAATAAAGGTTTATTCGATTATGTCCAAAACAAGAGGAAGAACAAGCAAGCGGTAGGTCCTCTGCGTGGGGAACATGGAGAAATGCTATTGGGTAACAGAGAAAAAGTGGAACTACTCAACACCTACTTTGCCTCTGTCTTCACCCAAAAGGAAAATGATTCCCAACCTGTTGATAACAGAATAAATGATGTAAGGAGGGAGCTTCAGCCCAAGATAGGAAAAGAGGCAGTAAGGGAACACCTAGCTACTTTAAATGAATTCAAATATCCAGGACCTGATCCAGGCTCATCAGATTTGCAGATGGCACCAAACTGGGAGGCGTAGCTAATGTGGCAGAAGACAGAATCAGAATTCAAAATGGAGAACTGGGTGCAAAATGGAGAACTGGGTGCAAGCTAACAAAATGAATTTCAATAGGGGCAAATGTAAGGTTCTGCACTTAGGCAGGAAGAACCAGATGCACAAATATAGGAGGGGACACCTGGCTTACCAGCAGTACATGTGAAAAGGATCACAAGTTTAACATGAGTCAACAGTGTGATGCAGCAACAAAAAAAGTGAATGCTATTCTAGGCTGCATCAACAGAAGTACAGTGTCCAGATCAGGCATCTCCAAACTTTGGCCCTCCAGATGTTTTGGACTACAATTCCCATCTTCCCTGATCACTGGTCCTATTAGCTAGGGATCATGGGAGTTGTAGGCCAAAACATCTGGAGGGCCGCAGTTTGGGGGGTGCCTAGTTCAGATCAAGGGAAGTAATAGTACCACTCTATTCTGGCTTAGTCAGACCGCACTTGGAAGACTGTGTCCAATTCTGGGGACCACAATTTAAGAAGAATGTTGACAAGTTTGAATGTATACAGAGGAGGGCAACCAAGATGATCAATGGTCTGGAAACTAAGCTTTATGAGGAGCACTTGAAGGAGCTGGGTATGTTTAGCCAGAAAAAGAGGAGACTGAGAGAAGATATGATAGCCATCTTCAAATATCTTAAGGGCTGTCACATGGAGGAGGGATCATGCTTGTTTTCTCCTGCTCTGGAGGGTAGGACTCAAACCAATGCCTTCAAGTTGCAAGAAAGGAGATTCCGACTAAGCATTCAGAAAAACTTTCTGACAGTAAGAGCTGTTTGACAGTGGAAGAGACTCCCACGAGAGGTGGTGGACTCTCCTTCCTCAGAGGTTTTTCAGCAGAGGTTGGATGACAATCTGTCATGGATGCTTTGGTTGAGATTCCTGCATTGCAGGTGGTTGGACTAGATGACCCTTGGGGTCCCTTCCAACTCTAAGATTCTATGGTACACTGGCCGCTTTTATTTTAAAGGAAAAGCAGCTGTGGCCCTAACCAAAAACACACTCCCAATCTGGATTGGGGCTCTGTGCCAGTTTCCTGCTTCTTGATTTGATTGCAAACATCACCTTTCAGGGCAAATAACAACCAGGAGTGGAAGGTCCTGTGCTGCACATTCTAGATCAGAGGCCCCCACTGTAGTTTTGTAAAAGTCTGGCTGTAGGCTGACATAATACATTTTCTTCCATCTAGACCAGGGGGAAAGGGCAAAGAAAAGGCTGCTTCCCTGTTTATGTAATTTTAAATTATCTGGATATCTATACAGTGCTTTTTTTCTGGGGGGACGCAGCGGGACACATACCCCTAAACATTTTGTGAATCTAAGTTTGGCCTCATTGAGGGACAGTATTTCAATAGGAGTAGGAAAATGAGAGTACCCCTAAACATTTTTTTAGGACAGGGGAAAAAAGCACTGTATCTACATGAAAGATATATCTTAGTGTCAGTTGGCCTACTTAGAGAAGAGCAGATGAAACAGAAATTCACCACCACCCACTTCTATTTATTTGTCACATCGGATGAGAAGTTTCTAGGAGGACGGGAGCCAAATTATTAAACAGAGCACAGCTCTAAATGGGTGCTTTTTATAAACCTTTAGTTCTCTTTCTTTCAACAGCACCACATATAAAATAATAAGAAACAGCATACTGCCTCAATTTGGGATCCACGTGTGAATATTGCTGCATAAAGGTAGTGCTGACAGAATGCAACTTGATGATTCCCCTTGCAGTTTTAAAACTGGTGCTCTGTCAGGCAATAAGGCAACTGAGGCTACTCCTGCAGATTTATCCTCCAGTCTTTTGCCTATTCCCCTTCCTTACGCTACTGCACTGAGCAGTGCTCTTATGAGATAGGGAGACAGGCTCCTAGCAAAGTGGCCCCTCAGCCAGTCATTTGCCACACAAGGAAAGGGCAAAGCAGGTTGACTACAGAGCCCTGCAGCCATTATCAGGGCCTGTTACTCTTGCAGAGACCCCATTAGCCGGCCCAAATTATGATCAAGAGCTCAGCTTGCATGCTGCACCAAAATGGTACAAAAAACTAATCTACAAGTAGCTTTCCTGAGCAACAGAAGTTATGCTGGGACTTACAATTTCTGAGCTTCGTAAGTCTCAGAAAGCTTCACTGATGTTCTGAGCCCTCAAGAGGGCTAGAAGCTTGATTTTTGACATGAGATTTTCAGAATCCTAAAGGGATGAGGGCAGACTTCTAGTCGAAAATTCTTCATTTCCCCTTTTCAGCTAATCTCACACACAGGAAAAAATAGATCTGTTTGTGGTATAAAGACCTGTTTTGAAAGCACTCACAGCTGCACTGGTAGTAGTAATAAAGCAGGGGTCAGCAAGGTTTACCTCGCCTGGGCCGGTTCACTCCAGTGGAAATCCCTCTGTGGGCTGGATTGTGCACGCGTGTGAGTGCACATGCCCACGAATTCCAGTGTCTGCGTCTGCGCAGATGCGATTTCTGGTTTCTGTGTCTGCACAGACGTGATTTCCGCTGCCGCAGAAGCAAGTCCCCGTGCCACACAGCGCCAGTTTAGCACAGCGCGTGGGGACTTGTCGATCGGGCGGCTCGGTTCGGGAGTGGCTCGTGGGCCAGTTAAACGACCCCTGTGGGCCGCTTGTGGCCCATGGGCCTTAGGTTGCCTACCCCTGCAACAGAGGAAACACATTATTTCAGTGTGTGTACACAAACACAAATGCAAGGTTGGAGGTAATGGTACAGGAGAACTGGTGGGCAGGATGGATTTTTATCCTTTCCTGTGCATGCTGAGTCTCTTCTCGTGCCATTTCTTCCCAGACACATTTGTATCCAATCTCAGAATCGCACAGGTTCTTTTGCACAAGTTCTTTCATCTGCGACTGCCATTTTTTGTTCACTAACTTGTAAGAGAGATTCACAGAACATTATGTGATCGTTCCATTCCAGTGTTTCCCAGGTTGTATTCTGGTATGTTTTTCAGACTAGATCCGGGGCAATTTTAAATGAATTAGTTAGCTATATAATGCAACTGCAGCAACAGACTGTCCAGCAGCCTTGCATAGTGTTATTATGGCCTTTTAAATTACTTTAATCTGAAAACTTCCTGGGGGTTTCGTCACCCTCCCCATACGATTTACTGCACTCACTTTTACAACCCTACCAGGGTTTCTACCAAGCATGCTGGTACCTCCCTCTTCCTTCTCAGCAGTTGTGTTTGGGCTATAGTCCTGTCAACTGAGTTTGTTGTGAGAAGGAAGTGGTGATTGGAAAGAAAGATCTTGACAATAGGAAAGGGCACTGCTAGCTTATAGCTATATGTAAGTGCTGTGTTGAACCTCCATTTTTAATTCCACTTCTTCTGAATCTCGCAGAAGCAATGTCTCAGCTCTAAAAGGTTCTAGCATGGAAGCAACCAGAGGAATATCTGTAAGATTAAGTAGCTCCCGTCCAGTCGACTTATCCCCCACCCCCCGGTAAATATCTCCCTAGGCTTCCACATTACATGAGAACACCGATGATTTGGGAACTCCATCTTGGTTTTGAAATGATTCCGTCCCCCTTTACACTAGGACAGGCACGTCCAACAGGTAGATCATGATCTACTGGTAGATCACTGGACGTCTGTGGTAGATCACTGGCTCGCCCCCCCACAACTTTGGTTTGTCAAAAAAATGCTCAACATTTTTACCCTGCACCCCCCCAAAAAAAACCAGGGTTTTCCTCCTCCCTAAAAAAAGGGGTAGATCACTGCCAGTTTTTTATTATGTGAGTAGATCGCAGTCTCTTGGGAGTTGGCCACTAGGAGAAAGCAAGGGCTTTTTGAAAGTTCTTGTTCCATGTTTGCCAGTTCACATATTAAACTTCACATATTAAACACGTTGGGTGCTATCAAAACTATTTTAGAGCTGTCCAAGGTCTGGTGCTTGTCTAGTTTGGATTTTTTTCCCTCCCCACTCTCCCCACTGAATCTTGGGGCGAATCTCCCCATGTTGTAGCACAGACACTGCTTCGATTTCGAAAATGTTTTGCTATGCCTCAAGAGAAAGAGAGAGAGCTGCTTTTCAAGTAACGCAAGTCCAAATCCCCCTTGGATATGCAGAACATAATCACACTGTTATTGAGGAAATGTGTAATCAAATAATGGCAGATATGTTGCCATGGCATTGCAAAGAGAGGGGGTGGGTGGCGGGTGGGGACCTAGGCAATTTTAATGACTTGTAAATAGGGGAAATAAGCAGTTTCAAGCTGCCACAGTTCTCAACCATTTAGTAAGTAAGCACCCTTTTGCATTTTTTTTTAAAAAGAGTTGATGTAAATATATCAAGCAGATGACTGCCCTAGGTATGTCAAGACCTTGCTTCATCTCTTATTATTCTGAAATGCATGGAGAAGCAGGCTAATGTACCTGCTTTAAAATCTAATCATTGCAGGGTGAGTAAAGCGGGGAGGGGGGTGGAATAAGCATAGAAGTACACACACTTTCATTCCTGCTGGATTGCTTGTTTTTTAAAAAAGGAAAATAAGCAGATACGGTCATGATTTTGTCTTTTGTGTAAAAAATATGAGCCAAAGATTGTGGGGACTCCCCCAGCCTACAGTATGTGTCCTCCTAGCGAGAGGAAAACACCCTGTAAAGCAGACAGGGAGTCTGAATTATTAAAGCTGAAGGAATAATCTACTCCAACTGATCAGAGAAGAGCTCTCTGGAGAGAGAGTGGGGTTTTTCCACTGGCAGCCTGAATATATCACACGTGAGCTGCATCTAAAACAGATAACCGTATTTCCATAATGCCATTTCAAGAAGAATTTGTCAACTGGGGGCTTTCCATGGTGATTTTTTTGTTTTTGTTTTTTTTAAGCGTTCTGATGGAGGGAGCTGCAAATGAGAAAATTGTGCTGGATTGTTCTAAAAACAATTAGATTTTTTTTTCTTCCCAGTGAATCTGAGGCTCCCAAGGAAATGATATATAACTAAGAATGATCCCTTCTCTAAATGCAAAGGACAGCAAAAATGAGTATCGATGGGCAGGCATGTTTCCCAGGCAACCCCCTATCAGATGCCTTCCTGCCTTTGGGCGATACAGATTTCAGGTGCTTAATATCTCAAATGTGCTTACACAAAAAGCAAGCCACAGTGAAGCCAAACTGAGGAAGCCACATGCGTCCCCTTGACATAAGATATGCTCACATTGAACTGTTATTTCGATTTCTATATTTCAGTCTCTGAGAAATCTGGTCTGAAGTACCTAGAATAAGTATCTTTTAAAGCTTCCCTTTAAAAAGAAATCAACACAGAATGATCTTATTTTACTATGCCTTATAAAAATATTACTAACCATAACTGATGCAAAAGCATCCTCAAGAACTGTATCTGGGTGATTTTGGGAATCTGTACATGTGGTCATTATCATCCCTGTTGCTTTAAGCCGGAGGGCTCTTCAGCGATGACCTCTCAAGGATTCCTCTCAAGCGACTCTTTGACAGTAAGAGACTGATAAAATGATCAAACAGGGTGTACACCCCAAGCCTCTCAGATTCCCTTATGATAGAGCTTAGCAATGGCTGTCCCTCACAATGACCAGCAACTATTTGAATGGCAGGTCAGCCCCTTCTCCTCCAAACTCCCTGTAGGAAATGATGTTATCAAGTCTTTTTGTAAAAAGAAACTGTATGTTTAGCTTTGAGGCACACAGAGCCAAATGAGCCTGAGGAAAAGTTAGGGTTGTAGGATTTGTTGGGGGCTCTGAAGGAGTTGGGTGCCTCTCTGATAAATCAAATGGATAGATTGCACGCTGCTGCCTCCAAAGCTGCGCCTCCAGATGACACCACAAAATTCCACAGCAACCAACTGAAAACAGGCCTTTTGTAGCAACAAGGCCCAACATTTCCCAGCAGACTGAATAGGCCTCAGCAGAGGGTCAGAACAGGGTGGGGGGGAGACACAGGGATGAAACCTGCCCTCTCCACAGTATCTCGCCTCGGCTTTGCAGACTAGGCCACTTTCCAGACGAGACCAGGTGGAGGTAGGGGCATGCCTGGGTGGGGAATGGGGGGTGAATAGGTCATAGGTTGGGACAGGGTGGGCCCAATCACAGGGATGAACTGTGGGATGGGGGGGAACAGAACAGGGTGGGGGGAGACACAGGGATGCGCCTATGTAAACATAACACACAAAAAACAGGGGGACTTTGAAGGTGAGGGGAGTCTGAAGTGGGACTCTGAGGCTCCATTTAACAAACCGAGCCACCGCAACGCGTGGCAGAGCCAACTAGTCAAAAATAAAAATACATAGCTAACTGAAGTTCTGTCCCCCTAACAAAAGGCCTGCCCCTCCAACAAAAATCCTGGCTATGCCTATTATTATTATTATTATTTATTATTATTTATTATTATTATTATTATATTTTCCTGGTCAGTTGCTGTCTGTTCATAACCTATCAGTGCTGATACAGAGTTAGGATTTATTGCCCCAATGTGTGGTACTTTACATGAACTTGAACAGCATTTGCCATTTTGATGCCTATTCACTTGGTTTGGAGGTAGCCTTTTGAAGCTTCTTGCGATTCCTTTTTGTTTTTAGTACCTTGAATAATTCGGTGTCATTAGCAAGCTTGGCCATCTCATGGCTCACCCCTAAACTCTAAATCATTTATGTCCAAATTATAAAGCAAACCCTAACCCAAACCCTGGAGGGGCCATTTCCCAGCTGTTCTGAAATAGTCTTGGCTTGGTTGTAGCCACTTTCAACTCAATGTCCAGCCAGAGGAAACTGAGTCTTTCTGAAATCTAATTAAAAAGATGGAGTACCCTAAAGGATAGCTCTACATGCTCACTCAGTACTGTCTCCCATCACTAGCAAAAGAACAACAGATATTTGCAGCAACAGACAGGCATTTTTTAGAGTTGCCAAAAAAACACAACCATAACATGCAATATAATAAAACATTTTTTGGGAGTAGCTTCTGATTTAGGACTGGTTGCACTCCACTGTTGGAAAGGAGAATAACCACTGCTGGGACTGTTCCTGTTCCAGCTACAAATTTAGATCTCCTAGAATAAAAAGCACTCAAAATCATAACCTATGGCTTTGCTTCAATCACATATTCAGTATTAGTGATCTGTTGGGTTTCTCAGATTCCATAAAAAGCAAACATGTGTCCACAAATGGTGAAAACACATATACAACTTTCTATGCACAGCACAAATAAAATACAAAAACACAAATGCTAGAGAAATACACAAAATTGCAGACACACAATACAATCCTATGCATGCTTATTCGGAAGAACGTCTTACTATGTTCAATGGGGCTTACTCCCACCAGGTAAGCATGCTCTGGATTCTAGCTACAGAAACACAATATATAATTTTTAAAGGTACATAATATACGGTAGATAAAATAAATATATTGTACCTTCTGAAGATGTTTGACAAAAAGACTATTGGGTTTTGATGTGGAAAACCTAGATTCAATTCCACCATCTACAGTTATGGACTTGGGGAAAACTCTGCTTAAGTTGATGTACTTTATTGGGTGGTTCTTCGGGAAATGCAAGAGAACAGTTAGGAAAACATCACAATAGGGCATGTAATCAAGCCGAATGTTGGAAAATTCAGGGAAGACAAAAGAAAGTACGTATTCACACAGCACCAAGTTAAAATATGGGATTCGCTCCCACAAGAGTTAGTGACAGACACCAACTTGAATGAGGATTAGACAAATTCATAGGGAATTAGGCTATCTAGTCATGATGGCTATGTTTTACTCAACTGCCAGAAAAAGTATATTTTTATAATCTTAGAACTGAAGAGTTGGAAGGGATCACAAGGGTTATCTAGTTCAACCCCCTCCAATGTGTGGATCTCAAACCCATGACCTTGAGATTAAGAACCTCATGCTCTACCAACTCAGCTATCTGAATACCAGTTGTTGGAAATGACAGGAGCTGCTGAGCTCAGGTCCTGCTTTGGGGCTTCGCATAGGTATCTGAGAACAGGATGCTGGACTAGATGGGCCACTGGCCTGATCCAGCAGGCTCTTCTTATGTTCTTAAGATGCAAGCTACCTTGCACCTTAAAAGTTCTATAGAAATAGTTTGTTTAAAAAAGATTTCCATCATAGAAACAGTCGCTACTAGAATCTGCTTTCTATCAATAGCACCATTGGTCAATGGGTTATTTAATTGGTGGGTTGCTGGTTTATGCGGGAGAGCAGGCATTGATTATAACAAGATATAACAATAACTTGAATTCTGAAGCTATGTAGGCGGAAAATAATTGCAAATATCATTCCTAGGTTTTAGAACACTCACTCACATCGTGGGATTTTTTTTTACAGAGGAGGAAATTGCCCAAGTTTTTGTTTGGTTCTTTTTAAAGCTATCATTTGTTAAAGTTTAAATTTGCAACACCTGGAATGTAACAGATGTGGTAGCCTATAATTTCCTGCATGAGAGCAGATCAAATTCTTAATGCCCCAGCAGGAAGCCTTTTTAGTTATGCTTTTGGCCTCAGCTCCCACTGCAAAACGTCAAGCTGATGCAGCAAGATTACCCAGATTGGAAAATACCAGGTCAAAGGAAACTAACACTGAAGAGTGAGAGGAAATAAATTGAAAAGGTGTCAGCAGAAGGCTATTGTGCAATGTTACTAAGCCACGTCTTGAATAAATGGCAATGATACAGGCCAGCACTGAACTCACATATATTCTCCATCGCAAACAGTAACATTTCAGTTGCATTCAACAAGGAAAAATACATTGGATTCCTGTCACTTTAACTCATTTTGGTGAACCCTTTTTAGGTGGTGGGAATTGTTATTAGTTACCTACTGATCTGAGTGATGATTAAGAATCAGCAGTGAGAGACCCAGTGAACTCAGTAGGACTTATTTCTGAATAGAGATGGCTAGGATTGAACTCTGCATCTCCTTCCATTCCAGGAGTTGATAATTTTTTATGCTGTTCTAAGTTTTTATATATTTTTTATGTTAACCTTTATTGTGGTTTTATTTGGGGGTGTGCCTAAAAATGTAAGCAAGTGGAAAACTCTTTTTTAGATGTAAAATCATTTTAGAGAAGTGCTATAATATTATATATATATATATATATATATATATATATGTGTGTGTGTGTGTGTGTATATCACACACACACGGTTATGAATTCAGGGGTTCTAGAACTCTCTAAAATTTATGGAACCAGTAAGGTTCCATAAGGGTTAGAATTTAATTAAACCCTGGGGTGCTAAACTGCGCACCAGATGCTTCTAATCCTGGGATCTAGCAAGTGTTAAAATCTAAGCAAAGACTTCTAATTCCGGGAAGTAGCCAGGCTAGTCTTCTGATGGTCCATTAAGAGAACAAAGGATCAAAGAACTCTGTGCAAGACAACAAATGGGTAGGGGGGCCCCTCACTCAACTCCCAGTACATTGACTCCCAGTACGTTTCCAAGAACAATTTGAAGTGTTGTTGCTGACCTTTAAAGCCCTTAAAGGTCCTCGACCCAGTATACCTGAAGGAGTGTCTCCACCCCCACTGAGATCCAGCACCGAGGGCCTTCTGGCAGTTCCCTCACTGTGAGAAGCTAAGTTACAGGGAACCAGGCAGAGGGCCTTCTTGGTAGTGACGCCTGCCCTGTCAGATGTCAAGGAAATAAACAACTATCTCACTTTTAGAAGACATATGAAGGCAGCCCTGTTTAGGAAAGTTTTTAATGTTTGATGTTGTTACTTTTTTTTATTAATATTCTGTTGGGAACCACCCAGAGTGGCTGGGGAGACCCAGGGGTGGAGCTACCTGCCCTGGCACCTGGAGCAGGGCAAGGGCAGGGCTAGCCGCCCGCACGGTGAGCGTCCTTAGTCACCCGTCACCTGTGTGGCAAGCATGGGGAGGCACTGCTAGCCACCCGCGCGGGGAGCATCCCTAGCTGCCTGCTGCCCATGTGGAGAGCATGGGGAGGCACTGTTTTCCACCTGCATGGCGAGCGTTGGAAGGGGCGCCTCTAGCCGCCGGTGCGACAAGTGGCAGTATTGTCCCTAAGCTAGAAGCTTAGAGCAGGGAGCAGGAGGTAAATCAAATAAACTGGAAGTGAAATATGTGCCCCCACCCTCAATCAAATTGTTAGAGATATTTTATTTCTCAAGGATACTAAATAATAACATCTGAAATCACTTAACTGTGATAGGCTCAGTACTAGCTAATCAATGGCTCAGTGCAGGGCCGGCTCGCCCATTGACTCCAGTGGCGCGGGGCGCCTGGGGGCTGAGGGGCGCTGAGGGGCGCCCCAGCAAGTGGAGGAGCTGCGCGGCGGCCTCCCTTTTCCCTCCGCGCCGCTCAGGATCTCCGCTCAGGGAGGTAAGCAAGCGGAGCAGGGGCACCAGGACCCTGTTCCGCTCTGCAGCGCCAGGGTCATCCCTCACCCCGGCGCTGCGTTTCATTGGCATTCCTGTTGGCGGGAAGGCTCGGGTGCCTTCCCACAGTCTAGGACTCTCCCCGCTGCCCACTGGCTCCATGGCGCCCATCTGGCCTCCGCTGCCAGCGGGAGGGCTCCGGACTGCAGGAGCGGGGCTCTCCCTGCTGGCTCTGCGGGGCCGGGACGCTGGGCCTCTCTGCAGGCCACGCTCTCCCTTCCCGGCCCTGTGGCTCTCGGCTCAGCCGAGGCGTCGCCCCGAGGCCTTCTGGCTCAGGGGAGGCGGCACACTCCTCCAGGGAAGGTAAAAGCTTTCCTTTTTAAAAAAATGGAGGGGAAGAGCTGGAGGTGCAGAGTGTTGTTTTTTTTAAAGAGTGGGGGTGGGGGTGCCCGAGGGATCCCTGCACCAGGGCGCCCGATGTGCTAAAGACGGCCCTGGCTCAGTGAATACATTTCTGTCATGACTTACACATCTGCTGCTCTGGTATCTGTCTACTTATATAGTTTGTTTGCCACATTATTGTTCAAAAAGGCTGGTTGTGTGCCTGAAGGGGATACTTTTAGTTTATGAAATCCCATATTCGCCCAGGGATTGGACTTGAACCTGTTGGAATGCTATTAACTAAACTGAGCACACAATATGGTAATTCCCTGAAATCATCCATCGTTTATCATCCATCACAGGCTTCCAGAAGCCACATAATCCACGTATTACTGAAGAAACTGGAATTGTTTTTATAGAGGCAACTGCCACAGAATGCAAACTCCACTCATTTCCTAGCATATGTGTTTATTCTCATTTTCCATATTAAGGACATTTAAAGCACATTTCTCCCTCCCCAAGGATTTCTTGGAGCAGTCATGTAACCCTCACAGAGCTACAATTTTCAGTGCCTTTAACAAACTCCAGGATTGTTACTGAGGGCTGCTTTAAATGTATGGCGTGCACACACTTGAAAAGTAATGCACAGTCCTTTGTTTTGAAACATCTTCATTTCCGGGGGGCTGGGGGGAGCGAGCAGCAATGACAAAAAAATCCTGTCATTAATTGAAACAATGAAATCACCTATTCTAGTTTGCACTCCACACAAATCAAAGCACTTGCAGTTACTGCTGCTTCAAAATGGAGGTAGTAGGCAAGGGCACCTGAATCTGGACCTTTGCCACAGCATTTTGCATTTCATGAAATATAAAACAGCAAGGAGAAAAGGTGTTGACAAATTGGAAAGCATTCAGGAGGAACTATGTGAGAATAATAAAAAGTTTAGAAGACAAGTTACGCAAGGCAAAGCTGCAGGAACAGGGTTTGTATTTGCTACAGAGAGAAGAAGGTGAAGGGGGCATATTGACAGTTTTCAAATATTTAAAAGGACATCAGATAAAGCGGAAGGGCAGTAAGGAGCAAGGAGTTGAGTCTGCAGGAAAGCAGATGTAGGTTAAGTGCCAGGGAAAATATTCCTAACTACGTGAGCAATTCAGCATAGAATCAGCAGGCGGGGGGGGGGGTCTTTTCTTATTGGTAAAATTCAAGTATTTTAGCAGCACCTAGAGAAGCAAATTTAAGACTGCAATTGTAAAAATGCATGCTTTGAGAATTTCCAGAAGGGTAGCTGAAGTGTAGGTGGGTACCCACGAGACAAGACGCAGTGATAACAGCAAGAACCTTTATTGAACTACATAACTGGGAAACAGGGGCAAAGCAACTGCTTACATACATTGCTAAGAACCTGGGCCACTCCCACTCCCAAGTCAATTGGCTGTCTGAACTTCCAAGCTGAGAATCACGACTCAGAGTTCAAGGGCCAATGGCTGAGGCCCAAATCCTGAAATGTTCTGTGATTGGACATCATGTATTGAATCAGAACACAGGAGCTCAGATTCCTTACTCCATACTCAAACTCAGGCAAACACGGACCTTACCTTCCAAGTCCCGGACTGCAGAATCCGGGACCGGCAGCTGTGTGACACCGGAAGTTGCGTCGACGTAACTTCCGGTGTCGCTTTGCCCTTCTATGGGCACCAAAAATGGCCGCCGGCGGCTTCAAAAGTAGCTTCTACGCATGACCGGAAGTGCGTCAACACGACTTCCGGTGTCGGCGACGGCCATTTTGGGTGCCCATAGATGGGCGGGGCGACACTGGAAGTTGCGTCACCGCACTTCCGGTCATGCATAGAAGCTACTTTTGGAGCCGCTGGCGGCCATTTGTTGTGCCCATAGAAGGGCAAATCAGGGGGGGGGATGGCCGCCGGCAGGAGAAAATAACAGAGAAAAACGGGAGACGAAGTGATATGGGGGACCACCGGGAAAAGGTAAGTAAAAACGGGGGTTTCCCGGGGAAAACGGGGTACTTGGCAGCTATGACACGGACCACTGAATACATAACAGTAGCCATGTTAGTCTTTAGTGCTACCAGACTCTTTGTTATTTTTTGTTGTAAAAGACTATCAACTTTATTGTGGCATAAGCTTTCCTGGAGTACAGTCGACTTCATCAGATGCATGAAGTGTTGTCCTGAGTTGCAGGTGTGTATATAAATGTTCAGGGAGCAGAGTGTAGATGTAAATTGTGAGGTCATTAGAAAATAAGATGAAAAAAAATATATAGAAAGGTACGTGCAGTGATAGTTACTAACTTAACAGCTGTAGTTCACAAAACAGTTCCTGAGACATCCTGGTGTTCTGATGTAATCCATGGAAATGTTTGCCATAACAAACTTGTTAGTCCTTGTTAGACACAAGGTCCTTTGATCTTTTGGCAGGATGAGTGTCAAATATGTATCCCAGTTTTGAGCGTTGCTTAGGAGTGGAACACTAATGTGTGCAAGTAAGAGGTGTTCCTATTTGGAAACATTTAACATATCGCTGCTTTGGAATTTCCTTTGCCTCTCTCTCCCACCCCCCGCCCACCTGAAAATAAGTTCACAACATGCCAGAGCATTGCTAGTGGAGTGGCATTTTGCCATTTTCAAACAGGCTTAGATGAACACGGGAAGCACCCGACCTCTATGCCTTTCAAAAAGAACAGCCACAAGTATTGGTGACCATTGTATTCCTAAACATATTTAACATGGCAATTAGCAGTAGTAACTGCTGTGCTGTGTGGGGGAAAGAACAATTTTCCAAAACACAGCTGTGCTTTGAATGTTCTGAATTGTAAATGGGAGCAGAAAACTCTGCTTTGGGGGAGGATTTCTGGATCCAGCCCAACAAATAAGTCACGACTCTGTGCAGGTTCACGTTTTAAAACAGCATGCAAAAGTACTAGGAGTACCTGGCCCTTCAAAAGCACCGCCAAGCTCATTGATGCAAAGTCTGTGCATTCTATTTGGAGCCTCTTTGTACTGCTGACAAAATTCAAGAAATGCACTCAATTTCAAGCATCTAGGCAAGACGTTTATGGCCATATTAGATGTTGCACAACTCATGTGTTACCACATAGGTCGGATGCTTTATTATAAAATGAGGAGGGGGGAGACAAAGTTCTCCACTGCCTGCACTTGGACAGCTTCCTCTCTGCTGCTTTTCTCCCAGTGGGGCTCTAGAAGTAGCATGCATTTCCTTAAGAGATATACATAGCTGTTTGACAGTAGAACAGACCACCTCAGAAGCTGGTGGGCTCTCCTTCACTGGAGGTTTTTAAACTCAGGTTGGATGGCCAACTGCCAGGGATTCTAGCTGGGATTCCTGCATTGCTGGGGGCTGGACTATTTGATCCTTGGGGTCCTTTCCAATTATACACATATCATTCTAAGTAACCTAAGAACATTAGGAAGGATTTTAACAGGGAGAAATGTAAAGTACTACACTTGGGGGGGGGGGAATATGAAAGGCACAAATACAGGATGGGAGACACCTGGCTTGAGAGCAGTACATGTGAAAAGGATCTAGGAGTCTTGGTAGACCACAAACTTGACATGAGTCAACAGTGTGATGTAGCAGCTTAAAAAGCCAATGCAATTCTGGGCTGCATCAATAGGAGTATAGCATCTAGATCAGGCATCCCCAAACGGCAGCCCTCTGGATGTTTTGGCCTACAACTCCCATGATCCCTAGCTAACGGGACCAGTGGTCGGGGAAGATGGGAATTGGAGTCCAAAACATCTGGAGGGCCGAAGTTTGGGGATGCCTGATCTAGATCAAGGGAAGTAATAGTACCACTGTATTCTGCTCTGGTCAGACCTCACCTGGAGTACTGTGGCATCAGTATCCTTCTGGACAAGAAGGATACTGACAAGCTGGAATGTGTCCAGAGGAGGGCAACCAAAATGGTCAAAGGCCTGGAAACGATGCCTTATGAGGAACGGTTTAGGGAGCTGGGCATGTTTAGCCTGGAGAAGAACAGATTAAGGGGTGATATGATAGCCATGTTCAAATACAGTATATTAAAGGATGCCATATAGAGGAGGGAGAAAGGTTGTTTTCTGCTGCTCCAGAGAAGCGGACACGGAGCAATGGATTCAAACTACAAGAAGATTCCACCTAAACATTAGGAAGAACTTCCTGACAGTAAGAGCTGTTCGGCAGTGGAATTTGCTGCCAAGGAGTGTGGTGGAGTCTCCTTCTTTGGAGGTCTTTAAGCAGAGGCTTGACAGCCATCTGTCAGGAATGCTTTGATGGTGTTTCCTGCTTGACAGGGGGTTGGACTGGGTGGCCCTTGTGGTCTCTTCCAACTCTATGATTCTATGATTCTAACCCCCACCAGGAGGAGAGACCTCTTGATTGTAGTGCTTTAGGAGAGATAAGGATTCACCAGCCCCATCTTACCCACCCAGGCAGCTCTTTAAATGCATCAGTCCTATTAAGAACTTAAGAAATATGCCTGTTGGGTCAGGCCAATGACCCATCTGGTCTTGAACTCTGTTTTCACAAAGACCTAAGAGAT